>NC_133466.1:24557500-24877500 GCF_048565385.1 Saimiri boliviensis | reverse complement strand
GTTTGAGTTCAGCCTGGGCAGCATAGGAAAACCCCACCTCTTAAAAAAAAAAAAAAAAAAGTAAAACTGAAGTTCTGTATCAGCCAATCTTCAGAAGGATTAGGGAAAAATAGAAGAACACAAATACATCTCCAAGTATATCCAGTAGGACCTAAAGAAACCAATGCCTACCTTAAAGAGAAGAGCTAACCCTCTGTCTCACCATTTTTCAGAGCTTTAAGGCAGTCATTTAAGGAATATGCCTCTCATTTCCTACATTTACAGGCCTTACTATTCTTACAGAAAAAATATATCAAAAGAATATGAACACATTCATAAAGCTTCAGCTCCATAGATATGTATGCAATCTTTGAAGCATCTTCTCTTCACTTCAGATTTTCAATGATTTCAAAAGTGAACATTTGCCTTCTCCAGTGCAGTTTCTGAAACAACAACTCTTCAAAAGAACTCAGGTATATTTTCACAAGTGTGTATTCCTCTAAGATTTTTTTCTGTGCTTTCTCTCATCTCTCAAAGGCCTTAGTACCTATAGACCTATAGACTCATATATTCAAATATATGCACATAATTATAAACCTTTATAATGTGCTTTTATAAAGGCACTCCTAGCACAATGCATAAAACAGGTGAGCTATTTTTAATTTCACCATGGGAAATATGTGAAGTTAATGTAGAAGAAGATAAAACAGAATCCCAAGTCACTGTTTTTTATTGGAAAAACACACTAGATATTTTGTGAGAAGAGAAAAATCTCTATAGGATTGAATTGCAACAGAACCTTTATGTAAAGCACTTTTATTTGAAATATATTGTTCCAGACAGCAGTGGGAGAAAAAGAAAAAACAGTTTTAATCCGAAATGCTTCCAGGCTCAGTCTCCTCTGGCCAATTAATTTGATTTCAGTAATGTTCTGGTTGCCTCTGCCTAGCAATAGCTATTAAATATAGTGCTATGCCTTTCAGAAAACTTTTACTTTACATGACAGCCAAAAGGTAAATCTGTACAAAATTGCACTAGGAAGTGAAATATGATTTTGAAATAGGAAAATATATTACCTCAAACTCTGATTAATGAGAATCATTTTGAAAAAAAAAAAAATAGGTAACAACAAGTCCCACTCGGCATCTATCAGCCATCAGTCACATTTGGACAAAGACTAGCCAAGACTCATTTACCTACCTACTTAGCTACCTAGGTTTTCAAACATATTTTTTTTTATTTTATTCAAGTTTGGGGAAGAGATGCCAATGTTTTCTGATAACATTAACTTCAATGAGTATTTATTGGAATGTACTGGAGTAGGCACTTGTATAAAAATGATTGAGAAACATATACGATAGTATATGCCCTTGGGGTAATCTAATGTGTAAAATTAGGCAAATCTTATCATATGAGAAGAAATAAGATGTATTAGTTCATTCTCACATTGCTCCAAGGAAATACCTGAGACTGGGTTATTTATAAAGGAAAGAGATTTAATTGACTTACAGATCCACATGGCTGGGAAGGCTTCAGGAAAGGGCAATCATGGCAGAAAGCAAAGGAAAAGAAAGGCAACTTCTTCACAGGGCAGCAGAAAGGGGGAGTACAAAGGGGGAAAAGCCCCTTATAAAACCCTCAGGTCTTGTGAGAACTCACTAATTATCATGAGAACAGCATAAGGGTAATGCCCCCATGATTCATTTACCTCCCATCAGGTCCCTCCCATGACACATGGGGATTATGGGAACTACAATTCAAGATGAGATTATGGGGACAAAGCCAAGTCATATCATAAGGTGACTAAATTAGTTCTCTATCTCAGCATTAAGTAATTTAAACAACAACCAGTCATTTAGCTTACAATTCTCATGAGCACTTGCTGATCTATATCATCCTCTGCTAATCTGGTCTTGGCTTGCTCATGTACCTGTGGCATTTGGAAGTTCAGCTGTGGCCTAGTCTCAGACTACCTTATTCACACGTCCTTCCACTTGACAAATAGCAATAATAACTGCCACTAGAATAATTTGGGAGGAAGTCAGTTGAATGTCGTAGAATTAGAAATAGAAAGAATATGCATTTTGGATTTCAAATTTACACTATTATAAAACAATTAGATTCGTTTATTTTTAAATGAGCTATTTTTACACTGGTTCATTTTATCCCATCTTGGTCATTTTACTGTTGCCTCAAACAATAGTTTCTTCCCCCATTTTACCAGAACTAGTATATATAAAGTCAGATTTAGACCTTATCCTTTATCCTCCCAACATCTTGTAACATAATTTCCTCAAATAGCACAGCTTCAAAACTTTCAAATATAATTTGCCTCTTTTTCTTCTTCCGTTTTCATATTCAATTAGTTGCCAATATCTTCTAAGTACCATCTCCAGCATCATTTTCCCACTTCTATTTCCACTACTTTCACCACGTCTCAGACTCTCTTTGCTTCTTGCCTGGGCTTCTGTAATATGTCCCTCAGCAGGCTTATCACACCCAGGTTTGCTCTTCATAATCTACTAACTGCCTACAAATCAGTCTTCTTAACTCACAGTTCCAATCGAGCCATTTCCTTCTGCACAAATTTCTATGGTTCTCAATTCTCACCTGAATTTCTCAGCCTAGAATTAAATGTTTCCACACTTAGCCCCATTTATGCTTCTAAACTTATTTTACACTGTTCTCCCAATGCTGTACATCAGCCCAACTGGAAGCTTCAACATTCTTTCAAACCCCAAGACACATTTGATCATTCCTACAGCGTAGAATAGTTTCCCTGGTCTAAAAATATCCCAGCTACAACATTCAGCTCATGTTACTTCTCACATAAAACCTTTTCAATCATCTTAACTGGAAATTCTCTTACTCTGAATCATATTCATCGTTATCCCACCAAGAAGAAGAAGAAGGGTGAGCTAAATGGAAATGGATATTTCTGGTTTGGGGGTCTACAGAATCAAAGAGAAAAAACCACAAGTGTGTGATATAAAAATAATTATATCAGTTCAGTTTTAAGCACTATGTAGTTATTTATTGTTGCATAGAAAATCATCTCAAAACATAATGACTTAAGATAGCAAACATTTGTTATCTCATAGTTTCTATGGGTCAGAAATTTAGAAGTGCTTTCCCAAGTGATTCTGGCTCTGAGCCACTCATGAGACTGCAATCAAGATGTTGGTCAAAGCTATAGGCACCTGAAGGATTGGCTGGAACTGAAGAATCTGCTTTTGAACTCACTGTTATGATTTGGATGCTTGTACCTTACAAATCTCATGTTGACATTTGATCACCAATATTGGAGTTCGGGTCTATTGGTACATGTTTGGGTTATGGGAGTAGATCCCTCATGAATAGATTAACACCCTTTCTGAGGGAGTCGTGAGTGATTTCACATTCTACTAGTTCCTGCAAGAGCTAGTTGCTTAAAAGAGCCTGTCACCTTCCCCATCTCTCCCTTGCTGCTTCTCTTGGCAAGTGATCCCTGCACATGCTGGCTTCCCTTCACCTTCTACCATGAGTGGAAGCAGCCTGAGGCTCTCACTGGAAGAAGATGCTGGTGCCATGGTTCTTGTTCACCCTGCAGAAATGTGAGCTGAATAAACTTCTTTTCTTTATACATTATCCAGTCTCAGGTATTCCTTTATAGCAACACAAATAGACTATGACATTCACCCATGTGACTGTGGCTGGAGGCCTGCTCCTTACCTCATTAATCTCTTCACAGGGTTATTGGTGAGTGCTAAAAATATGGCAGCTAGCTTACCTCAAGCTAGTGATCCAAGGGAGAGCAAAAAGGAAGTGACTATGTCTGCCATGACTTAGCCAGAAGTTACACATCCCTTCTGCTATATTACATTCATTAGAAGCAAGTGGCTAAGTCCAGCTCACACTCAAAGGGTGGGAAATTAAACTTCAACTCTTGAAGGGAGGAAATGTCAAAAATATGTGGACATATTTTAGAAACTTCACAGACATATTGAGTTTGAGTTTCGTGAGGATACACAGATGGAGATATCCAGTAGCTAGGCTACAGTTTAGAATCAAAATCTAGAAAGGAGAGCACACATTTGGAAATCATTAGCTATTTGTGGAAATGAAAGTTATGAATGGTGGAAATTTTAGACAAGATTGAGATCATTCAGAGACTATGTGAAGGCTGAAAAGGAGGAGAACCAAATGTGGATGTAGATGGATATCTACACTAAAGGCAAAAGCAGTGAAAGAGTCAACTAGTAGGGCTGAAAAGAATCAAACAGAATAGTTTTCATTTATTATCATAAAATTCAAGAGAAAAAATACTGATTTATTCAGAAAATACTGTGTGCCTCAACATTGGGTAACAATAATAAATCCCAAGAAAATATCAAGTGAAGTAAGAATTATGGTTAGTCCTTAATTTTTCAATACAGAGTTTATTGGTGACCTTTTCACAGTTTTAAAGGTGTAGAGGAGGCAGATGATGGACCACAGTGACATGCACAGAGAATGTAGAATGAGGCAGCTCATACAGTTGTTCTTGCAAGTTTAGCTGAGAAGCCAAGGAAGAGAGAAAGAACCATGGCATGTATAAAGGTTTTGTTGCCCTTTTGCTTAAGTAGGCTTCCATTATGAAATACTGTAATCTGGGCAGTTTAAACAAAAGAAAGCTATTTCTCACAGTTATGGAGGCTGGAAATTTTAGATCAGAGTGCCAGCATTTGCCCTCTTCCTGGTTTGCAGATGGCTGCTGCTTTCTGTATTCTTACAAGATGGAGTAGACAAGGAGGAGAGGGATGGTTGACCCCTCCATTCTCTTCCACTTCTTATAAGGACCCCAATCCCATAATGGGAACCCTGCCTTCATTACCTCATTTAAACTTTAATATCTTCTAATGATCCTACCTACAAATAACATCTCATTAGAGGTTAGGGCTTCAACATATTAATTTGGGGATGTAGGACACAGATGTTCAGTCCATAACACTTTCACGTTGTTTTTTCTTCTTTACTTTGTATTACAAAGTTGTCAATCATGTAATAAGTAGAGACTAGTACAACAAACCCCACGTACCCAGCTTCTTGTCTCTCTTGCAACCCCATTTCCTTCTAACTATAGGAAGAACAAGAAGTTTCAATACACTTTTTTAAAATGTGGAATCTTGAACATGATCTCATGAAGTGAAAGTCAATAGAAATCAAGGCTAATCACTCAGAAAATAGATAATAAATGTCAAGTCAGTTTTCAAGTACTTTTTTTTCTGTGTTATTCTCATATTCAGTGGAAAATTAGATGCTATGGAGAAGGAAAATGAGCACAGGATTTTGAGTCAGAAAATCTATCTCGGATGTGGTCCCCAGTATCAGCCCTATGACTTTTCTGGCATAATTACTTAACATCAGCAACTTGAGCTCCCTTATTTTGGTGACATTGAGAGAGGATACTGAGGTGATAATACATATATCAAATAAATAATACATAAAGAACTTCTTCTAAGAAATAAATGAAAAAAGAAATAAACAGAAATATTTGGAAACCTAAAAAAACTGTACAGAATCAACTTACTATTCACAATGTACAAAGAGAAACAGGTTCAGGTTAAGTATGCTACCTAATATCACTCAACCAGCATAAATGAAAGAGCCTGAATGTTATTAACCCCCTTCCCCCTCAAATTCAGAGCTCTTTCTACTTTACTATGTTGCCTCTCTTGCTTATAGGTGACAGTGAACAAATAAAAGAGGATAAATAAGACTAAATTTCATTTTCTAGTTGTACTAGTACCTAACATCTTCATTAGGCCATTTTAAAGAGTTTTTTAGAACAATTTTTATTTTAGCTGTCAACAAAATATATTTCCCCAATTCACTTTTTCGGTGTGTTAATTTTTAAAGTTGAATTTTCTGTTATTCAAAGGCATGAAACAATTTATATGTAAAGAATGGGGCTCCCATTCCTGAATCTCTACATCTGCCATTCCAAGACATATGGCTTTCTTTTGAAAATACGTATCATATATGGTTTTTAAGTGGTTTCTAAGGAATGTTTGAAATAACATGAACATAAGTTTTGCAAAAGGAAGTATAATAAATGTTTCTAGCCAATTTAAGAAATGGTTAAAAATAAAACAGTAATCTTTAATCCATTATTCAAAATAAATTCCTGCTGGTTTTCAAGATAACTGAAACTATCATCTTTAAATTTTTGAATGCATATCATTTTTATTATTTCTAAGTTAAATATTTGTGAAATAAATGGCACATCTTACATTCTATGTTGAAATACATTGGGCATTACTTAATTTATTCTTGATGAATTACTGTTATTGCTGTGAACCTGAGTTATTTTTGTGCTCTATGACAAAGGTGCTTTAAGACTTCTGGAAGCTTACTTGATCATACATAAACAGCCAAACTCCTAAGCTTTTAACTTTAAATCTATTCTTTGTCATTTTCTCATCTTTTCCCATGCTGTCAATCATCACCATGAGATGTTACATTTTACTGCTATAGTGCACCTTCTTGCTCTGTCCATTCTTTTTCAATTTATGACTTATAATGTCTATGGAACAGAAACTCCAGAGTCAATGAAACTAGTTGAATAAGACTAACCCTTACAAAAGTTGTAGATACAAAACTGAAGATGAGGAGAATGAACATTTAGGACTTCATTTCATGATGAAATGGGTTCTGAGACATAGAAATAAAGAATAGTAAACTACACAAAAATGGGGATGGCATAAATCAGGGGAGAGAAAACTTTTACAAATAACATGCTAAGTTATTTGCTTCAGGGGCAGCACACAAGTAACAAAAGTGCAAAATAGCCTTCTTTTTTGCCGATAATTTGATTTCTACAAATAAGATCTGTAAGAGAAAGATTGTATATAGAATTGCAGAATCCATGCTTTTCAAATTCAACATTGTACTCTATTGTCCGAAGTAGATGCCTCTGTATGTGGTATACATTTTATAGCTACCACATATCTTATCTAACTATAACCTCACAGATGCAAAGAACAGAATCATAAATGAGGAACTTTCTGCATTCAAGAAATTGTTGCTTCTCTTGAATACTATGAGACATAGCTGAAATTACTCACTCTCAATAGTATTTCTCAGGGTATATTTCCTGTATTTAGTATGTTCATTACATGGTAATATCCAACATCCCGCTAAAACTGCTGTGATCAAAAACAATTTTCTGATGACCAACTCCATCTGCCTTTAGTTCTCTTCAACTATGAGACATCTGACACTATCTTTTTCACTTCATGTGTATATATATACACACACATACACATCTATATAACATTCAAGTCCTACTTATGATTTTGAGAAAAAGAGAAAAACTCTTACAAAACTGAAAGAGTTTCCCTGCTTTAATGAAAACGATGATACTGCAACAAGTGTCATACTTAATGAAGAAACTTTAGGTGTGCAATTAGAGAAGGATGCTCAGAACTGCTAGCGTATCTCCATAGTTCTAGAGAGAACATGACATTCTAGTTAAAGCAGTAATATAAGAGAAAATGTCCAGGCACTCTGGCTTACACCTGTACTCCCAGCAGTTTGAGTGTCTGAGGCAGGAGGATCGCTTGAGCCCGGAGTTTAAGGTTACAGTGAGCTATGATCGCACTGCTGCACTTCACCTTAAGCAACAGAGCAAGACCCTGTCTCAATACAAAATAACAACTAAAAATCTTAAGGTGTAGTCATTGAAAAACAAGGAGTAAAATTATCTCTATATGCAGTTGGTAAATAATTTTTGCATAACCAAAAGAATCCTCAAACTCTTAGAACTATTAAAAGTGTTCATCAAGTTTGTCAAATATAAGATTCACATGCAAAACAACAGCAACATACTGTTTCTCCACACTAGTGGTTTCCAAAACAGGGATGATTTTTCCTACTAGCAGACATTTGACAAAATATGAAAACATTCTGGTTATCACAATTAAGCGGTGTGAGAGGTGGATGCCATCGGCATCTACTGAGTAGAGACCAGAGATGCTGCTAAATATCCTACAATGCAAAGGACAGCCTCCCATAATGAAGAATTATCCAACCCAAAACATTAATTATAAGGTTGTTGAGAAACCCTGCTCCTCATCAGAACAATAACCAGAGAAAAAATATTATAAAAATGAGATAACATTCACAATACCAATACAAACTGTAAAATATGTAGATTAACCTAACAAGGTATTTACATGAGCTTAATGGAGAAAATGTTAAGTTCTCTTCAATGACTAAAATGAAAATGTGAATTACTGAAACAATATTTTATATTTGTGGCTATATTTATTTAATGTAATAAAATTATTAAGTGTTGTCTAAAGTCACCACTACATTTTTAAATACAATTTTTTTTTTAATTATCAGTATTTGGAAAATTTGTTAATCTGATTCTGAAGTATGTAATGAGGTATCAGAGGAATCTTACCCTTTAGTTTTTGGGTGGTTGGTAACTCACCCTAAAAGCATAATAAAAGGACGGGCGCGGTGGCTCAAGCCTGTAATCCCAGCACTTTGGGAGGCCGAGGCGGGTGGATCACGAGGTCGAGAGTTCGAGACCATCCTGGTCGACATGGTGAAACCCTGTCTCTACTAAAAATACAAAAAATTAGCTGGGCATGGTGGCTCGTGCCTGTAATCCCAGCTACTCAGGAGGCTGAGGCAGGAGAATTGCCTGAACCCAGGAGGCGGAGGCTGCGGTGAGCCGAGATCGCTCCACTGCGCTCCAGCCTGGGTAACAAGAGCGAAACTCCGTCTCAAAAAAAAAAAAGTATAATAAAAAACAAGATGTAGAAACAAATAGAAGTGCAATTTTTATGAGCATTGATTTCTTAGCCCAGTGACAAATGTAGCAGTCTTCAATACACAGAGTTTAGCTTATTTGAAGATAACCAAAGTTTTGCATATTAAAGGATTAAATTATACATCTACTCTCACTAGAAAATTAGTTTTACAATATTCATGGTATTTTCACATCATTGTTGTTTAAGGCTTGCATCCTATAGCTGCACACTAAATAAATACTAGATGATCAGATAGAAAGTTTCAAATGTCATTTTTCCTTTGTTCTTCCCTGATAGGGCATTCTGCTAATTTTGGTGCATGTTTTGTATCAAAACTCTCTAACTATAATCTCCCAGAAACTCATTAATCTGCATTAATAGCCTTTCTGGGAAGTTGTAAGTTTAATCAATTTTTATTTGATAAGGGTCTCTAATGCTTTTAGTGATGGGTGACTTAGCAACAAACTGTTTCAAAACCATCAGCATTTTCTGAAGTCATGTCAGATGTTGATAAAGTGAAACTCCTCGTACAATACAGGAATGTAATTCTCAATTCTTTATCCACTGAGGTTAATAAAATAGAGGGCCCACAAAACGTTATCCAAATACCAAAGAGAGATAACTTATTAAAACAGTATTTCTTCATAATCTGGACACTTTCGTTTCCAGATAGTGCAGGCTATTTTCTCAATGCCCTGATAGAGCTATAGAAGTTGCTGTTTGGCCCGGTTTTTAAATGTCTATCCACTACAATGAAGGCGGTAACTGTGGTTAACTGTCATTTTTTGCAGTGAATGCCCTACCTCTGAGCTACACCCTAATTCATTATATCTGTATAGTTTTTCTTAGAATTTACATAACCCTTTATATCACTCATCTTATGTCATCTTCACAACAATCTTACAAAGCAAAAGAGAAGAGGGATGTTGCTTTACCAGTGGGGAAATGAGCTCAATGACCTTATGTCCTCCAAAGTTTTGCTGGTTTTGTACTAACTCCTCCTACTTTTTATCTGGGAGTGCTCCCACCCAATCTGTCAGGACCCACCAAGGGGCTTGATGTGGGCAGCATGTGGCTTGTGGCTGGTAGACTTACAGAATTCTTGAGGGTAATACTCTCTTATTCTCTGTGTCCTCAGTACCCAGTAGAATACCTATACAGAGGACAAGAAATACGTTTCCTCATTCATCACTAGGTTTATGGCTGAAGCCCCTATTATAAAAGACAGAATAACAGGAGAAAACCATACAAATGTATTTAATGTAAGTTTTACATGGCTTTTCCTTAATAAGGAAATGAAGACTCAGAAAAACGAGTTTACCTGTGTATTTTTTTTTTTTTTTTTTTTTTGATACAGTCTTGTTATGTTACCCAGACTACAGTGCAGTGGCAAGATCGCAGCTCATTGCAGCCTTGATTTCCTGGGCTCAACTTCCCAAATAGATGGGACTACAGACACACACCACCACACTCAGCTAATTTTCTGTGTTTTTGTAGAAACAGGGTTTCACCACATTGCTCAGGCTGGTCTTGAATTCCCAAGCTCAAGTGATCTGCCTGCTTTGACCTCCAAAAGTGTACCTGTATTTTTTTATGCTAAGTTGAATGAAGCAGATAGTTATGAAGGAAAAAAGGGCTATGAGTTAATGGTAATAAACTCGGGGAACTTAGCAAGGCCTGTTTGTTCATCCTTCTCTGTCCCTTCTCTGTGTCTCTATGTTTTCAAATATAAGGATGTTCCTTTCCTCTGGGTCTAGGGAGGGCATCTTTCAAATGAGGGTCTTATGACCTGCTTCAGGGGAAGGTCAGAAAATTTTCTCTAGGATTTATTACCTGCTTCAAGGGAGAAGAGCAGAAGAAAATCAAAGATGACTTTTCCTACTTCTTCCGTTTCCTCAAATTGCTGACTTTAAAAGGTTTGCGGGTAGCATGTCCTGAACCCCATCACCTATATGCATAAAGAAATCACACACACGCAGGTGCATGCGCTCTCGCTCGCTCTCTCTCTCTCATTTAAATTAAATTCTGAATTCCAGTGGTCTGTTCCTCTGCTGCCACCCACTGCCCCAGCAAGCCCGCACAGCTTTACACACCATATGGACCCACCATTTATGCCTAGAGTTAGTTAAATTACTTATTTGGCAGTGCAGGACCCCAAACACTCTGCTTTCTCTCCACATCTGTATGCCTTTACACCTAGTATTTATTTCCCTCTTTGTCTTGCAAAACTAAGTCTCCCTCTTCCTTCCAGGTGCAGGCCAAATGTCAAGTCTTCTCTGATTCCCACCTCAGGCAAGATCAAGGAATAAATCACTCCCTGTCATCCCACCCTTTACAGCCCTCAATTATTGCAGAGCAACAGAAGATCTGTGCTGCAAGTGGCTGGTCTTAGGAGAGACTATAACACTGAAGTGTTTAAAGAAAAGGAAAAGAACTATTCTGTTTGACATTATTTAAATAATCTATTTTAATGAAGCTTTACTGCCCTGTGTTCAACAGAAAAAAGAATTAAAACACTAACTCCAGATTGGAAGGCAAAAAGCGTGTTCCAGTGCTATAGAACTACTTTTTAGTATCATACAATTTCCATGTTCCTTGATTTTAATACGGTTTGGCCAAAACTCATGTTGAAAATTCAGTCCCCAGTGTAGCAGTGTTGGGAGTGGGGTATAATGGGAGATGTTTGGGTCATGGAGGCAGGTCTTTCATGAATACATTAATGCCCTTCCTCAGGGATGAGGGTGTTCTCCCTCTCAAGAAAATGGATTGGTTCCAATGTTTAAAAATAGTATGGCTTTCTTGCCTTCTCTCTCTCTTGCTTCCTCTCTCACCACATGGCTTCTGCACACACCAGCTCACCTTCTGCTTTTTTGGCATGAGTGAAAGCAGTATGAGGCCCTCACCAGTTGCAACTGTCCATTCTTGGACTTTTTAGCCACCAGAATCATAAGCCAAATAACCTTCTTCTTAAAACAAAAAATTACCCAGCCTTGGGTATCTGTTATAGCAATAAAAAACAGACTAACATACATGTATAATATAGCTATAAAGCAAACATGAAATAACCATTGAAGGGACTGCCAATTAGCAAATTTATTGCCAAAAATTCCATATAAAATGCATATTATCTTCAGACAATTGTTTGAGTATTGTATTACCTTCAGTATCATCAATATCATTAAAAGTAATAGTTGCTTTATTTACCAAGTACAATTCCACCTGGACTAGACTCAGTCATTTTTGAGGTTTTATGTTTTGTTTTTATACATAAATCCATGGTATAAGTAAAATCAATTTCTTAAAAAATCGATTTCATTTTTGTAGACGGTGGATTGTCTCTACTAATTAAAATGTACAATTAGGGTTTTGTCTCTGATCAAGTTTTAGTGCATACAAATATTTGAGAACCTTGACTTATAATGCAAAGTCAAGATTTACAAATATAAAATAGTATCCTTGGGTTCTAATTTCAAATGGCTAAAAGCCTTAATAAATTAGCTTCGTAAATACAAGCATTAATAGAAATATAATTTGTTAAATTGCTAACATTCTTATTCTCTTGATATTTTTCTGGTTGTCTTAATACAGAAATCTCTGCATACAAAAGCCATGTAAAAATAAATCAGTCTATATATTTCTTAACTGTGGATTGGCCTTCTCTCCCTGAATGATTTCTTTAAATGATAAATTAAAACTGATCAAGTGAGAAAATATACGTGAAATGATTTGAAAGTTAAAAATCTATAAAAATGTAAGATATAACTGCACTCAATGAAACCATCTGAAAACTAGCATTCTATCATCTAGCTTTTTCCTTTCATAGTTTCAAACTGAAAATTAGTTTACATTGCCTCTATTAGAATTTCAACTACAGTATAGTCCAGGGAGAAAAACAAAATCTAAAATATTTTATCCCTGAGTATTAAAGAAAAATCCTATGAATACTTCTAAAGAGGTAATCAAATCAAATTTAAAAAACTGTTATAGCAAGAAAATGAATTGTACATTTTATTTTCAGTTCTGGTCCATTCTTTTTTTTTTTTTTTTTTTTTTTTGGCCTCCAAAAGGTCCTTTATTCCCAAAGCTGAGGTCACAAATACAAAACTTGCTTCTTCATGGCCTCTGCCCCCTCCACCTCCCCCTGGTCCATTCTTTTTTTATTTTGCCTTTTCACCTGATTACATGTCAGAAATGATATTATGTTTCTCTCTGTTATCGTTTTCTGGAAACCATATATATAGAGAGAGACTTGGGTGACTGGTGGTGGTGCCGATTTTTCTCATGTGGCATGAGAAAAATGTAGCTTCAGCTTTTCTAAAATATGAAACAAGATCAAGTTTCCAAAAAGAAGGTTTGAATGGTCTTTCCCATGATGCATTCTCAATATAAACATGGGTGGACCAGGTCAGACCAACAAAGGTGAAGCAAAGTCAGGATGCAAGCTGGCTCAGGAGAATGAGATTCACAATAACCCGCCAAAACAAAGAATGGTAATCTGGCTTTCTTGTGACCTATGAAATTAAAAGTACTTTGGTATTGCCTAGAAATACAATGCATTTTTATTTTTGGCTTTATTTAAGCATTTCCGTTCCTGCCATGAACTAAAGATTTGGGTCCTGAAGACATAAATACTACAAAAATCTGAAACACTTGCCAATGAACTATTTTTCCTGCCAACACAAAAGAAAGAAGACTGAGCTTGTATTTGGTATATTGAAAGGTGTTCTAGTTTGCCTTTTAAGCTGAACAAGACAGTGTTATTTTACAGTATCTTACAAACTAAAGTGTTAAAATGCTTTCGCAAGCAAGACTTCACTCATCTTTCTTGGAAGTGCTTCAAAATTACATCATTCTCATTACTAAGAAGTATCTCTTTTTTAATTTGCTGACGTTTAGCCAAAATGTTTTTCTCTATAGGCAGTCTTATTGATTATAATTTTTCTACTTTGTACCATGTTAAATAATTTTCTTTCCTCTCTGAATTTTTCAAAAGCAGGTAGAATGTTACGTTCTCTCCATTCTTTGGCCAGATAATGCATATTTTATACCCTTCATTTTCTCTTATAAGATCACTTCTTCTGCTTCATAAATGATTTATATACTCTCCTCTGAATCCTTCTCCTCCAAGATCGTTTCCAAATCTGAAGTGATTAGATGCACCAATATTAGCTGCACTGTGCAGTTACCGTTCTGGGCTCTTAATATTTATCAATACATTTAATCCTAACAGCTCTATAAAGCATAGCCTAGTATTTTAGGCTGATGAGTGACAGGTACGGAGAGGTTAAGCAATTTTCTTGTGTTTTATCATCTAGTTAAGTGGCAGAACTAGACATGGAACTCAGATTTTCTGGTTCTAGAGCCTATATCTTAACCATTATACCACATTGTCTCTCTATAGCAAACTGGTTCTTTAGATTAAATCTAAACTGCTACTTCCTTTATTCACAATATGAGCATATTTCTGAAAAAGCAGAAAATAAAACAGAGTCAAGAGAGATTGTACTAATTTTTTTCTTGTGCCATGAAAATATAACTCAGTATGCATTCTAGCCTCTCTTAACAACTTAACCCCAACCTAAAATATGAATTGAATAGCCTGCCATTCTGCATTGTTATTTCATGGGATCTTTGAAACACTTTGACTCTAAGAGCTGCTTTTTATAATCCAAGTATTTCCAAGGATAGTTATATCTTAGCTTTCATCAGCTACTATTGTATATATCTCTTGATACCACAAGAATAAGAGGAAGTTAGGAGACAACATGGATTGGACACTTAACTATCTACTTACATATCTTTTCTTCATTTGTATCTTCCTGATTTTCTACAATAAATATTTATTTTTTGAAACAGATAAGTCTAAATTATAGAGTATGTTCAGGATTAAAAGTTATCTGCAATTTTTTTCAAGTTGAACAGTCTAAAAAATCACATACTAATTTACTCTCCAAATTTGTATGATATACCAATGATTTTGTGGTACTGAAGACACTGAAATAGATGTGGTAGATTTTAAAGGAAGAGACAGAAAGATAGCAGCCAAATGGGTACTCTGCCCAGGAGCATAGTAATAAAGATAAAACAAGAACTGAAAACATGTAATTCTAATAAAACCACTATAGATAAGGAATATTCCCAAATAGATGGCAGATTATACTTTCCATGTTAAACTAAACCTTAGTAATGTACTTAAAATTAAGTACATTTGTACTTAATTAGTGAAAAGGGCATCCTACAGCCATAATAAATTGTGTCCTGAAAAGTCAAAACTTAAAATTTCTTAGCCCAATGCCTTGCTTATGGGAGATATCAATAAATATTTGTAGAGTGAGCAATAATGTACACAATAAAATTTAAACTGTGCAAAAGTTTGTTGCTGTTACTTAATGAATATGAATCTATCATCCATAATTTCCCTTCCACTGGATGTCTGGAGATAGCAGCAGCAGTAGAAGAGGAGGAGGTGGAAGAGGAAGAAGAAAGAAGATGAAGGAGGAGGTGGTGGTGGAAAAGGAGGAGGAGGAGAAGGAGGAGGAGGAAGAAGAAGAAAAAGAAGATGAAGAAGAGGAAGAAGGAGGAGGAGGAAGAGAAGAGGAATAAGAAGGAGGAGGAGGAGAAGGGGAAGGGGAAGGGGAAGAGAAAGGAAGAAGAAGGAGAGAGAGATGGAGAAGAAGAAAGAAGTTCAGTTTATTTTAGCTTTTGGCCTTTACTAGATTTGCTTCAAAGAAAGAAGAAAGAAGAAAGAAGAAGAAGAAGGAGGAGGAGGAGACGGAGGAGGAGACGACGAAGAGGACTAAGAAGGAGGAGAAGAGGAAGGAGAAGGAGGAGGAGAAGGGGAAGAGGAAGAAGAAGAGGAAGAGGAAGGAGAAGGAGAGGAAGAGGAAGAAGAAGGAGAAGGAGGAGAAGGAGAAGGAGAAAAAGAGGAGGAAGAAGAACAACAACAAGGAGGAGGGGGAGGAGCGGGAGGGGGGAAGAGAGGAGGAGAGGAAGGGGAGGGAGAAAGGGAGGGGAGGGGAAGGACAAGGAGAAGGAGAAAGAGAAAAGAAGAAGGGGTGAGGAGGAACTCTCTTCCATAATATACATCCTCTTCCTGGTAAACCCAGCCTCTAAATTCTAGATGTTCAGTAATTTCCCAACCACACTCTACATATATCAAATAAAGCAAAGAAATGTCCTGCCAAGATGGACGTGGAGCCTGTCACTCACCTTTCTTCAGGACTTCACTGTTGTGTAATGGTGGGTGGATGCTCCAATCAGGGCTCCACACAGCTGGCTATTGTTTCACCTGAAGTTGTAACTAACAGAACACTTGTCTCTTCTCTCCTGAGTCTAGCTGCAGTGTCCTCACATCTGACATTGAGTGCCTGGCTACTGATGAATGGAGCTGATGCCTTTATCCAAGTAGCCCCTTCAGTGGTGTCTGGATGCTAACGGGATTCACTCTGCACCTCTTTGTCCATCTTGTTTTTGTTTTTACCTGAATCTCATCCACACATATCAACGGGATTGAGTCTAAAAACACAAACACTAGAGACAGCAGAAGGAATGGCCCAATGTCTTCTTAGAATGACTACAGCCACTCAGTTGCCTTCCATTACTTTCTGAACTTACAAGCCCTGTTCCAGTTGACTAGTGTCTTCTAAGAGTTTGAATATTTGTGAATCAGTTTACTTTAACTTTTGGCGTTTATTGGGTTTGCTTCAAACTTATTGCCTTTATGTAAAGCACATTCAATTTTTTAACCAAACTTTTTAGTAAAGAAAAAAACATTTTGTCTTTTCTTCATAAAGCATGGAATGACTGGCTGTACTAAAATACTAGCTTCATTTTCTCCCTAGTCAGATTTATGTTGTAATATGTAAATTTTAAAAGAGAGAGAGAGAAGAGAAACATACTGAGACAGAGCTATCTTTATAACTGCTGTGGACTTGCCCTTTTCCTCATCCCAATTTCAAAAAAGATAATGTAAAGCTTCATGTTGGCAAGTTAATCACAGTCAGGGAGAGAATGAGCTCAACTGTGTATCTAAAAACTTAGCTGTTTTTCTTTGATTCATCTGATAGCATCACACTGGGTCAGTTTCTTGTTTATGCTGTCTTTATTGTTTCTGGTCTTAGAACAATAAACAGCCCTAAGTGGTTTCAATTACAGCAGCAAAACTGTGCAAATGAACTTTGGCTTTGTTTCATATTGAATAGAGGGTTTTTATGATTTTATAAATGGTGATGTTTAGGAATCTTGCCAAACCTGTTCTATAAACAGTGAAGAGTCATATTTGCCAGCTCCAGGCCTTTAAATATCCTTCCCTTGATATGAATAAAATATTTTTAACATAGTCCTATGGAGATGAATAGAAATGATGAAATTATCTGCAGATTTAGCATCAGTTTGCAAAAACTAAGTATTGGAATGTTTTTGCTGGTCATGTATTCATAAGCCAATACCTGACTTTGTATGTCTTCCTTAATTGCAGGACAGTATTAGTCGGTTGCCATTCACTTTTAACAAATTTAACATTCCGTTGTAACAGCAAGGATACATTATATTATTCTATGTTTACAAATAAATCCCCACCTTCCCAATCTTGGTGGCTTCATGGCATAAAAATTTACTGATAAAAATATTTGGTAAGTCAGAGAACTACCCTACCTCATGTTTCCACAATCACCTAGATGGGGGAAAATAATTCTACAGATTCCTACACAACCAATTTAACACTCCAAAACTGGCAACACAGGCCCTGCATCCACAGGGAGTCCAGAAAATTCAACCTTTCATTTGCCTTAGTTCAGAGACATGGCAAGGCAAGGCACTCATTTATTTATGGAACTTGAAGTTTCAATCTTATAGAATATTTTGGAAGTCATCATTGGTTAGTGAATGTATTAGTCTGCTAGGACTGACATAACAAAATACCACAGACTGTGTGACATAAACAACAAAAATTAATTTCACACAGTTCAGGAAGGTGAAAATCTAAGATTACAATGTCAGCATGCTCGATTTCTCTTAAGACCTCTATTCTTGGCTTACAAATGGCTATCTGCTTGCCATGTTTTTACATGACCTTTTCTCAGTGCATGTGCATCCCTGGTGTCTCTTTTATTAAAATACTGGATTAGAACCCACCCATATGAACTCATTTAACCTTAATTATCTTTTTGAAAGCTCTATATCCAAATATGGTTACATTGTGAGGTACTGGGGGGTTGGAACTTCATCATATGAATTTTTCAGAGGACACAGGTTCTGTCCCAGTAAATGAACCATCACAAATCAGTCAGTGTGTCTTTGCAGTTAAGATTTACAAGCTGGAAATAATTTGCAAGCAAAAGTAAGACTGACCAATATTAGGAAGCCTATGTGCAGAATTTAGAGTCTCAAGTATGAGAAATTTTTCTAACTCCTATACAAAATCTTCTTTTATTCCAGTTTATTTCAGAATTTTAATAGAAAACATTAACTAGAAAATGTAGAACATTGCCTATATTGTTCCAATTAGCTATTTCAATTTTTTTGCAGAATATGCTTGATATGGTTTGGAAGTTTGTTTCCTCCAAATCTCATGTTGAAACGTGATTCCCCATGTTGGAGGTGGGTCCTGGTGGGAGGTGTTTGGATTATGGCTTAGCACCATGCCCTTGGTGATAAATGAGTTCTCACTCAGTGGTTGTTTAAGAGTCTGGGACCTCCCACTTCTCTCTCTCTTGTTCCTGCTCTTGTTGTGTGATACGTCAGCTCCCCCTTTGCCTTCCAACATGAGTGGAAGCTCTCTGAGGTCCTCACCAGGAACAGATCTAGCACCATGCTTCCTGTACAGCCTGCAGAACTATGTGCCAAATAAATCTTTTTTTTTTTTTTGATAAATTACCTAGTCTCAAGTATTTCTTTATACTAACACAAATGGACTAGCACAATGCTGTTTCAATTATTATCAAATATTTTTAAAAGAGAATTCCAAGTAAAAACTATCTGATATTAAAAATTATAATTTAGTCCCCATCAAAATGAAGAAATTATGTCAATATAATGATTTGCCTTTAGAGTACTTTTGCTTATTTTCCATCTGACCTACTGTTAAGCATCTTGATTCAATGAAATTAGAAAAAACTATATTTTCTTATATGTGCTACACATTTTCAAAATATGGTTCTGCAAAATGAACCTATGTTGCACTTTAACACTAAGCACATAACTATTTACAATTATTGTGTATCCTTGTTTTAATCACTTAACCTCTTCAAGCTTCAATTTCATTATGTGCATAAAAGAAGATAATAAGAATGACTTTTCATCTTGAAGAGAGGATAATATTTGAAAGTAGGTTGTAAATAGGCAATCACATAAAATGTAATAAAATCCAACTTCAGATGATAGATTCCTAAGATATAAAAATTGAGTTTCATGAGGGGTTCCTGGAGATGGTAAACCATCAGCGGAGCAAGGTTGTTAATTTTTGTAGGATTCATTTCTACTGTTCTATATTACAGATGTAAAAACAAATTCAGTAATTTAATTCATATTTCTTTCCTTGAAACCTTTATTAAATCAAAGAGCCATATTTCAACTCATATAACTCTTAGAGGTCTCCTAACATAAGGGATAATGCTGACCACATTAAAGCTAATCAATTTTAAATATATTTACACATGCCAAAACTGTGTAACTTAAAAAAAATCTTTTCTTAACTGCACAAATATTTCTCCTGACCAAACAATATTATCAGTATGAGTCCTGAAGAAAGGTTAGATGTTATTTTTAAAATAGAAAATGGAAAAGGTAGTATAACACAATACAAAATTTAAGACAGTTTGGTATATTGAACTGAGATTGTTCAAATTGTGTACAAACAGGCTTTGTGCAAAGGTTTAAATTTTATTAATTTCATTACCTTTTAAAAGTAATTATATCATTACAAAGACAGAATGATAGATATAAGAGGTCCCAACCTGCCAACACATTCCCCAAGAGTGTGTGAGTGGGAGGGGAAAATAGAGGGATTGATTATTGGGTACAAACATAAAGTTAGATACATAAAACAACCCAAAATATTCAATAGCAGAATAGGGTGACTATAGTTAGCAATAATATAGTATATATTTCAAAGCAGCTACAAGAGAAAACTCGAAATGTTACTAACACATAGAAATGATAAATGCTCAAGGTGATGGATACCCCCAAAGGTTCTGACTCAATCATTACACATTTTATGTAAATAAAAAATACATGTACCCTATAAATATGTAAAATATTTTTTATCAATAAAGAAACTTGGGGGTGAACAGAGATTGTGAGTTGTGGAAAATAATTATTCTGTGAAGCTCACACATCTTCTAGTCAATTAAATAAATGTAATAATGTTACTAATATTAACAAATATATAAAAAAGTGTTCCAATTCTTGACACTTAAGACCATTTTTAGTCTTTTCATCAAATAATACTCTCTAGGAAAATATTGGGTGACAGTTGTTTACTCTGCACAACTCAGATGACATTCATTTGGCAAACTTACTTCAACTCCTTAAAGGAAACATTTATTTTTTTCTACTCTGAATCCCATTACTCTGAATGTTTTAATTTCTGAAATCCAGAATTCAGAATTTCCCTTAACCTGCCATCAGGTCCATCCTAAGAAATCCACTGTCATTTGCCCTCTCAAGCACTATTTTTCCATAGCCAATCTGTCTCTTCATACTTCTTTGCCTCCTAGTCTTCCCTGAAGCCCATGGGTGGTCTTTTTAGCCAGTTTCTTGTCATCTTAGAAGCCCCTCTACAATTCACTTTATTTGTCTCTAAGTATTTAGTATATGTTATAACCTTTTTCTCCACTTTGACTCATAGACTGCTAAAGCAGAGACAAATTCATTTTATTTTACCTCAAATTCTTATAAACACCTCTAATTGATAATTATTTTTAAATTATCTTTTATTAAAATTAAGTTAGTTTACTCATACGAATTTCTTTTCTTAAAAATAATACCGAAAAGTATACAAATGAATACGAAAATGACTCAATCTAAACATCTAGAGAGAAATATTAGCAACATTTTGGTTAATACCTTTCCATAATTCTCACTCTCTCTATATATATACCTTTAAGAACTTTTTAAGAGATTCATATCTATTAGTCCTTTTTCTTTAAGTCTTGATCTTTTCATGCTTATAAAGAACCACACCAAGAATTAGCAAATTATCCATTATTTTTATTTACTTTATTTTTTATAATTTTGGGTTTTTTAAATAACAAAATCTGTATTAGTTAGGTTTCTCCAGAGAAACAGGACCAATAGAATATATAAGTATAAATAAAACAAGATTTATTATAAAGAATCAGCTCATGCAATTACAGAGGCTGAGAAGTCCCACGGGCTGCCATTTACAAAGCAGAAACCCAGAAGAGCCCTATAATTCCAGCTGGAGTGTAAAGACCAGTGTTTCAGCTTGAAAACAGTCATCTGCAATTTTTGATACATGAAATAAGAAAAATATCAGATTGTCTTACAAGTTCTGCCTGGTTTTTAACAATTGTAAAATTGTAGCAATTTTACAAAGTTGATCCAACATTATATATTTTAAAAATCATCCTTCCTTCTGCTGATTCATGATATCCTCCTCATCACATGCTAACTTTTTCTATTTACTCAAATCTATTTCTGAACTATGTATTTTAACCCACTTATCAGTCAGCCAGTTCATGTTGAAAATTCATGTTTTAATTATTTCAGACTTGTTTTATGTTTTAATATTGTATCAAGTACATGTTCCCTCATTATTCATCTTTGCAAACCACCTTAAAAAATATATTCTAGCTAATTCCCTTTTAGACTTGCAGCAGTAATTGTTCAGTTTTCCTCTTCCTTTAAATACTTTACCACTCAATTTCTTTTACTCTCAGAAAATCCATTCCACTCAGTATATCAGAAATATAAAAGTGGTTCACCCTGAAATTTTTTAACAACTCCTTTCAAAAATCTCTACCTATGCTATCAATATTCTTGACTCTTCAAAACATTAGACTTCTTTTCCTGTAGACCCAAGTTTGAAATGTCTAAACACAGTGTTCTCTAAACTTTGAACTGCTATCTACCTTTCCATCCTATCTCCTGTTAGGCTTTTTTTTCACAGATTCTATTTCAAGCAAACCAGTGTCTTCCCCTATTCCTAAATTTATCACCATTTTTTAGTTGATATTACTTCTCTCAATAAAACATCTTTTTCCTTCACTACTCCTGCTATCTCCACCTACCTTACTCATTACCTAAAAATTCAACACAAGTAACAGCTATATAATGGTGCCACTCTGAGAGCCTCCTATCTTGTCATCTGGAATATATGATTGTTATACATTAAGCTCCAATATCACTTTGTATCTCTCTCTCTATCAGCCTACATTTTGCCTTGATTTGTAGTTGTTTGTGTATTTGTTCTTTTCACTAATAGATTATAAACCCCATGAGGTCAAATATTCTTTGTGTCACACAAATCTTCTTAGACATAGTTTATAATCAAATATGCTAAAATTAGATAACCAACCAAAATAAATTCCTATTTCCATCATCACTGAATTTTGTTTAAATGATCCAGTGAAATTAATTTTATTCCATATAACTCTATTAGATCAGGTTAGTAAGAGTAACCTAGTAATAAACTATATGAGGATCATAATTCTCCTATTAGTATGTGCTAAATAAAGGTTGATTATTTGTTCCCTTCGAAACTCAACATCCTGAGATAAGAAGGAACTGATCAGAACAGCCTGAGCCTTGTTCTTGTTGCTTCTAGAAGAGGATATCCTACAGCACTCTAACCCAGTAAGTTGCATTCTCCAAAGGATAAAACCCAGGGAAGGCTGCTTTTCCAGAACCCTCATCTACAGTGCAACATGGGATACACACAGATGAGATTCCACCCTAGGTAGCATTCTTGAGCCTTGGATGAGCCATGAATCCCAGGATTCTACTGTCCCTTGCTGCTGATACGTGAGTATTAAGTTGCTTCATTCAATGTGTTGTGTGTGTATCCTTTCTCATCAGATTCATGTATGCAGCAGAAGCTGTATTCCAAGATGCAGTGGGCTGAAGAAGTAACCAGTGTAGAGTGAATCTGCTTTGTAATAGGTTCCAAGGATTAGAATATGGACTTTTTTATGACCTTATCAATCCTACAAAA
This sequence comes from Saimiri boliviensis, assembly GCF_048565385.1. Lineage (NCBI taxonomy): Eukaryota > Metazoa > Chordata > Mammalia > Primates > Cebidae > Saimiri > Saimiri boliviensis. The sequence goes on along the minus strand of NC_133466.1, from coordinate 24,854,565 downwards.
AGTTCATCCAAAAAGTATTGCAATCTAAAATCTTGAGAAAACACAAAGTTTAATCATCACTAGAACCATATGTCTAGAGGATCACTATGTTCTCTAGGTGACGAAAAATCTCTAAATAGGATGGAAAAAAACTAAATATGACTAAATGGTAAGTGTCACAAAAAGACAAAACAGAAAGGTAAGAAGATGGAAAGGAGTATTTCTGGAAAAGCTGCATTTACCACCTCCTAAATGTCTTCTTCTGCCATTGATTCTGATCTCTTCTTTTACCAGCAAGTCGATTAGGAGGAGAAACACTGGAGATGATGAACAAAATAGGTAGTGCTGAGCAGAAGAGAAACAGAAGGCATAGACAATGTGCTCATGAAAAGAAATATCTGAGGACATGCCAATCCAAGGTGGGGGAACTCTATGAACAAACAATAACAAAAATAATTGTAATCATAATGATTGCTTAGATCCCTTTGGCATTTGCAAGATGACCCTGAGCAGTACTCACAATGTACAGGAGTTCAGCAAGATTCAAAGAGTACAAGAAAGCTCGTTACCCATATGACTGAATAAGTGTGGATGTTGATAGCTCAGAAAGGCCACACTTCCTGTTCAAACAAGAACTTGTGTCAAATACGGAAAGACAGCAATAGTGTTCTCAGAGATAGAAATTACACAGGAAACCCTACCATATCTTCTCTTACTCACATTACTATTCTATGTTAACCAGCCACTCATGCTGAAAATGATAATACAGAAAGAGAAAGACAGGTGATATGGTTTGGCTGTATCCCCACCCAAATCTCAACTCAAATTGTATCTCCCAGAATTACCACATGTTCTGGGAGTGACCCAGGAGGAAGTAATTGAATCATGGGGGCCAGTCTTTTCATGCTAGTCTTATTACAGTGAATAAGTCTCACAAGATCTGATGGGTTTATCAGGGGCTTCCACTTTTGCTCCTCATTTTCTCTTGCCACTGCCATGGAAAAAGTGTCTTTCTCCTTCTGCCATGATTTTGAGGCCTCTCCAACCATGTGAAACTGTGAATCCAATTAAACCTCTTTTTGTTCCCATTCTTGGGTATGTCTTTATCAGCAGCTTGAAAATGGACTAATAATATAGAGCAACCATACCCCCTTTTTCTTTCAGTTCTTCTTTATCAGTAAGCTGAAAGTAGAAAGTATTGAAATGTGTGCATATCAAAAAGTGATATGAAACCAGTTGCATTCGCTTAAGGTAGTGTTTGCACTGTTTCAGAAAATGTATTTGCATATACATGCTACAAAACATGAATTATGTGATTTTGGTGATTCCACATAAGATTTCAATTATCTGGAATTTGTATAAAAACTGTCATTGTATGAGATAAAGATTAACAGTAAAATTTATGTTAATGATTTAAAATTTTATTTTTACTTTGACATTAAATCGCAAATAAAAATAACTCAGAGGGAAACATGAAATGAGGGAAATATATATATATTTTAATACCTTTAGCAGGATGTTCTTCCTGAAGTTTGAACAAGAGACCTCACATTTTCATTTTCTACTGGGCCTCATGAATTACGTAAGACCCTGAACACCTACCAGCTGACTGGTTTGTGCATAAGATAATGGATGCAGAATTAGTTTTCATTAAGATCAAAACCTTGGAGGAATTCAATTACATTTTTGCTGTCCTTTCCTGAGGACAGCTTAGTTCTAAATGTTCACTGCTTTTTGTAATAACTTCATGGTGCAACTCTCAAAGCTTTCTTTGTCTTGCCAGGACTTAAAACTCTAGATAATCTGCCTCCTTCCATAAATAAAATTTTAAAAAGTCTTCTGTTTCTCATGTTACCTGGACTCTATAACCGTGGTTCCATGATACCAAACCACAGATCATTTCCCTCACATTAAAATAAGAGCCCCTGTATGTAAGTGCCGAAATAAATCTTTCATGACCTTAATTGTAGTTATTACTATGTTAAATTTGCCTCTAATAGACAACAGCACAATCATCTTACTGGAAATGTTGAAATTAAAATATTTTCTTGATAGAAATTATAAACTCCTGAAAGCTGAACACAATTTGTAAGCTTACAGATTTTTGGTGAAGTTATTTTTTAAAATGGTGGTGGTCAGCAGGATGATACATGGATTTACTTCTGGGAGCAAAGCTGTGTTGCTTTATGCTTCAAATCAGTGGTTAAACCAGATTCTCGTAGAGGCCAGGAGAGCTCTAACATTGTATTAAGGGCCAACAAGAGAACTGGATTAAGAATGCCAATTGAATAGTAGTCCAGATCTTTTTCCTAGACTACTGCTCCAACTTTTGAAGTTACATCCAATAAGCTAGACGACCTCCAGATAAGCTCTCATTGGGAGAAACCATTCTGGAGTTTAAAGAAAAACACAGCAACAAGCCTCTCTCCATCACTTCACCAAATAACCTGATCTTTATAAGACAAAAATAATGAAAGACAAAGACAACATAAATAATTTTCTAGGAGTTGACCATAAGATGGCTGATTAGATGAATATGCAGTCCATGGCACTCACAGAGAGGACAAAAGGGGTGAGTAAATACAGCACCTTCAACTGAAATACCCAGATTCTTGCATTGGGACTGATTAGGCAAACAACTTGACCTATGGAGAATGAAGAAAAGCATGGTGGAGCAAAGGCCCATCAGGGAGCAACACGGAGCCAAGGGAACCCCCACCCCCAGCCAACGGAAGCGGTGACTGATTGTATTACCTTATTTGGGAAACTATGTTTCTCCCACGGATCTTTGCAACCTTCAGAATAGGAGATCCCCTCATGAGCCCACACCACCATGTCCTTGGGTCCAACACACAGAACTGTGGGGTCTCAGCAGAGCAGCTGCTCAGTCATACACAAAGATGCAGGAGCTTTCCTTACCCTGGCCCTGGGATTTCCAAAAAACATTTCTCCAATTCAGACAAAACGGAAGGTCTGTACAGACCCCTAGGAAAGGGGCTGAATCCAGGGAGCCAAGCAGCGTCATTCTGCAGGCTCCACTTCCATGGCACCTCACAAGATAAGACTTACTAGTTGGGAATTCCAGCCAGCCAATGGCAACTGGGTAGAGCCTGCCTGAGACAGGACAAAGTTCCCAGGGGGAGGGGTGGCTGCCATGTCTGTGGTCCAGTCAACTCAGCTGTTCCAGCCTGCCAGGTATGGAGAGTACAAATGGCCTGTCAAGGAAGGGTCCCCCCGACCCAGTGCAGCACAGCTGGAGTGGCTGGACACAGGACAAAAACTCCCTAGGCTACACACAGCATGGGGACCCTGGGCCTGGCCCACAAGCCACTTTTTCCTCCTGGTCATCCAGGCTCATAATGGGAGGGGCTGTCGGGAAGTTCTCTAACATGACCTGGACAAATTTTCACCACAGTCTTGGAGATTAACATTAGTCTCCTTGTTACTTAAGCAAGTTTCTGCAGCCAGCTCGAATTTTGCCCCAGAAAATTGGTTTTTCTTTTCTATCACATTGTCAAGCTGCAAATTTTCTGAACTTTTACATTCTGCACCCCTTATACAACTGAATACCTTTAACAGTAACCAAGTCACCTCTTGAATGATTTGCTGCATAAGAAATTTATTCTACCAGATACCCTAAATCATCTCTCTGAAGCTTGAAGTTCCATAAACCTCTAGGGAAGGGGTGAAATGCCACCAGTCTCTTTGCTAAAACATAACAAGAGTCATCTTTGATTCAGTTCCCAACAAGTTCCTCATCTCCATCTGAGACCACCTCAGCCTGAACTTTAATGTCCATATCGCTACCAGCATTTTGGGCAAAGCCATTCAACAAGTCTCTAGTAAATTCCAAACTTTCCCACATTTTCCTGTCTTCTTCTCAACCCTACAAACTGATCCAGCCTCTGTTTGTTACCTAGTTCCAAAGTTGCTTCCACATTAACAGGTATCTTTTCAGCAACACCCCACTCTACTGGTACCAACTTACTATATTAGTTTGTTACACACTGCTGATAAAGACATACCCAAAACTGAGAACAAAAAGAGGTTTAATTGGACTAACAGTTCCACATGGCTGGGGAGGCCTCAGAATTATGATGGGAGGTGCAAAGCACTTCTTACATGGCGGTGGCAAGAGAAAAATGAGGGAGAAGCAAAAGCAGAAATCCCTGATAAACTCATCAGAACTCATGAGGTTTATTCACTATAATAAGAATAGCATGAGAAATAATAGTCCCCATGATTTAATTATCTCCTCCTGAGTCCCTCCCACAACACATAAAAATTCTGGGAGATACAATTCAAGTTAAAATTTGGGCAGGAACACAACCAAACCATATCACTCATGGATAGAAGGAATCAATATCATTGAAATGGCCATATTTCCCAAAATAATTTATAGATTCAATGCTATTCCCATTAAACTACCATTGACATTCTTCACAGGATTAGAAAAAAAAACTATTTTAAAATTCATATGGAACCAAACAAGAGCCTGATTAGCCGAGACAATCCTAAGCAAAAAGAACAAAGCTGGAGTCATCACACTACCTGACTTCAAACTATACTACAAGGCTGAAGTAACCAAAATAGAATGTTATTAGTACAAAAACAGACACATAGACCAATGGAACAGAGTAGAGCTCAGAAATAAGACCACACACCTACAACCATCTGATCTTCAACAAACCTGACAAAAACAAGCAATGAGAAAAGGATTCTCTCTTAAATAAATGGTGCTGGGAGAACTGGCTGGCCAGATGCAAAAAAAATGAACTTGCATTCCTTCCTTATGCCTTATTCAATAATTAACTCAAGATGGATTAAAGACTTAAATGTAAAACCCAAAACTATAAAAATCCTAGAAGACAGTCTAGGTAATACCATTCAGGACATAGGCACAGGCAAAGATTTTATGACAAAAACACCTAAAGCAATTGAAAAAAAAAAAAATGGCAAAAGGGATATAATTAAACTAAAGAGCTTCTCCATAGCAAAAGAAATTATCACCAAAGTGAATAGATAACCTATAGAATAGGAGAAAACTTTTACAATTTATCCATCTGACAAAGGTCTAACACCCAGCATCTACAGAGAACTTAAGAAAATTTACAAGGAAAAAAAACCTTTAAAAGCGGGCAATGGACATAAGCAGACACTTCTCAAAAGAAGATACCCATGTGGCCAACAAACATGGGGGAAAAAAGCTCAACATCACTGATCATTAGAAAAATGCAAATCAAAACCACAGTGAGATATCATTTCTCATCAATCAGAGTGGCTAGTAATTAAAAAATCAAAAAATTACAGATGCTGGTGAGGTTGTGGAGGAAAAGAAATGCTTATATACTATTGGTGGGACAGTAAATTAGTCTGAACACTGTGGAAGACGGTGCAGCAATTCCTCAAAAATCTAGAAGCAGAAATACCATTTGACCCAGAAATCTGATTACTGCATATATACCCAAAGGAATATAAGTCATTGTATTATAAAGATACATGTATGTGTATGTTCATGACAGCACTATTCACAATAGCAGACATGGAACCAATCTAAATGCCCTTCAGTGATAGACTGGATAAAGAAAATGTGGTACATATGCACCATGGAATACTATGCAGCCATAAAAAGGAACAAGATCATGTCCTTTGCAGGTACATGGATGGAGCTGGAAGCCGTTATCCTCAGGAAACTAATGCAGGAACACAAAACCAAATATCATGTGTTCTCATTTATAAGTGGGTGCTGAATGATGAAAACATATGGATACCTGTCAAAGGGGGACAAAGCACACTGAGCCCTGTGAGAGGGTCAGGGGTTGGAGGAGGGAGAGCATTAGGAAGAATAGCTAAGAGATGCTGGATTTAATACCTAGGTAATGGGTTGATCTGTGAGGCAAATCACCATGGCACATATTTACCTAGGTAACAAACCTGCACACCTTGCACAGGTACCCCTGAACTTAAAAGGTGAGGGCAAAAAGTGCCACACTTTGAGCAGTCAGATTTTAAATTTTTTCATAGCTCTTTCAACAGTACCTATAGTGTCTTAGCACTGGTGATTTTTACATGTGATATTTCTAGTTTTTTTACCGTTTCATTTTGCCTGCTTTGTAAACGTCATTCTAGGTGCTTACATCATAACAGAATAGCAGAATCGATGCAACTACATTACAACAGAAAGGGAGACACAGTGTCTGGCTGCCTTGGGCATTTCTGTTAGCAGAAATGGAAGTTCTTTCAGAGGTCTTAACTTTTCATAGCTATGCTATCAGATTCTCAGTCTTGGTATTAGGGCTAGGTGATAGAACTTCCCTAAAAAAAAGAACAGAGAATCAAAAACCACACACCTAAAGCCACCTGATGTTTGACAAAGTTGTCAAAAGTAAGCAATGGGGGAGGAGCTGCTTATTTAATAAACAACGCTGGAATAACTGGCTATCCATATGCCAAAGAAGAAAACTGGACTCTTACTTTCACCATACAAAAAAGTTAACTCAAGGTGGATTAAAGACTTAAATGTAAGACTCATACTGCAAGAATCCTACATGGAAACCTAGGAAACACAATTCTGGACATCAACCTTGGGAAATAATTTATAATTAAATCCTCCAAAGCAATTGCAACAAAAATGAAAATTGACAAGTGAGATCTAATTAAACTAGAGAGCTTCTGCACAGCAAAAGAAACTATCAACAGAGTAAACAGACAATCTACAGAGTGGGAAAATATTTGCCAACTATGTAACTGACAAAGATCTAATATCCAGCACTTAGAAGGAACTTAAACAATTGAATAAACAAAAAACAAATAACCCCATTAAAAATCGGCAAAAGACATGAACAGACACTTCTCAAAATAAGACATACACAGGCAACAAGTGTATTAAAAAATGCTGAGTATCATTAATCATCAGAGAAATGTAAATCAAACCCACAAGGTTGTTGGTTCAAAGTCCATTTTATCAGAGACTAGGATTACCATCCCTGCTTTTTTTTGCTCTCCATTTGCTTGGTAAACCTTCTTCCATCCCTTGATTTTGAGTCTATGTGTGTCTTTGCACATTAGATCAGTCTCCTGAATACAGCACACTGACGGTTTTTGGCTTTTTACCCAGCTTGCCAGTCTGTGTCTTTTGATTGGGGCATTTAGTCCATTTACATTTAAGGTTAATATTGTTATGTGTGAATTTGATCCTGCCATTTTGTTACTGGTTGGTTGTTTTGCCCTTTGGTGGCATGCTTTTTTCACTGCGTCATTTGTCTTTACCATTTGGTTCTTTTTCGCAGTGGCTGGTCCTGGTTGTTCATCTCCATATTTAGTGTTTCCTTCAGGAGCTCTTGTAGGGGAGGTCTAGTAGTGACAAAATCTCTCAGCAATTGCTTGTCTATAAAGGATTTTATTTCTCCTTCACTGGTAATGAAATTCTGAAAGTTCTTTTGAAAGTTCTTTTCTTTAAAGATGTTGAACATTGACCCCCACTCTATTCTGGCTTGTAGGGTTTCTGCCAAGAGATCTGCTGTGAGTCTGATGGGCCTCCCTTTGTGGGTGACCTGACTTTTCTCTCTGGCTGCCCTTAGCATTTTGCCTTCATTTCAACCCTAGTGAATCTGATGATTATGTGCGTTGGGGTTGCTCTTCTAGAAGAGTATCTTTGTGGTGTTTTCTGTATTTCCTGTATTTGAATGTTGGCCTGCCTTGCTAGGTTAGGGAAGTTCTCCTAGATAATATCCTGAAGAGTGTTTTCCAGCTTGGATTCATTCTCCCCATCATCTTCTGGTACACCAATCAAGCATAATTAGGTCTTTTCACATAATCCCATTATTTCTTGGAGGCTTTGTTCATTTCTTTTCACTTTTTTCTTTTTTTTCTTCTCATTTTATTTCATTGAGTTGATCCTCAATCTCTGATATCCTTTCATCTGCTTGATCGATTTTGCTATTGAAATTGTATGCTTTGCAAAGTTCTCGTGCTGTGTTTTTCAGCTCCATCAAGTCGTTTATGTTCTTCTCTAAGCTGGTTATTCTAGTTAGCATTTCATCTACTCTTTTTTCAAGGTTTTTAGTTTCATTGCACTGGGTTAGAACATGTTCCTTTAGCTCAGTGAAGTTTGTTGTTACCCACCTTCTGAAGCCTGCTTCTGTCAATTTGTCAAACTCATTCTTTGTCCAGTTTTGTTCCCTTGCTGGTGAGGAGTTGTGATCTCATGGTGGGGGAGAGGCGTTCTGGTTTTTGATGGTTTCATCCTTTTTGAGCTGGTTTTTTCCCGTCTTCTTGGATTTATCTGGCTTTGATCTCAGCTAGCTGCTTGGGGAGGTGGCTTTTTCTTTTCTTCCTACAGAGGTGCTGCTGGCTTGCCACAGGTTCAGTGAAGCTACTGGATATTTTTCCTGAATCTTTTATTTACACAGGAAAATTAGGCCCACCTCTGCAATGGCGGCTGCCCTTTCCCTGCCAAGCTCAATAGTTCCTGGTCGCTCTCTAACTGATGTTCTTGCTGCGAACTCTGAAGTGAGAGTGTTTTAGCCTGCTGGGCTTTGTGAGGGAGGGATCCACCATGCTGCATGCCTTGATTCCCTGTTTTTAGTTCCCCTTCTTTCTCGGGGGTAGGTAGCTTTTTCCTGCCAGCTTTCCCAGCATCAGCCAGTACTTCTGCCTGGATCTGTGCTGACAGCCCTGGTGCTGGCCAAAGTTGCTGCTCAGCCCTGTACAGGGAGCTCACAGAAGCTTTTCAGCCCGGTGAATATCTTCTGTTCTGTGGATTGTATAAGGTTTGGTTGAAGCACTGTATCCGAACCAAAGTCCCGGAAGGGGAGGGTCCCTGGTCCTCCAGTCAGTTGCATGCACCTCCTGGGTGGCACAATGCCCCACCCTGCCTCAACTCGCCCTATTAGGTTTATACCCATTGTCCAACCAGACCCACAAAATGAACCTGATACCTCATTTGGAATTGTGGAGACCACTCAACTTCTGTGTCTCTCTCACTGGTAACTGCATTCCAGAGCTGCCTCTATTCAGCCATCTTGGGACACCCCCATTCCAATTTTTTTAGATAAATACCCAGAAGTGAAATTGCTAGATCATATGGTAGTTCTATTTCTCAAATATTTTTTAAATACCCGTACTATTTTTCATAGAGGCTGCACCATTTTACATTTCCAGCAGCAGTGTAAAAGGGTTCCAATTACTCCACATCCTTGTCAACACTTATCTTTTGTCTTCTTTTCATTACAGCTATTCTAACAGATGTGAAGGGATATCTCATTGTGGTTTTCATTAATGTTCTCAAAAAAGTACAAGCCTGAGCAACATAGAGAAACCAACTCTACAGAAAATACAAAAATTAGTCAGGCATGGTGGTGTGTGCCTGTAGTCTGAGCTACTCAGGAGGCTAAGGTAATAAGATCACTTGAGCCAAGGAGGCTCTGAGGCTGCAGTGAACTGTGGTCACACTACTGCACTCCAGCCTAGGTGACAGAGTGAGATCCTGTCTCAAAAAAAAAAAAAAAAGTACAAGTAGCCAACAGGTATATGAAAAGATGCTCAATATTATTAATCATCAGGGAAATGCAAATCAAATCCATCTGGTTTTTGAAAGCAGGATTTATGCTCTCAGACTGAATAAACTTGAAGGGTTCTTGGACAATTTGGGATGAAGAAACCTCAAGAAAAATTTACATATTGGCACCAATAACAGCATGTTGGAGGTCCCAAATAATTAACTGGAGAGAAAGAAAGGAATTCTAGGTAACTTATCCTGGAGAATCAGTTCATAACAGCTAGATTATAGATTATGGCCATTTTTTTCATAATTAGCCATTGATAATTCATTAACTACCTGTTCTTACTCTTTGCCAGTTTTTAAGCATGCATTCTTTCATAATTGTTGTGAAAGTTCCTCCATTCATTTTTGCTCCTATTCTAATTTTTAACTCCTAATTGTTTTCCCTCTTTATAAAATCTAATCTCATTTATTTTTTTTACCACTTCTTGTCAGTTGCAAAGTTTATCTCCTAGTCATTAATTTGTGGATTTACACATTTTTCACAGAAAGAAACCAAGGCTAGGCAGCAAGCTGAAATTCCACACATTTTAACTCCTAAATCTACTATTTGACCCTCAAAGGTTGTTAATTCATATTAGGTGACCCAGAAAATTCTCAACAACCAGCATAGTTCAAAACCAGTCTCTTGATTATTTACCTAGTTTCCCAGTCCTCTGAATTTGTGCTAGTTAAGTCTTAAGGGCATTCACTTTCTCATTTGGGCTTTTTGTACTGCCATGTCATAACAAAAATAATAAAACTGAGGAACATATTGATTCAACTTGTGAGTTAATGGGTCAAGAAAAGAACATCACTAAAAATAAGAGAAATTTCTGTTAGAATCATGTAAATTTCTCTTTTTTATTTTAAAATGCAAAAGTTTATTATTTTTAATTTCTTGAATTTTTCTTGTTAAGCTAGTTTCCAGTGTTCAAGGGAATGTCAAGTCAATGAATTATTTGAATTAAAACCTGTGGAAAGATAGAATATTACACAGAAGAAGAATAGTTTATATATGTATATTACACCCTGTTGCTTTGAAGGCCTTGGCTTGACATTGCCCTTATTTTTCTATAAAAATATGAGAAAGTCGATAAAATAATTAGAGCGAATGTTGAAAACACAATATGGTAAAGTGCTTTTCTCCGCTCATATTTACCTGCCATTTTCTCGAGAGATTCAAGCCTCATTACAATGCCAGATCTGCGCACATAAATGTAAAGTACAGTGAAAGTTGATTGGTATTTATCTTGGGATTCAGGGATTGCAAGACAGACAGTGAATGGGAACAGGCATATTCAGCCAATTTAACCTACTTTTCTTCTGATTATCTGAAAAATAAAATAAATATGATCTCAGAACTCTAATCTCTTGTTACTCTACCTTTCCAGTGAGATGCCTTGCAGATCATAGATACTCAGTAAATATCTATGTACTTATTCAATAAAAGGGGCACTCACAATATAATAATGGCAGGCTGTTTTTATATACATGTCTTCCCTTTATCTATAATCCAACTGCTCTCACACGTGTGGTTAAACATCCAGCACTGTTCTCTCATCTCAGCTGTGATGAGTATTCCTTAAAACTGAGAAAAAGAGATTATCAAATGTGGACTTCAGTTTTCCTTTTGCCTCCACAAAATTCTATCAACTTTCCCACCGTCTGTACCAAATAACCTACTCTATCTTTTTACATCTGTTGAAGCTACCCTTGTACGATCTAAGGCTAACTTCAATACTTGTGTCTGTTCTTGACTACAAAGACTTCAAACTTTCCCTTCCTGCATCATCTTCTCCCTTTCTATGGTGATATTCCCAGAGCACACCAGCATGCCATAGTCTATCTTTTTTCACAAATGGCCCCTCTTGTTACACCACAATTTCTCTCCTCCCTTTCACATATAATCAAAGAGCTGATCATGCACGATCTCTGTGTCCTCGACCCATTCCAATTGGCATTTTCCCTGCAATGCCTCTATACACGATCTTGCCAAAGTCACATATGACTGTCTTATAAAATCTAAGCACTCATTTTTCTCTGCTCTACTTGACATAAGTAATTACTCGTCATTCATTTTTAATAAATATGTATTGATTATTCAGTAGCTGAGAGTACTGGCCTAAGTGCTGGGGAGAAAGAAGTAAAAAAAAAAAAAAAAAAAAAAAAAAAAAAAAAAAAAAAAAAAAAAAATTAGAAAAATATCCCTGTCCTTATAGAGTTTACACTCCAAAAATAAGCAAAGTAAATACGTAAAATGCATGCTATGTTAGGTGGTGATAAGTTCAAAGGTTCTCGAGTCTCATCTGGTGAGACAGAACACTCACACCACAGGTCAAGCAAACCAACTTTATAATTCACAGATAGACACCAAAGACAAACAGAAGATTAGAATAAATGGTAAGGCAGTATCTCAAGGATCAGGAAAACCTGCCCAGGGCAGATGGAGTCTCCTCTGTGAATGCCCCTCATCATGCCACAGCTAAGCAACCATGAAAACAATATGTACTGGGTTTTGTATCCTGGGAATTTCTTGGCTCACTGATCCAAGCATTGCAGAATACCCTGTTCTGGGCAGAAGAAGACACAGCTCAAGTTGTTCCAGACATTTTCTCTTTATCTCCGGATGTTGCATTCTCAGTACGTTTTGCCTAATAATTGTCAGTAAGAGGGAGATAAGCTGGGTTGTCCAAGGTCATTTGGAACCTGTCTTTCAAGAACAAATGTTCAAAAATATGAAATAGAAAAAGGAAATAAGAATTGGGAAGACTTTTTCTGAAGTAGCACTGACAATATTTGCTAAAAAACCTGGATTGTAGGGGGTGAGAAAAAATGAGAGTTAAAGAATGACTACAAGATTTCTGACATGAAAAACAGATGATTCACTGAAGTAGAAAGCATTGCAAAATAGGTTTGGTAGGGAATTATCTGGAGCTCTGATTTGAATTTGTTAACTTTCAGAGGTCTATTAATTATCCCAGTGGAGACAGATATGAGTCTGGAGTCTGGGAAAGAGGGTTGAGCTAAACCTAATTTGGGGAACATAAGGAGGAACCAGCAACAAAGAGAGAGCAGCCACTAAAGTAAGAGGAGAATAGGTGAATGTGGCCACCTGAAATTCAAGTCAGGAAAGTATTTCAGGAGGAGAGAGTAATCGACATGTCAAATGCTACAGTCATGTCAAAACAAATGAGGAGTATGCACTAAACATGGATTTAGCAAAGTGAACTGATGGCCTGGTGACTCTGGATAGGCCAGTAGTGAAAGACTGATTGGTGAGAAGTCAAGAAGATCATTAGGAAGGAACTGGGTACAGAAAACACAGACAACTGTTCCAAGCAGTTTTGTTACAAAGAGAAAAAACTGGAATAGTAGTAAGATGAGAGTAAACTCAAAAAATAGTAACATGTTCGTATGCTGATGATGGTAACCTAATTTTTCCAGTTTCTCTGGCCCAATTCTCAAAGCCATCAATTCCAGTTTGTTGTTTTTTTTTCAGAGACTACATAGAAACAATTGAAATTTTTGATAGTTGTACTTTCAATATCCAAAAATAAAGAGAATTGAAAGAATTAGAAGATTCCCATCTCTAATAAGTCTAAGAAATCATCAATGGCTGCTCAAAACCAGAGACTATGAAAATCATGTGCGTTCCAATAAGTACCCAACACCACCTCTAAAGAAAATCAAACCTGATATGACCAAGCCACTAGACGTAACCACAAATCCTCAAAAACTGTAAGAGACAGAAGAACTTATGTGGCCCAACAGGCACACGATTTGCATTATTCAGGATGTGGCAAATTCCAGAGGACAAAGTGACCTAGTCTTCAGAAAATAAACTCAAAGGGAAAAACCAAAAGAGAAGAGAGAGAAAAAGAGAAAGAGAGCAAGCAAATCTAAAGGTTAACAGACATAAAGGACATGGCAATATGCATCTCCACAAAATGTATGAATCTTGTTTGAATAATGAAAAATGTTAAGACACAATTATCATGACTTTTCATTAGTAAAAAGCAAACCAATTTAAAAATTACAAGACACTTGGGGAAAATTTGCACATTGAATAGATGTTTGATGATATTAAAGACACAGTTAATATTTTAGGTGTGACAATTATGCTGTGGTTACATTCATTCATTCATTCATTCATTCATTTAGAGACAGGGTCTCACTCTGTCACCCAGGCTGGAGTACAGTGGTTTGATCATGGCTCACTGCAGCCTCAACTTTGTGGCCTAAGATAATCCTCCATCTCAGACTTCTGAGCAGCTGGGACTATAGGCACCAGCCACCATGCCTGGTGAAATTTTGTAGTTTTAGAGATGGGGCTTTGCCACGTTGCCCAGGCTAGTCTCAAACTCCTGGGCTCAAGCGATCCTCCTGTCTTGCCTCTCAAAGTGCTGGGATTAAAGGTGTGACCTACCACACCCCATTTGTGGCTACATTTTTAAATTGCTTTTATGTTTTATACTAAAATAATTACAGAGTGAATATATTGTATCTGGTGATAGTTTCAAAACAATTCAGTAAAGGCAAGTGGAGGGGATGACTACAAATGCAAAAAGAATGGCCACCAATGGAACTTTGAAGGTAGACGATTTGAGTTTATGCCAGTGTTCTCTCCACTTTCGCTTACGTCTCATGTTTCACCTAATAAAAAGCTTCTTTAATTCTATTAAAATTTGCTGTCATAATAACTAAAAAAGAGCAATGAAAACAAATTGTTACAAAGGTGGCAAGGGAGGACAGATCTCAATTACCAAAAGTGTTTTTGTTGACATTTTTCTAACAGAAAAACAATGCATTCTGAGAAACAGAACAATAATGGGGAACAACTGCTTCTTCCTGCCAAGACTTTAGTTGAAGTTTGTTTAGAAATGGTCTTTTTTATTAAAAAAAAAAAAAGTTAAGACAAACAATTATAATGACTTTTCATTAGTAAAAAGTTCTACTTTAAAAAATAAAACTCTAGAGATACTTTTTTTAGATTCAGCATACAGGTGAAATTCAATTTATAACTCTCTGAAAACCTGTTGGGGCACTTTCCTGTTTCTTTTCTCATTTTATATCACATTCTGTGCTATTTTAAAACAAACTTAACGTGCCAAGTGGAAAATGTTTTTACATGCTATGAAAGATAAAGAGTGCTTTTCTTCCCCCAAGAGTGTTTTACACATTAACCTGTTTGGCTTTGCTTTCTATTAATCACATGTCCTATGCTCATATCTTTTGACTTGTTTTTTGTCCAGTGAAGGAAAAGTCATGCTCATGAGGAACTTCAAAGTTATTGAAATTCTCCACAGGTCAACTCCTATGATCAGCCTTGGCCAATACTAGTTATTTTCAGACCAGTCCTTACTCACCAGGATTCTTGACAAGCTCCTGCAAAGCAGACACGGGTTGTCTCGGTGGCAGCTGCCGACTGTTATCCCCTCGGTTTGCAACTTTAGGTCCTGCCTTGTGTACAAGCAGAGCTTTTCTTGGCAGGTGAAAGATTGCATAGCAAAGGAAACGGTGTCAAATGGAATATGTCAGAACCTATCTGAGAACACGGTCACCCTGACCCTAAATGAATTCCACAAAAATTCGTTGGAGACACTGTTTTTCAAACCTGGACTTCAACCAAAAAGAAAGAAAAGTGGACCACAGTAACCAAAGCTTTCCCCATCCTTCAGATTGGGGTCTGGAAGAATCAAAGCCTCCCCTCAATTCCTCCTCACCACCTGCCTTACCCAGATGTACAATTTAAATTTAATCATAAAGCACATAAATACAGAATAACACAGATGAATCCAAAATGAGTTTGGATTGCATGTATGGAAGACCAATGCAGTATCGTTTACCAATGATTGCAGATATGCTTTCTGCTTAATGTACATCACAACCATGTTAAGTGAGTTACTACTAACCACATTTCGTGGGTGATAAAATGAGATATGTCATTTCAGGGGCCTGCCTGTGGGTAGGCCACACAGCGAATAAAGAGGAAAATGCTTCCTTGGGCTGGACTCTTTCACATCTTTCACCCAACATTCTTTCTATGGCAGCAGCTCAGAGACAGTGAGGACCTATCAATCTGCCTTTTTGCAATTCTCCTACCCCACTCACCTAATTATTAGGTTACCTAAACCCAAAAAGAAATATATACAATTTCAAACTCTTCTGCAAACACCAATTCTTCTGGTCAAAGCTTCTGAAAGGATGCCTTCCACCTCTCAAGAGCACCACAACGACTGATTCCTCTGTGTCCTGAAGATCCCTATTGTGGCTGATGGGTAATAATGCTCAGGAATGTACTATTTACCCCATGAACCAGAACACTGTAAAACTGTTGTTCACATTTCCCCAATAAAATCCAGACAATAAATCTGGTTCTTTTTATATTTTTAATAGTGGAAATGTGTTTGTGATTTTAAAAATTAGTTTCTGTCAAAAGGAAGTATAACACATAGTATTCAGCAGTTTCAGGATCTCTTGCCAAAAGAGATAATTGCAGAACTTTAACAAAATAATATGATACCATATAGGAAAAAAAACTGTAAAATATAACACATGGTTTTAGCTTATAGGGATGATATCTGAAAGTTAAGACAAGATTTATGACCAAGTGACCAGGATGTTCAAAAAGTAATGGCTTCAAGGCTTCTAGGAGACAATTATGTAGAATGGACATTTCTCACAATGGGAACAGTTCCCAGATTTGCAGAAAAACACAGGCTCTGGGGGCTTTGTAGCAGTCCCTAATAAGAAGAACAATTCATATTTTCTTCCTTTAGGGAATTAAGAGTGATGTTTTCCATAATGAATAGTTTATAAAGACAATGCAAAGGAACTTTGTGAAAGTGTGGTTAGAAAACTAGAGTTGGATAGTTAGGCTTATTTTAAGAAGTTTAAAAATTATTTAGAAGAGAAAAAGAAACTACTTCTTATTCCTGACTCACCCACTCTTTCTCATTTTCATGTTTTTGCCTGATGTTGGTGCTCACCAATTTTGACTTAAGAAAATTCTGGCAACCTTTATAGATTTTGCCAAAATTCAGCTTCTTTCAGATCAGTCTATAAGAAGACTCTTCCTTAAACATAATTTTATATCTATGAACTGCATTAGCAATTACTGTATATTTTTATCACTCTCACCATTACTGGATAATAAATAAAAGCTCATTTAAAAAGTTAACAGAACATTTTCATTTTAGGCATCCTGGAAAAAAGATTCAATTGTATTGTCATTTCTACAATAAATATTGAAGAAAGGAGAATTTAAGTTAGATTATATACCTGATAAAGGAAAACATATGTGGCAAATAAATATCTTAGATGATGATATATAAAATAATAGATTACTAAAGATTAAAATACTTTCTTAAGGATTAAAACAATTCTAAAATCCATAGTAAATAGCATTCTTTCTAGTGATCAATGACACTGACAACTACATTTGACACAGACAGTGAATTAGGAACGTTGTTTTAGAGAAGCTCCTACCTTGCAAAGACAGGCAAGTTTAAATGTCAGCTAGAATACTACTGAGTTTTCAGTAATGTAAGACTTTCCTATTCAATTTCACACTCTAAATACGGTACATATGTAATGTCATGATTTTATTGAAAAAAAATTCTAAATTGGTACATTTAACTTTATATTCTATTATTATAAAATGCAAGCAGATTATTAAACAAAACTGCACAGAGTCATTATCTCAAGAGAGTTTTAAGAACTGGATAGGCAAATAAGTATAACCTTAGTCACGTTAGGAATAAGAGAATTCACTGAACAATAGTGTGTAAGTTTACTTTCAATTTTTTCATCCTCAGAATGGAGAATCAGCTGGGGAGCCAGACTTACAAATAATATTTATTCTACTTGTGTTACATAGAGTAGTTCTTATGTTAAGAAATTTGTCAGGATTTTAATTAACATTGTGAAAATTTTATTTACATAAATATGCAAAGAAATGACATTAACATTGAAGATCCACAAAACAATAAAAAACTAATAAAGAAAGGCACTCTCAGAGCACTAGAGACCTGGCCTTAGTGTGTTCCAGACAAATTTGTTGTATGGCCTGTAAACCATTTATCTCTTCCTTATCAATTCTTTCCATTCTTTCCACAAAATTATCCCTAGCTGGTTCACAGGACTGTTATAAACATCAAATGAAATGATGAATATTCATGTACTTCATAAGGTATAAAATGCTTACCCAATATGAAACATTACTGTTATTGTGTGTGTTGAATAAGAAAGTTTGAGGTTTCCTGCTAATTGTCTTTCAAATTTGAAACACATGTCATAGTAATTATCCTTTTGTATCTCTTTTTTTAGAATTCTTGAGTGATGGGTGCTACAGATCTGAAAATCATTATGCTGGAATATTTCCACTCCTCCCAACCACAAATATGTGTCTATCAAGAGAGGCTGTATGTTGCTGTGAATCCCAAATGGTATTAATTGAATTAGAGGTTCTAAAATATCATTGTTAACATTTTAAAAGTTCTGCCATTTCTAATTGGTTCATGGTTGTGTAAGAAAAATTGTGAATGTATTTTGAAGCAACTCAGAATAATAAAATGAGATTTTACTCAAACCCTTCATATGATTTCACCTTGATTCTAGAATCCTCTAGAATCATCCAGTAAGTTATATCAAGTATTTCAATAAGCAACAAAATGACGGGGGTAAGAGACCAGATGGCCAACTAGCTGCAGCTAGGAAATATCTCTCCCACTGAAAGAAAGCAAAATATGAAGTAAACAGTCACATTTAGAACAGATCTTCTGAAAGAAAATACTGAAAGACAATAGGGGGGGACACAGAAAGTGAAGTTGAAGAAAGAGGAAGCTGGGAAGCCTGCACTGAGTCACCGAGTATCAGACTGGCTCCTGGTCCTGAACAGATCCTAAGGAAGGGTAAGTGAAGGAACTCCAGGGCCCCACACTCCCGCCACAGACCTCTGGGATCCTAGCTACAAAAGATCCCAGGACTCTCACAGACATTTAGATTGGCACGTGGAAATGCCTGGAAAGTAGGAAGAAGTAGAGCTCAGAACTGGAGCTCAGAAGGTCTCATAGCACACAGGGACAGCTTCTGCAAAACATGACCCCAAGCAGTCATCCCTCAAGGCTCTCCACCTGGATCCAAGTGACTATAACCCCTGCTGACTGTCAGGCCACAGGAGAGCAGGGTTGTCTTTCCTATGGGACCGGAAAGCATCTGACCCATGTGCCCCCTTGTCTGCCAGCCCCTTCCAAGGCTACTGGTCTGTCTACTCTCACAAGAGAGTGCACACAGCACAGCCTCCACTTCCCAAGTGACTGTTTTGCTGGCAACCTGGGAGCACTTCAGCACCCCAAGCACAGCTAATGCTTGACCCTCAGAAGCCAGAGGAAGAGCTGTGGCCTGGTTCCCAACCCCCTGGAGTATGAGTACACCACCCACAGCTGAGATCTGTGGCTAGAGTTTGAGCAGGGGAGAAGCCTCTACTCTCAGAACACAGAAAAGAATGAGGCACAGATTTATGTTCAGACATGGGAGCTGAGCGTCCCTCCCTCAGCAAGACTGGTCCAGGAAGGATATAGCCTGTTGGACAGCCACAGCTTTGCCCAAGGCAGACCCATGGCATGAAACACCTGGAATAGCCCAGTGATCCGGGTGCAGAGGCTTCGGACAAATCCAGCTGTTCAGGCCTACTCCTGGGACAGACAGCAGAGGGAAACTGGGTCAGGGGAACACAAGCTGGGCAGACCCCACAGCCATCTGTTAATTAAAAACCCTGGGCCATGCACACCACATCAGCTGCTCACTTGTGGCATCACAGTCTTGCCAGCAGATCCTTCACCCTTGACTCACTGCATCACCAAATCACCCACAGATATGCCCTACAACCTTCTCTTACTGCCCAGCTTAGACCAACGGGTCCCTGGAGAGCTGCAGATCTCCTAGTGACCTAACCTTCAGTTCAGGCCACCCCTAAGGGAGCAGGGAGTGCATCCTGCCAGGATTTCCCACCTTGAAGCTAAGGAAACACAGGCATGGTGCCAGCGATTGCAGGGGGCTCCCCTAACGCCCACGAATGACCTTGGTAGAAGGGTCATCTCTTGCCCCTCTATCTCTCCTTCCCCAGAAGACTGCTCTGTATGCACTGAAATTCAAAACAGGTGCATGATAGAGCCTATCTGCTGTCCCTTACTCTTAAGCACCATCTACTATATCATAACTTGAATTATACCACCAAATAGAAACAAATTCCTTCAGTAGGCAATGCCCATGAAACTCAGTGCAAGAAACTAACCACAACTAAGGAACTCATGCAGAGCCTTGGCACTCTGAAAGCAAAAGGAGTACCCAGAAATATAGCCACCTAATGGTACACAACATATACCACAGTCAAACCCTCAAGGCAAAAAAAGAATATAAAAACAAAAAGCCCCATCCAAACAATAGCAATTCAAAAAGAACAAGAAGCGCCAGCCCTCAGATGAAAAGAAATCAGTACAAGAATTCTAACAATTCAGAAAGTCAGAGTGTTTCCTTACCTCTAAAGGATTGTACTAGCTCCCCAGTAATAGGTTTTAAGCAGATTGAGAGGTCTGAAATGACAGAAATATAATTTAGAACGTGGATGGCAAGGAAGCTTAATGAGATTCAGGAGAAAGTTAAAATTTAGTTTAAGGAACCCAATAAAATCATCCAATAGTTAAAAGATAACATAGCCTTCTTATGAAAGAACCAAACTGAACTTCTGGAATTGAAAAATTCACTACAAGAATTTTAGAATATAACTGGAAACCTTAACAGCAGGCTAGACCAAAGAAATAACTTCAGAACTCAGAAATCAGTTCTTCAAATCAAGCTAGCCAGACAAAAATCAAGAAAAGTGAACTTTAAAAATAACAAGAAATATGAAATTATGTAAACAGAAAAAAAACCAATGAGTCAGTGGCATTCCTGAGAGAGTAGGAGAGAGAGTAAGCAACTTGGAAAATATATTTTAGGATATAGTTGATAAAATTCCCCTAATCTCACTAGAGAGGTGAACATACAAAGTCAAGAAATTCAAGGAACCCTTGAAAGATACTTAGAAGATGACTATCCCCAGGACACAGTCATCCAGACTGTCTAAGGGGAACATGAAAGAAAAATGTCTTAACGGTAATCAGAGAAAAATCAAGTCATTTACAAAGAAAACCCTTTCAGGCTAACATCAGACTTCTCAGCTGAAATTTTACAAGCCTGAAGAGATTGGGGGCCTATTTTAAGCATTTTTAATGAAATTCTAATCAAGAATTTTAATTCTTCCAAATCAAGCTTCATACGCAAAGGAGAAAAAAACTTCCAGATAAGCAGTCACTAAGGGAATCTATTACTGCTAGACCAGCCTTATAAGAGATTCTAAAGGAGTTCTAAACATGAAAACAAAAGAATACCTGCTACCACAGAATTACATTTAAGCACATAGCCTACCAGTTACATAAGGAAACTACACAATTGAGATTAAAAAGCAACCAGCTAACAATATCATGACAAAATCAAAACCTTACATATCAATATTAACCTTGAATGCAAATGATCTAAACACCCCACTGAAAAGGCACAGAGTGGCAAGTTGGATTTTTAAATAAACAAGACCCAACACTCTGAAGTCTTCAAGATATCCTTCTCATGTACAAGGAAATCCACAGGCAAAAAAAAAAATCAAGAATGGAGAAAGATCATGCAAACAGAAAACAAAACACAATAAGGGCCAAGGGTTACTATTCTTATATCAGATAAAATGGAATTTAAACCAAAAAGAGAAAAAGGAAAAACAAAGACAGGCATTATGTCACATAAAAAGTTCAATTCAACAAGACTTAATTATCCTAAGTATATAAATACCAACTTGGAGCACCCAGATTCATAAAACAAGCCTTATAGACCTACAAAAAAATACACAACACCACAAAAATAGTGGGGAGTCTTTTGCACCCCATTGGCAGCATTAGATCATCAAGGCAGAAACTAATTAAAAAATTCTGGACTTAAATTCAACACTGGGCCAATTGGACCTAACAGACATGTGAAAAACACTGCACCCAACAACCACAAAATACATATTCTTCTCATTTACACACAGAACACCCTCTAAGATAGAATACATGCTTGGCCATAAAACAAGTCTCAGTAAATTCAAAACAATCAAAATTATATCAAGCATGCTCTTGGAAAGCAGTGGAATAAAAATAGAAATTAATGCCAAGAAGATGCCTCAAAACTAGTCAATCACATGGAAATTAAACAACTTGCTCATAAATAATTTTTTTGTGAACAACAAATTTAAGGCAGAATTCAAAAAACTATTTGAAATTGATGAAAACAGAAATGCAACATATCAAAATCTCTGGGATGCAACAAAAGCAGTATTAAGAGGAAAGTTTATAGCAATAAATAGCTAGATCAAGAAGTTAGAAAGATCTCAAATTAACAACCTAATATCACATATAGAGAAACCAGAAAAACAAGAACAAATTAACTCCAAAGCTAGCATAAGAAAAGAAATCAAATCAGAGCAGAAGTGAACAAAACTGAGACCCAAAAATCTATACCAGGCATCAATGAAACCAAAAGTTGGTTCCTTGAAAGGATAAAGAAGATCAATAGACCACTAGATATATTTAAAAGAAAAAAGAGAGAAGATCAAAATAAGCATAATCAGAAATGCCAAAGATTACATCATAATAACTCCCAAGAATTACAAAAGAACCTTAGAAACTACTATGAATACTTCTATGCACATACATTAGAAAATCTAGAGGAAATGGAGAAATTTCTGGAAACATAGAATTTTCCAAGACTGAATCAGGAAGAAGTTGAAATGCTAAACAGAACTATAATGAATTCCAAAATTGAATCAGGGAAAAAAAAAAAAACCCTACCAACCAAAAAGAAGTCCTATACCAGATGGATTCACAGGCAAATTCTACCAGGCGTACAAAGGAGAGCTTGTAGCAATCCTACTGTAATTCAAACAACTGAGGAGAATAGACTCCTCCATAACTCATTCTATAAACTCAGCATCATCCTGATACCAAAATCTGGCAAAAAAAAAAAAAAAAGGTTGATATCCCTGAAGAACACAAATTCAAAAATCCAAAACAAGATACTGGCAAACCAAATTCAGCTGCACACCAAAAAGTTAATTCACCATGATCAGAGAGGCTTCCTTCTTGGGATACAGGTTTGGTTCAATGTATTCAAATTGATAAGTGCAATTAACCACATAAACAGAATTAAAAACAAAAACCATATGATCATCTTAATAGATGCAGAAAATGCTTTTGATAAAATGCAACATCCCTTTATGATAACAACAACAACAAAAACAAACCTAACTAGGCATCGAAAAAACACCTCAAAATAATAACAGTCATCTAGAACAAACCCATAGCCACAATTATACCGAATGGGCAAAAGCTGTAATCGTTTATCTTGAGAACTGGAACAAGATAAGGTTGCCTATTGTTACCACTCCTATGCAATATAGTACTGGAAGGCCTACCACAAGCAATCAAGTAAGAGAGAGAAATAAAAGGAATTCAAATTATTTATCTTCACTGATTATATAATTCTATACCTAGAAAATCAAAGGCTCCAGCAAAAGGCTCCTAGAACTAAAAAATGACTTCAGTACAGTTTCAAGATATAAAATCAATGTAGAAAACAAATACAAGGTAAAAGTAAAGGCTAGTGCTGGCCAGGAGTGGTAGCTCACGCCTGTAATCTCAGCACTTTGGGAGGCAGAGGTGGGCAGATCACGAGGTCAGGAGTCTGAGACTAGACTGGCCAACACAGTGAAACCTGTCTCTACTAAACACACACATACACACACACACACACACACACACACACACACACACACACACATACAAATTAGCTGAGTATGATGGCACACGCCTGTAGTCCCAACTACTCAGGAGGCTGAGGCAGGAGAATTGCTTGAACCTGGGAGGCGGAGGTTGCTGTGAGCCGAGATCACGCCACTGCACTCCAAACTGGGTGACAGAGCCTTGCTCTGTCTCAAAAAAAAAAAAAAAAAAAAAGACTAGTGCTTTATTATTAACTGATAACAACAACTAAAGATTTTAGTGTTTAATGTATTGCTTTAAAACCTTCTTGTCTTTAGTAAACCATAATTTTTTGTTTCCTCAGCTAATGACACTGAAAAATTCAGGTGCAAATGAAAATGAAGACAAAACTCTTCTGCTCATATTTTCTTCCTTCATTCTCGATGCTGTTCTCCTGCCTCCAGGTCTGTGTAAGTCTCTGATCTGAAGGAGTAGGGAACAAGCCACTGTATATTCTTCCTCCTGGGAACTGTAAACTGCACAACCTGATACCGTTACACTAAAAACCAGAAGACTTAAACTTAAGAACTATTTCTGTCAGAGTATATAATCTTAACAACACATTAACTTTGGAATGGTTGGGTTGAATTTCCTTTTAGGTGACATTCTAATGTTGCCCCTGTTTATTTCTAAAGTCCTAGCTATAATTGTCTATGATCCCATATTATTTCATCATATCAATTTGAAATGTACTATAAGGAAAAAATTATACAACCTGTAAATTTCTCTGATATATCATATTTCATCTATGAACTGCAGTGTTCCAAATGTGATTATAAGATTCATTCACACATTTACTTAGAATTTATTAATTCCCATATGATCCATCAGATAATGTGCCAAATGCTTCACCTATGAGAGTAATTAGAGATATCGCTTTTGTGTACTCACAGTTTAGGGACTGCTGGAAAAGACAGACTAGCAAGCATTTATATAAGCAGGCTACCAAGAACTATGATGTGGGCATGTGAGGCATATAAGAACATAGATAAACATTTATTTCTTACTTAAAGGGTTAAAATTTCCAGGAGGAAGTGACTTATAAGTCACCTTAAAATATGAATAAGTATTGACCAGGCAAAGGGTTGACAAAGTCCAGATTAAGAAAAGTCATTGGCACCATATAGATCAAAAAGAGACATTTTAAGAAATCTAAAGTCTGGGCTGCTATAACATATATCTCTGGGGAGAGCACCAGAGCCCACGAGGTCTCCCTTGAACTGTGTCTGCCATAGTATTTGTGGCATAGGGTCACCCCTTCAAAACTTGCTTTACTATGGTTGGAGTCAGAAGTATGAATGAAGACATGAAGAGGTCAGAAGAGGTCAAATACAAGAGGGCATCATAATCCCAAGTGTTGAAGTCGGGTTAAGGTATTTGAAGCAGAGAAAACAAAACAGTCATATCACCAATCTGTAAGGACTCTCAGTGGGTCAAGAGAAGCCTGAGCTACTTCTGTTTCTTAGTATTTTTCATTTCTAGAATTTCCATTTGGTTCTTTTTCAGAGTTCACCTTTTTTTAATATAATCCTCCATCTTATTTTACTTATTATATTTGTTTTCTTCTGAATTCTTCAACATGATTGGAATTATATTTTAAAGTTCTTTCCTGCTAAATCCAACATCTGGGTCACCTGTAAGTATATTTTTATCGACTTTTCCTTCTTGTATTTATGCTTTTGTGTCCATCTCATGTTTAGTCAAATGATCTTAGACACTGGAGCAAGTCATATTTTCCCCTAGAAAGGGCTTGCATTTTATCCCATCAGAAAGCCAAGATGAGGGACAAACTCTTTGATCTAACCAAGACTAAAGCTGGGTTAGAAATGAGTAGTTGCTTTAGATAGTTTTGCCTGGTTTCAGATATTTTGAGCATGAAATCAAGACCTTTTCTCCAGCAGGGCATTGAGATCTAAGCATTGCAAGCCTGAGGATTTCTCCTTGCTTTTCAGACCAGTCCTCGGGCTCCCATGCCACCATTTATTTAGCAGAAGTCCTATGGAGAAGAATTGATGGACGGAAAGAATTCACTACACATCTGAAACTCCTGCAGGTTCCAGGCTAACATGTGCAGCCAATAAAAGTCTGGCTGGACTTTCGTTCTCCCAGAAGTGTTTCTGCCAATCTCAAATTGTTCTGATTGCCTGGGCACCCAGATGCAATAAATACGCTCAAAGGTGAAAGTAGCTCTCACTCTCTGCTCATATTGGAAGGGGTAATCCCTCTGTACTTTACTGCATTTAGAGACTTTTGCATCCACAATTTTTGATAATTTTAAGGAAAATACGAGTTGTGAATTTAGCCAATGTTGTCTCATTGCCAGAACAAGTTCAATTGTCTTTCGTAACCTACCACAAATTGAGAATGGAACTCTCTACTTCTGTTATTTTCTGTTTGGAGAGGTTTTCTATACTGCATACTTTACTTAGTGGAGCTCCAAGCAATGCTAGATCATTAAAATGCTGATTATCTAATGAAAATTTAATATTGTTTTATATTTGTAAAAATTTATAAATCCATTACTGTGGGCAAAGAGTGTAGTCAGTATTTTTCTCATTAGAGATCATCAAGTCATGCAAAGTAAGTATTTTCCAAGTATAAATGACAATGGTCATGCTGCTCTTTGACAATGTGAAGAAGATCATGACAGCTGGGCATGGTGGCATGCACTTGTAGTCCCAGCTACTCAGGAGGCTTAGGAAGAAGAATTGCTTGAACCAGGGAGGTGGAGTTTGCGGTGAGTCAAGATCATACCACTGCACTCCAGCCTAGTGACAGAGTAAGACTCCATAAAAAATAATAATAATAACAAAGTAAGTTATAAAGTCTTGCTAATGAGGCCACATGTTTTAGTCATTGATATTTCTTCTCTCCAAATAAAACAAGATAAGCACAAAGGAAAAATAGGTGGCTACATTAAGCAGACATTTCTAGTTTGTTTTGGCCACAGATGAAACACTGATTCAGTGAGCACATTACAAAGTAGACTTTTAAATTTCCCAATAGTAATTATCATTGCATTAATTCTAGTAGTGGAGCTGTTTATTTATTTATGGCTATTATCTGAGAAGTCTTCAATATCAGACTGACTTTTAAAATTTGAGGAATAATGGCATTCTGGGGACAGAATAACAAGCACCTTGTTGGGTGATGAGTCATTTCTTCAGGCAGTTTCTGGCAGTCCTCAGCATTTTAGAAGTATCTTAATGATTCACCTCCGAAGCATTAAAAAAATAGAAAATAACTGAATAAACATAAAACATTATCTACATTTCTTCCCGAGATACTTAATTCTTATTGTTGTGACACCTTTTGCATGCCCAGCTAGGATTATATCTCATCAAGTGTCCTTTTTGTAATTAGTGCTTTTTAACTGGTAGCATACTCTAAAAACCAGAATCCAGGTTCTAGTAACAGGTAGGACCTTCTTAGGCATTTATATTGTAACAATATTCAGAAGAATTCTTCAAGTCATGATGAATAAAACAATAATTTAAAATTTTTTTAAAATTTTTGTTGGTACATAGTAGGTGTATATATTTATGGGGTACATGAGATGTTTTGATACAGGCATGCAATGCAAAATAATCACATCATAGAAGATAAAATAATTTGTTAAGAATCACTGAATATTTGTTCTGAAAAAAATAATGTAGTTTATGAACTAGTACATGTGAACATTATTAATAGAATGAATTTAAAATATTATATTTTACAGACATGCTATTGCCTTTTTACTCAGACTTACTTCCAAAAATGGGTGAAATGCTTGCAGGAATAGTTAAGTACAATGCTTCTGTCTGGTTTGCTTCTGTTCAGACCTGATTTCTTGATCTAATACTCTTCCTTGTTATCCCATGTTGCTTGCATGCTATAGAATGTTCATTGTAATGACTGTTTTTTGATATCAGTGCTTTCATAGTATTTTGAGATTTTCTAATTATGAACACTCAAAGTTTACATTTAAGTTTTAGTTTACTGTTTTCATCAATTGATTAATGTTACAGATTTAAGATTTCCTATCTTTTAAATGTGTTCTATGAACAGCTATACATTTACAAAGACATGGCATCTTTCCCTGCATGCTTTCTCCCCTGCACCACTCCTTTCCTTTGGAAATGTGAAGAGCTGCATTGTTCTGGCCACTTACATTTGCAAGTTGCATAGTCTGCACCATGGTTCAAGTTGAGTTTTTGGAGGAAGTACATAGAACTAACTTTAGAAGTACATTTATAAATAATGAAATCTGCAAATAACTAGGAATTGTTGATCGGTTTTAGTGTGTGACCATTTGTAAATGCTTATGGAAGAAGGCAGTGATTGCCATATGCCCTTGGCAAGAATCAGTGCTGTGCTGGCTTCAGGTTCTGTCACAGTGCAGTCCCAGTAGTGATGGCCAAAGGGGTTCCTGCATCACCTCCCCTCCCTGCCCTAGCTACAAGCAGTGTAGCACAGAGAGAAAGAGAGAGTGTGTATTTGTTTGGGAGAAAGAGAAGAAAACAAGAGCCTCTGTCTCATTATCCAGAGAATTCTTCTGAATTGTATCCAAAACCACCAAGGAAATACTTCTGTCTCCTCAAGAGCCATAGCATTACTGGGCTTGGAGTGCCCCCTAATGCAGAAATGACTCCAATGACTGAAAACGTAGATCAAAACATTCAAGTCCCATCAAAACACCTGAAAAGCTTTCCCAAGAAGGATGGGTACAGGAAAGAACCAACTGCAAAGACTACAACAGATACTACTAACTCCCAAGACATTTATAGGCATCCACAGGCTTCAAGACCATCCAGGAAAACATGATCTCACCAAACTAATCAAATAAGGCAGGCATCCCCAAACTTTTTACACAGGAGGCCAGTTCACTGCCCCTCAGACCGTTGGAGGGCCACCACATACTGTGCTCCTCTCACTGACCACCAATGAAAGAGGTGCCCCTTCCTGAAGTGCGGCGGGGGGCGGGGGGGGGGGGGGCGGATAAATGGCCTCAGGGGGCCGCATGAGGCCCGTGGGCCGTAGTTTGGGGACGTCTGTTTTAAACATTAGTTTAAAATAAGATGTTATTCACAAGTCTCAAGGTAACCTCAAATCAAAAAACACACAACAGATTACACAAAATATAAAAAGCAAGAAATTTAAAACACCAGCAAAATCACCTTCACTTACTCGTGAAGCCAACTCTAACAGAAAAAAAAAAAAAAAAAAATCACCTTCACTAAGAGAAAGACAGAAAATAAGGAAAGAAGGGAAAAAAAGATCACAAAGCAACCAGAGAACAAATAACAAAATGGCAGAAGTAAATTCTTACTTATAAATAATAACACTGAATGTAAATGGACTAAACTCTCCAATCAAAAGACTTAGAGTGAATGATTCAATTTTTTTAAATCATACTTTAAGTTCTGGGGTACATGTGCAGAACATGCAGATTTGTTACATAGTTGGTGGTTTTCTGCATCCATCACCCTGTCATCTGCATTAGGTATTTCTCCTAACGCTATCCCTCCCCAATACCCTCAACTCCAGCTATCCTCCCCTAGGCCCCCAATCCCCCGACAGACCCTAATGTGTGATGTTACTCTCCCTGTGTCCATGTGTTCTCATTGTTCAACTCCCACTTATGAGTGAGAACATGTTTGGTTTTCTGTTCTTTGGTTAATTTCTTGAGAATGATGGTTTCCAGCTTCATCCATATCCCCGCAAAGGACATGAATGAACTCATTCTACTACATACACCTACTACAAACCCATTAAAATTAAAAATTTAAAAATAAAATTAAAAATAAATATATATAAAAATAAATATAAATGGAATTGAAAATTTTTAAATAAAAATACATATTTATGGCAGAAACATAAAAACAAGAGTTAAAACTAATGATCAAACTGAAAAAACCATTAAAATTAAAAATTTAAAAATAAAAACATATAAATATATAAAAATATACATATAATTGAAATTTTTAAATAAAAATACATATTTATAGCAGAGACATAAAAACAAGAGTTAAAACTAATGATCATACTGAAAAAGTATTTTTGATATTTATAAAAGACAAGAGAAAGTAAAGGTCTATTGTAAACATGAAGAAAATGATAAACACTACAATGAAAAAGTAAAAACAAAATTGTCAGAATATAGGTGATCAACGTTCTTTTGAAAATCATATAATCAAAAGATTAATAATTGAAACAATGAGATGCCAAACCTCTAAAATAATCCAATACTTGAAATAACCTCTATTATTAGTGAGTCTATTAAGAAATGGAATCTCATATACTACAAAATATCCTAAAGTATAGCACCTTGGTATGCTGAGTACTTTGACCTGAAGGACACTGGAAGATCCTCAGAAGCATGGTCTACCAACTTTGGCCCTTTTTTTTTTTCTTTTTCCCTGAGACGGAGTTTTGCTCTTGTTACCCAGGCTGGAGTGCAATGGTTTGATCTCAGCTCACCGCAACCTCCACCTCCAGGGTTCAAGCAGTTCTGCCTCAGCCTCCCGAGTAGTTGGGACTACAGGGACGTGCCACCATGCCCAGCTGGTTTTTGCATTTTTAGTAGAGACGGGGTTTCAGCATGTTGACCAGGATGGTCTCGATTTCTGGACTTCGTGATCCATCCACCTCTGCCTCCCAAAGTGATGGGATTATAGGCGTAAGCCACCGCGCCCAGCCTAACTTCAGCCCTCTTGTCTCCTGCCTCTCTTTCTCCCCCAAAGCAAGTCATAGAAAGCAGAATTACTTTTCTCCAAGGCAGTTCATAAAACTAGAACCACTTTCCCCCAAAGCAAGCCATAAAACCTAGAAAGGTCACTCTCACCCTTCTCCCTTCTTCTTGAAGACCCTCATTCCAAGGAATCCTGCTGCACACCCATGTATCCAAATGAAGGAACACTACACAAAAAGGTCAAGAAGAATCTGAAAAAAAGTGCCCTGCTTGAGTCTACTTCCACTAGATTGTACTGTTTTGTCTAGACATATTTTTACATGTCTAGCCATTCTTCATTGAATCTAAGCATAAAAATAGACAATGTTTCTTGGGTTTTGGGATTTTCATTTCTGGAGTATCCTGTATTGTGCCAAAACTTTTATTAAATAAACTTCCTATGCTTTTTTTTTTTTTTTTTTTTTTTTTTTTTGGTAACCAGTCTTTTGTGATAGGAGGGTCAGCTGTGACCCTTACAATAGACAAGGAAACATATCACACCTTTCTGCCCCTACACTACTGGGTTCACCATACAAATGGGTAAATCTTTTATCAAATATTTTGCGTTATATATATTTTGAAAGCATATCCTTTCACCCAGAAATTCAATTTTTTAAAGAAATAATTACATGAAAATTTAGCTGTATTGATGTCCTTTAAAATTCAACTTATAATTGAAAAACAATGAATTCGACCTAAATAATGGTAATTTTATGCAATTAAATGCTATGCAGCCACTAAAATAAATGTACATATATGAAAAATATATTTAAATTTACCATAAATCTGATACATGCTGTTAAACTTTAAAATTTATTCTACACAGCAATATAATAATGTAAACTTATTTTAGAATAAAAGGTTTATACATGCATTTTTTAAATACAAAAGTACATGTTACAAAATACCAATTGTTAGTATGGTTGTACCTAATGATGAGATTTTTTTTAATATTGAAATTTTCTTTTTGTCTTTGTTTTCCAATTTTTACCATAATCTTGGTTAACACGTTATATATATTAATATACAATAAAACTCAAATAATCAGATTTTTAAATGTGCGAAATATCTGAATAGACATTTCCTAAATAAAACATATAAATGGCAAACAGGTATATATTTTTTAAAAGTTCAACATCACTAATCATCAGGGAAGTGCAAATTAAAACAACAATGAGATATCATCTTATCCCATTATGGTTTTTTATCCAAAAGACAGGCAATAACAAACCCTGGCAGGGATGTGGGAAGAGGGGAATTCTCATTCACTGTTGGTGGGAATGTAAATTAGTACAACCACTACAACCACTATGCAGAACAGCATGAAGTTTCTACAAGAAACTAAGAATAGAACTACCATATGATCCAGCAATTGCACTGCTGGGTATGTATCTAAAAATTCATCTGTTGAAGAGATACCTGCTCTCCCATATTTACTGCTGCACTAGTCATAAGAGCTAAGATATGGAATCAATGTGAGTGTCCCTCAATGGATAATTGGGTGAAGAAAATATGGTACATAAACACAATGGAATATTTTTCAGACATAAAAAAAGAATGAAATCCTGTCACTTGCAATGACATGGATGGACCTAGAGGACATTATGACATTACGTTAACCAAAATAAACCAGGTACAGAAAAAGAAATACCTCACTAATTTGTGGGAGCTAAAAAAAAAAAAAATTAACTCATCGAGTTAGAGAATGATAATTTCCAGGCCATGATCTGCACTGTGAGAATGATGATTACCAGAGGCTGAGAAGGGTAGTGGGGTGAAAGGGACAAGGTAGAAATGGTTAGTAGGTACAAAAATACAGTCAGCAAGAATGAATAAGATCTAGTATTTGGTAGCACAATAGGGTGACTATAGAGTCAACAACAACATATATTATATGTTTCAGGATAACTAAAGAAAAAGTGGAATTGGAATGTTCCTAATACAAAGAAATGATAAATGCCTGAGGTGATAGATATCCTATTTGCCCTGATTTGATCATTACAAATAGAATGCTTCAAAATGTATCAAATAGAATACTTCAAAATGCATCAAAAATCACATAGACCCTTTAAATATATACAACTATATTTACACATAAAAATTAAAAACAACAATATGCGTAAGAGAGGTATGGAAATCAATTCTGGTAGAAGAAAAAGTATTGTGTAAGCCAACTGAATTATATTGTGGAACCTAACTGAACTAAATATCAATTTTTTTTACTAACTCTGACTCTAGTTATTGTATCTCACAAATTACAATAATTTCTGGCTGCTTTTAGACAATATATATGATTCTAATAAAAAAAGAAACTTCCTTTTTTTTTTTTGGTGGAGTCTCACTCTGCTGCCAGGCTAGAGCACAGTGGCTCTATCTCGGCTCACTGCAAACTCCAACTTCCGGGTTCAAGTGATTCTCCTGCCTCAGCCTCCCAAGTAGCTGGGAGTACAAGGACACACCACCACGCCCAGCTAATTTTTGTATTTTTAGTAGAGATGGGATTTCACCCTGTTGGCCAGGCTGGTCTTGATCTCCTGACCTCATGAACTGCCAGCCTCGGGCCTCCCAAGGTGCTGGGATTACAGGCGTAAGCCACTGTGTCTGGCTGAAACTTTATAACATAAATATAGATGACCCTTGAGCAACATGGGTTTTAACTGCATGCATCCAATTAGACCTGAATTTTTTTCAATCAAACACAGATTGAAAATATGACCTTCCTGAGATGTAAAACCTGTACATATGGAAGCCCAACTTTTTATATACACAGATTCCACAGGGCCAAGTGTGGGGCTTCACCAGGCATAGGTTTGGGTATACATGGAAGTCCTGGTACCACTGCCCTGTATATACCAAGGGTCAACTGTACTATGCAGGAGAGACTCCTACTTTAAAATGGCATCTAGTGATTTCCAAATTCCCCACAAAAGCATTTGTAAATACTCTGAAAAATACAAAAATGTATAATGCAACAAAAATTTGGTCTGCAAGAGTTACTATCTAAGGAAATCAAATTTTTAAAAAATGAAATGAGCAGCTCTCCATGCCATATTTGCCTGAAAATATGTCTTTTGTTCTCCTCCAAACCTCACTCAAATGCCACGGGAAACAGCACAGGACAACGATGAAGAGTAAAAACTCTGGAGTGAGGCTGTGCTTGTAAGTATGAATCAGGTGCATTTGAAACTGACATCCTGGTTTTGTAGCAACTTGGTGCAAACACCAGTGATACTATTTTTACAGAAGGTTAGAGAGGGGAGAAAAGAGAATTCATAGGCCCTTGAATATTTTGGACATATGGGAAAAAATGACAAACATTGTCTGGCTAATCAAAAACCAAAAGTTAAAACCAAAATATATGTCTTTGAGGATTAGAGAAAAGGAAACAGATAGAAATAGCCTTAGGAATTCAAAATTGGAGGAACAATGTTGATCATTGTGAGGGGTTTCTTCTTCAGCAGTTAATTTGGATACATTAATCATAATCAACTCTCTTTAATCAGAAATTGGGATTTCCTGAGGACTTTTCATTAATTGCAAACCAGAGCAGTAGGCAAATTATTCTTCACTGTAGATGAGAGTATTCCTTTGTGGGTTATGTTCGAATCCCACAGAATTAAGTTCAAATAGAATTTTTACTGAATTTTGCTATCATATTACCACACATCCCCCATTAATTCATTACTACTGATAGAATATATATGTGTTCCTAAAATGGTAGACCATGAAATGACTGAGCTAATGAGTAAAAGTGAGCTTCTACAGGTACAGCTGGGAGCATGCAGGGGAATAACATAAGGGCTGATGTTCTATTCAGCACAGAAGCAGTTAAGCCAGTTCCATATTCTCCTCTATTTTCCACTGGATTTTAATAGCATTAAATCAAATTATATTTTCTTAGAAGATTTAATGTTTAGCTTTTCTAATTTTACCTTCATAATGAAATTGAAGTAGGGCTGTGTGCAGTCATTTGGATAAAATTGAAAGTGCCATCAGCTATACACTCTAAACAAAATAGCAGCCTTTTTGTTTAACTTTTGTAAGTGGTCTCATATTTTCACATAAAAACTTTCTACCACTTTTCTTGGAATTTGACTACAAGCTTTGAAACTACAAGCAAAATTGTGTATCACAATGGAGAAGTCCCAGAAACAAAAGTTTATCTTAATTAAAATGTTTGTACTTGATGACACACATATTTGAGGACAATTGCCCACATTTTTTATAATTTACATTTAGTAATTCATGTAATTTCAAGGCAGCTTCCCTGGTACAGTGGTTTCCAGAATTGCTTCTCACTTTCATCAAGAACTTCTTAAAAACTCAGTGAGAGGAGCAGCCTTGCACAAAGAAAGGCACCAGCGTGAAAGTCAGTGACCAAAATGTTTTTCAGGTTCTGAAGCTACTAAGCATACATTACCCAAATTTTTTAAATTCTCCAAGCCTCTTGCTTCTTCAAATATAAGGTTAAGTAGCAATATTAATTATTAGTGATGTTATTACTGTTATCCTGAAAATCACAGTAAGTACCTAATATTTACTGGGTGTTTGCCATGTCTCACATTGTGAGCTGGGCACTTTTCCCCATAGGATCTCATGTCATTACAATGAGGGCTTTATATATAGTCAGAATGATTTCATTTCACTGATGAAGATATTAAGGTTCAGGGGGGTTTCAAAATTTACATACATTCTCACAGCTAACAAAGGTCAGAACCAGAAAATCAAATAAGGTCTGAACTAAGAATAAAAGACATTGAAAGACCCTTTCAGTTCTAAAGTTCAGAGTAAAATAGGAATCACTGACTGAATTATAACTTTATATAAACATGTTTCCTTTTTTAAAAGTATCATATGACAGTTATACTTATGAAACATATATATTTCTAAAAATAATTTCCTGTTGGGATATCTTTATAATTATGTCTAATATAGTTTGATTTATAAACTTTTTTAGATGCACAGGTACCATTTCAAAAGAGAACATGTAATTTTTATATAAAATAACATGCAGTATAATATTATTACTTCATTAATTTTCATTTAATATTTTCCTTTTTTAAATCATGTCTACAATTACTGTCTGTGCCCTTTTCTGGTTGCACAACTGAACTCTTTGAAGTGTAATTTCGTTATTTGTAAAGGCAGAAACAATGGAACTGTCTGTGCTCATATTGATTTTAGTAGAACATGCATTCTAAAATGTTTAGCCAGAGCAACAAAATTTATGCCATTCCTAGTTATTATCAGCCTAGAAATCTCTTGAAATTACAATCCATTGCAAAGCCAAATTAAAGGTTTGTGTCTCTTGGTAACGCAGGACTCTCTCACTTATTTCATTTCCAAGAACAATAAACTGCTTCTTTAGTTTTCTTCATACCATATTAAAACTTAGCCTTATGCCTTTGCTGACACCGAGTTCGGCTTAAAATATTTCCTCCTCCTTTGTAAAGTCTTACACATCCTTTCATTTATCCTTTAAGACTCATCTTTGTGTCATCTTCTAAAATATCTTCTTTATTGCCCTACTCAAAACCACACATACATACTCCCAGACAAAATGATGCTCCTTTATAAAGGTCTTAATGTAGCACATATGGCATTACAGTACAATTAATTGTTTATATGTCATTCTTCTTTAAAAGACAGAATATTGTTTCAGGAAGCTTTTTTAAGTGACAGCCTATCTATACACCTAGACTGGACTGCAGTGGTTACTCATGGGTACAATTATGGGACATTATATTCTTGAAATGCTAGGCAGAGTGATCCTCCTCCCTCAGCCTCTGGAGTAGGTGGAACTACAGACATGAATCACCATGACTGGTTTTAAGCTGCATTTGAGTGTAGAAAAATAACCCAGTAGCTGCCTGATCTAGGCTGGCTTTTTGGTCAGTTCTTCATCAAGCTGTGTGTCAGACTGGACATGAGTCCTTGCTTAGATCTTACGTGTGTTGCTTCTGGGGCCCAGTTTCTACTTAGGTGATGGAGGGACAATAAATAAATCAAGCTGCACTGCACAAGCACATTTTGTACAACTGCTTACATCACATCTGCTAACATCCCTTTGGCAAAAGCAAATCATATGAACAAACCCAACATCAGGGGGCAGCCTGAGACGAGGCTGTGAATCCATGTTATCATGACAAGGAAGTGAAGAGTTGTGATCAATAAGTCAAATGCTATAGAATAACAACCATGTCTCATTTATCTTTATTTATATATCCAGTGCCTGGAAACGAATTTAACCATAGTGAGTCCTCAAGACATATTTGAAGAATGAATGCTCTGATACTGCTAATAGTGTTCCCACACTCATTTGTTTTGTGAGGCATACTCCAAACAACATCAAACTACCAAAGATTTGGAAGACAGGATGGTGAACTCTTCAATTCTATTTATTGAGACATTCAACAGCTTCCAAACAGAAATACAAAGATATAGATTTTCATAGAGTAAACTGTTAGTTTATAATTTGGGCAGAAGAGCATAAAGTCGTAGCCTTAGACATGAAATTTATTCATTTCTGTTTGTGGTATATTGTTTTCCAAAATGGCTACAATAATACCTGCTTTCCCACACGTTCCTTTGCAATAGAACTGTGGCATCCATCCTAGCAAGGGGTACGGTCTATTTTTACTTCCTTCAATCTAGGATATCCTTGCAACTTGCTTGACCAGTAGAATGTGGTGGAAGTGACCCTATGCACTTATGGGTCTGTGTCTTAAGAGGTCTAAACTAATTTTTGTTACTTTCTGAAGAATTTTGTCTTTTACATAAAGAAACTCAGGCAACAGCCCTGCCATTTATTGACTGTATGACCTTGAGCATCTTCTTCATGTAACTCTATCTTAGCTTCCCTGCATGTAATAAGTAAAAACAGCAACTACCTCATAGATTTGTAAAGATTAAATAAAATAATACATACAGTGCCTGGCATAAAAGAAAAAAGAAACTCAGGCAACACAACTGAATGATGGGTGACCATGTGAAGAGAGAGCCAAGACACTTGGAGGAGGACTGAAAGACCCTGCCAACATTCATCACCAGTGGACTATCTTGGGTCCCTTGGCCCCAGTTGAACTTTCTCAGTCAATACCAGGTGAAACAGAGACAAGCCATCCTGTCTGAGCACTGCCTGAATTCCTGACCCACAGAATTATGAGTAAAAAAAAACAGTTATTTTAAGTTTCTAAGTTTTGGAGTGGTTTATAATACTGCAATAGGTAACTAAAAGAGCTTGAAACTACTTCTACAAGAACAGAGAAAATTGATACTAAGAACTTCGACATAAACCAACTGGAATCATTTTACAAATAACTGTTACTAAATTGCTACATCTGAAATAATGAACATTTTGAATTGATGCTTTAAAACATAAGCACATATTTCAGACTAAAAGATAGCAGACCTCCAAGTCGTTCTCATCTAAACACAAATATATAGATATAAATATTGTTCAGTTAGACTTTTTTAGAAAGATCATCAAGATGTCAAGGCATTTTAAACATTAATAAGTGTGATACAAATAAAAAATTTAAGTATATTACAATTTTAAGTGTTTTTACTTTTATATAAATAATCTTTGTTCCATTAAAAAAAACTTCAATTTCTATAAACATTTAAACTCATATAAAAATAGTAATTGGTGAGTAAGTAAACTAGGAGACTTCATTCCCAAAAAAATTTAACTGGCTATTTTTGGGAAAGTCCACTGATAGTATGAACTTAAGATTAACTGATCTTCTACAAGGTGCAATTTCAAGTCAAGCAGAAGAGGTGATTTTTTTAGGAATTCCTTTTTTTTTTTTTTTTTTTTTCATTTTAGTGAGATAAAAATGCACTCATTTAGATGCAAAAATTGTTTAAAACTTGTGTAATTAATGTAAAAATAAATACGCTTCAAGGTTGAATTCAATTCAACCTGAATATATTACAAGGAGAATATGTCACATCCAGTTAGAAGGAAACATGAAGCTTCTTAGGAAATGTAAACATTTCTACTTTGGCAAGTCTAATCTGATTCATTATCATCAGTGAGTGTCCTCCCACTCTGACCAAAAAAAAAAAAAAGAAAAAGAAAAAAATAGTTTGGAAAGTGTCCAAAGATCATTAAAAGCGAACCCCAAAAAAAATCCTATTAATTTTGCATTTTGACTATAGAATTAGCAACAGGAAGGCATTTTTAATTAAGGTTACACTCATTTCATATTATATTTTATAATATTTTATTGTTATGAGGAATATGTGCTCCTGGCTACCTGATGAAGAGAAGCTCTCTTAATATTGATCTTTCTTCCTAAGGGAAAATGCTCATGATTTCTATGGCGAGACTAGTGGGGGTCATGGAGTGAAGTGGCATAACCAAGAGTTAGAAGAACCATATACAGAAAAAAATTACAACTTTAATAGCAGGTAGGACATATAAAGCCTAGTGAGAGTAAACAACATATTTAAGATCACCCAGTTTTACTAATTAAGTCAGCAACAATGCCAAGACAGGATCTTGAAAGAAAATTTTTTTGATGTAACTCACATACCTCTTAACTGAAGTGACCTTATAAAAGATTAGAGCCAAATAGCCACATGTTGCTTGAGCAGTGAGTTAAAGGAGAGCAGTATTTTGCTGAAATAATAGCTTAAGGAAGCAGTGATGCACATCTTCAAATAACATTTTGTGACTGTGCCTGGCAGGGAGAAGAAGTGACTGATAGGCTGGCTTACACACTACATTCAAGGATGAGTGGATCTTTCTAAGAAAAGCTTCCAACTGTCCACAGTATCCAAAGAGAGAAACCAAGACACAACACGCACAGCAAAAAGCCAATAGAGTGGACCATTGTGAAATCATTATTATATAAGTACCAAATATGGAAAGATTCTAAGGCATGCTTTCTACTGTCTTGCTCCTTTACATGAGGTAT
Source organism: Saimiri boliviensis (assembly GCF_048565385.1). Classification (NCBI taxonomy): domain Eukaryota; kingdom Metazoa; phylum Chordata; class Mammalia; order Primates; family Cebidae; genus Saimiri; species Saimiri boliviensis. The sequence continues at coordinate 24,815,523 of NC_133466.1, read as the reverse complement.
GACCATGTGACTGGCACTCACCAAGAAATACAAATAGAAGGGGTATGAAATACTTTGGGACAGAAATTTTAACTGTCACTGGGCAGTTTGCATAAGAGAATAAATACTTTGATAATACATAAAACAGCAAGAATTCTAGCAACCTAAGAGAAAAAGTCAATCATCACTAACTATTGAGTGATAAAGGCTGTCATTTGAGCAAGCCTACTAATAGAGGGTGAGAATTAGAAGCCAAGTACACAAATAAGACATTGAACTATGAAAGGCAGTAGGACAAGAACACTTTAGAACGAAAAAGTGAATCAGGAAAGCAAAGGGAGCAGGTATTCAAACAAAACCAGATTCAAACTCTGAGAAAATAGTTTCTTTATGAGATGAAATAAAAATTTTATTAGAACTCCAAGATTACCAATGCTACTTGTTTACAATTAGGCATCATTTTATCACATAATGTAGGATTTCCATTTTTTAAAATTATTTATATAAATTTATGGGGTCCAAGTGCAATTTTCTTATCTGTGTAGATTGTGTAGTGGTGAAGTTAAAGATTTTAGTGTATCCATCACCCAAATAAAGTACGTTGTATCCACGAAGTAATTTCTCATCATCCATCCTCCTTTTATCCCCTCACCCTTCCAAGTCTCCACTGTCTATCATCCATCCCATCACATAATGTAGGATTTTTTTTTTTCCTTTTTTGAGACAGAGTCTTGCTCTGTCACCAAGCTGGAGTGTAGTGGCGTGACCGCAGCTCATGGAGAACTGTAACCTCCACGTCCTGGGTTCAAGTGATTCTCCTGCCTCAGCATCCTGAGTAGTTGGGAGTACAGGTGCTTGCCACCACTCCCAGTTAATTTTTGTATTTTTAGTAGAGATGTGGTTTCAGCATGTTCGGCCAGGATGGTCTCAATCTCTTGACCTCATGATCCATCTACCTTGGCCTCCCAAAGTTGTGGGATTACAGGCATGAGCCACAGCACTTGGCATAATGTAGGATTTCTTTTGCCACCATTAAAGTCCATTCCAGAGCAAGACCCTGACGAGAGAGAGAGTGTGTGTGTGTGTGTGTGTGTGTGTGTGTGTGTGTTGGGGGGGAGGGAGGGAAGAAGGGAAGAAGGAAAGAAGGAAGGAAGGAAGGAAGGTAGGTAGGTACATATGCAGGTTGGTTACAAATATTTAGACACTTTCTGTTATTCCAAATTATACTGCCCAGAGTAAGCAAAGCAGAAGAACAGCATCAGGTATATGGTGGTGTTGTGCCAATTTCGTTTCTGTTGGTGTGGTGCATCTCATAAAATAGATGGCCTCTAATGCATTTGTCAGTTTTAGAAAATGATGAATCTAGATTTCACTAATGAAGTATTCCAGCAGCTGAATATAGCAGGAGTCTTACCTCACAAATATGTATATATTTACAATTGCTTTAGTTTGATCTAGTGCTTACTATCATGTTGGCTATCATGTATTGTCTGCTAGCTTTAACATTCTATATTCACTTGAAACGCCAGTCTTATAATTATAAAAAACAGTGGTATATTATGACATTCCGTGATTTTGGGGAACTCCAATGAAGAGTTCTGTTAGAAATCTGTTATGTGGGACTTTAAAAATCAAAAACTACCGGGGCTTTTCCTAGAGATTATCATTATTCCTTTTTATTAATAATAATTTTTACCTTTTATGTACTGTATTACTGTGTTCACATTCAGCTACACAATAGTGAGGCTGAAATCTAAAGATGTTTATGAAAAGAAGACTGTATTCTTTTCTTTATACCACACAGCCTCTATTTAATTAAGCAAAGATTGCTAAAAGGTTGTCTTACAACTTACAAAAGATGATCTGTCAGATTCCTTCTCTTATTCGTAGCCAATTGTAATTGTTGTAGTGGATTTGTTTTTGTTTCATGGGTTTTATGCTTTTTCTTTACACGTCTTTGTCCTTGGTTTCATTATCAATAATTTTAAATGGGATGGGGGGGTCAGACAATTATCTAGCCTCTGGAGATTCAGCTATTGTCCCTTCTCTCAATGATTTTAAGACATGGTAAAAAAAAAAAAAAATCACTACCTGGTAAAGCTGAAGTGCAGGCTTTCTTCACTGTTTTCTGAGTGTGCAGGATTGTCAAAAATATCAACTTTCAGTTAATAAAAACATGACAACATTGTTCTCTCTGAGAGTTGATGACGAGGAAGGGAAAAGCATTGGTTGAATTTCTAGGATTCCAGGATTTCTATAAACCATGGACAAGGTGTCGTAGAGAGGGTATAAGTAGGGGACAAGATGTGGAGTTCCACTTGCAGGTGAAACTGAGTTTTTGACTCCTGACACATAATTGGATATAAACGGCTTTTTTATTTGTAAAGGGAAAGGCATTGGGAGCTTTTCAGTATAGCTTTCCATAGCTAAAAACAAAAATGAGGGAGGTATGTTTTGATCCAAAACACCATGAAAAAAAAAAATTCGAACAGGATTGAGTTATGTCTACACAAGAAGAGAAGTGACTAATAAATTTTACACCTCAATTTACTCTCTTATTTTAATATGAATGTGTAGTATATGGCTTTCTCACAGGATTCTCAGAACACATTTTCAACGTCCTCTGAGGACTACTTGCATTTTTTAATTGATGGGATAAAGTGGGTACAGAGAATAAATAAGCACATTGAGTTTCAAAGGTTGCTTGGAAGCATGGTCTATTAAGTGCCTATTATATATAAATTCAAATGTGGTGGGATGGCCATAAAATCCTATAAGGACCTTTTAATTTAATTTAAATCATAATTACTTCATAATTTAGTTCATATTTTAATAAGACTAGTTTTGGCTTCATATTTATAAAAAGCAATACAAATTGTGATTAGTATAGAGAAAAAACAGTCAGAAGGTCAAAGATGACATCCATGGCAATGGCATTTTTGAGAAGAAGACTGCATAATATTCATTGCAAAAGAGCTCACAAACACTAACTGTATAACTAGTGTTTAAAATAAGTGGTTTAGAAAAGCCAAATAAAGAATTTCCAAGTAGAAGGGGCAGAAAAACTTTATTTGTAGGGTGCCAGGAGATTAATCTGGAATCAACATGTAGAAAATCCCAGACAAGGATATAGAGAAGATTTTTAAAACAAGATCATTTTTAAATGGGAAAAGAGAAATCTCCCTGTTAGGCAAAAAATTTTCCTTCCCTTAGGGTATTCGAGTGGCCAATTAATTATCTGCCATCTTCATCAACTTTATAAAACATGTTTTGAGTCCCCTTACTAATAACAGTAACTAAGTCGTTGTTATAACAATAGCACTTTCAGATCATAACTGTCATTACTTCTCCATTTTTCCAGGTGAGGAAACTAAAGTTTTAAGATATTTCTAAATACTCAAGTTTGATAATGTATTTTTATAATTTTATGATAATAATGGCACAAAAAAGGTGTCAGAGAATGGAGCTATATAGTAAAACATAATTATTATTTTTTTTTTTTTTGAGATGGAGTCTCCCTCCGTCGCCCAGGCTGGAGTGCAATGATACGATCTCGGCTCACTACAAACTTCGCCTCCTAGATTCAAGGGATTCTTCTGCTTCAGCTTCCCAAGTAGCTGGGACTACAGGCACGTGCCACTACACGTGGTCAATTTTTTGTATTTTTAGTAGATACATGGTTTTAGCGTGTTAGCCAGAATGGTCTGGATCTTCTGACCTCATGATCAGCCCACCTTGGCCTCCCAAAGTACTGAGATTACAGGCATGACCCACTGCACCAAATCTAGTGAAACTAAATTTTTGTACAATTTTGAAATCCAAACTGGGTATTTCAAAGCTGTAATTACTAAGTATAATCTCTAGGGTAACTAATAACAAAATACCTTTTAAAATATAGTAAAAGAAGCAACAAGGAAATTAAAGTGATATACTAGAAAATGTCTATTTTTAAAAAATAAGTCAGTAATGGAGGAATTAAGGAACAAAAAATACATGAAACACAAACCAATATAAACATGGTGAACATAAATCCTACCTTTTTAGTAAAAACATTAAATGCAAATGGATAAAACACTTTATTCAAAGGACAGAGATTGACAAAACAACTAAAAGGAAAAATGATCTAATTATATGCCATCTACAAGAGGCACACATTAGATTCAAAGACATATAAATTGAAATTAAAGGATGAAACAGTGTATATCATGCAAATAGTATGCAAAAGAGAACTTAGGTAGCTATATCAATATAAATCCTCCACAAATTGCTCCAAAAAATAGAAGATGAGAAACACTTCCCAGTTTATTTTATTTGACCAGTATTATCATAATACCAATCCAAAGAAACCACAATCTAAAAAAACAGATAGGATAGACTTTAAAAGAAAAAGTGAAACCAGAGACAAAAATTGGCATAATGATGAAACAGGCAAGCCATCAGGAAAACAAAGCAAGTAAAAATATATATGCACTGACGAAGGCACCTCAAATACATGAAGCAAAAAACAATAGTATTGGGTGGAGAAATGGACAATTCAACAAAACAATTTATGACTTTAATACCTCACTTTCAGTAACGGGTAGAAAATCAGCCAAGAAACAGATGCTTGAACAATACTGCAAAAGAACTATGTCTAACAGAAATATATAGAATATTTTCCAACACTGGCAGAATACACATTATACATAAGTGTGCATAGAACATTCTCCATTATAATCACATGTTAGGTCATAATGAAGCCTCAATAACTATAAAATGATTGAAATCATACAAAGTATGTTTCTCAACCCTGAAAGAATGAAATTAGAAATCAGCTACCAAAAGAAATTTGAGAAATTTACAAATATGTAGAAATTAAACATCCTTGTAAAAGAAGGACCAAAGAAGAAATTTCAAGGCAAGTTACAAATATTTTGAGATAAATGAAAACAAAAACAAAGCATCACCAAAATTTATAAATGCTGCTAAAGCAGTACTTAGAGAAAAATTTATAGCTGTAAATGCCTGTATTATAAAGGAAAGTTCTTAAATCAGTAATACCGTCTTCTACCATAGGAAACCAAAAAAAAAAAAAAAAATAGACAGAGTAAACTAAAACCAAAGCAAGCAGAAGGAAGGAAATAATAAAGACTGGAGCAGAAGCAAGTAAAATAGATAATACAAAAAAAAAAAAAAAAAAAACTTTAAAAATAAACAAAACCATATTTGCTTATTTGAAAAATACAACATTGGGCAAGCACAGTGGCTCATGCCTGTGATCCCGACACTTTGGCAGGCCAAGGTGGGATCACTTGAGGCCAAGAGTTCAAGACCAGCCTGGCCACCATGGTTAAACCCCTTCTCTATAAAATACAAAAATTAGACTGGCATGGTGGCACTTACCTGTAAACCTAGCTATTCAGGAAGCTAAGGAAAGAGAATTGCTTGAACCTGGGAGGCAGAGGTTGCAGTGAGCTGAGATCACCCCACTGCACTCCAGCCTGAGTGACAGAATGAGTCTCTGTCTTGAGAAAAAAAAGAAAGAAAGAGAAAAAGTCAACACTGGCTAACCTTTAGCTAGATCGACCATGAGAAAAAAAAAAAGATTCAAATTCTTAAAATCAAAAGTGAAAAAGGGACATCACTGACAAACTTACAGAACTTTTATTTTGAAAGAATATAAGAGAATTATTTGAACAATTGTATGCTAAAAAAAATTGGATAACCTAGATGAAATGGACAAACTTCTGAAAAGATGCAAAACTGATTCTGAAAGAAACAAAAATCTGAGATCTATAATCATTAGAAATATTGAATTAACAATTTTTTAAATCCCACAAAGAAAAGCCCAGACTTTGATGGCTTTCCCGATTAAGTTTACTATATATTTAAAAATGAATTAATATCAATCCTTCACAAACTCTTCCAAAAAACACAGAAGATGAGAAAACACTTCCCAGTCTATTTTATTTGACGAGTATTACCATAATATCAAGCCAAAGAAACCATAATAAAAAAACTTACAGACCAATGTTTCTTATGAATATTAATACAAAATCTTCAAATGCCAGCAAACCAAAGTAACACTTAAAAAAGTTACATATCATGATTAGCTGGGATTTATCTCAAGAGTAAAAATTTGGCTAAATATATATAAATCAACTAGTGTGATGCACCATATTAACACAATGAAAACTGAAAGCACATGATCATTTCTACAGATAAAGTAAAAGCATCTGATATGACCCAACATCACTTCATGATAAAAAAAAAAAAAAAAAAAAAAAAAAAACACTCATCAAGCTAGAAAAAGAAGAAAAGTTTTCCAACTACATAAAGGCCATTTATAAAATAACAACAGCTAACATCATATCTAACTATGAAGGATTGAACGCTTTCCTTCTAAAATCAGAAAATAGAAATATAATCATCCCTATTTATGATCTTGTATTTAAAAAGAACTAAGAAATTGACACAAAAATTACTAAAATTAATAAGTACAGCAAAGTTGCAGGATACAAGCTCAGTATGCAAAGATTAATTGTATTTTTGTACATTAGCAACACATAATCTGAATAAGAAATTAAGGAAAACAATTATATTTACAAAAGCATCAGAATAAAATAGGAATAAATTTAACAAAAAACATGGATCGCTTGTACACTGGAAACTATAAAACATAATTAGAAAAAATATGGATGATAGGAGGCAGGAATCATTTGCAGCTCCCACTCATTAATAGAACAACATGTGAAGACTCACATTATGAAATTTTGCTCCAAGACATACTGCAGGATCATACTGGGAAAACAAAACAAAACCAAAAATTACAAACCCTTTGAAAGAAGCAGCTTGCTGCTGCAAACTCTGTGAGACAGCTGAAAAACTGAGTGCCCCAAAGTGTGAGAGAGAGAAAGTCCACCTCTCAACACAGATTCTCACTGAGGAATCTAAACATCAAGATCACAGGAGAAAGATTTAAACTTACCTAAAGCTAAAACAAATTTAGAGAGCCAAGTGAAATATAAAAGTAGAAGTAGTAGTGAGAAGAGCTGGTTTAGCAGGACTCCTGGTTCCCAGGGAAACCATTTCTGACTCCATCTCACAGCGGTCCTTGGGGAGGGCTGCCAGTAGAATTGGAGAAGGACCACAGTAAGAAGAAAACGTTGAGGTGAACTTTTTAATAATTTTGATTGAGCACGACTTTTCCTGGGCAGAACTGGTGGGGGCGGTGAATGAGAAGTGCAGGTATAAGCACAGAAGCCATGGCAGGCAGGGATGGAAAAGACCTGAAAGCCCTGCTTGCTTTCTTAGTGGGGAGGTTTGTAGCCTGGGACAAGAACTCAGCCCTGCTCACTGGCTGTCTCAATATAAGCTCAGTGCCATTGGTAGGGCATGGTAAAAGTGAGCCTTTCTGGCTACATAAGAGCTGAGAGAGGCAGGTCACTGCAGTATTCCCGCACTTCCCTGGTGACCTGTATTTTGAAGTAGAGGAAGTCATAATCTCCCCATAAACCCTTTCTAAAGAAAGAAAGAATTTAAGACCTCAAAGACAAAGCATTCAAATTAACCAAATACAGCAAAGACAAACAAGAAAAAGTTTTAAAAACATGAACAAAGCCTCCAAGAAGTTTGGGATTATGTTAAATAACCAAACCTAAGAATAATTGGTGTTCATGAGAAAGATGAGAAATCTAAAAGTTTGGAAAACATATTTGAGAGAATAATCAAGGAAAACTTCCCTGGCGTTGTTAGATATCTAGACATACAAGTACAAGAAGCTCAAAGTACACCTGAGGAATTTTTCACAAAAAGATCTTGACCTCGGCACATAGTCATCAGGTAATCTAAAGTCAAAACAAAAGAGACAAACTTGAGAGCTGTGAGGCAAAAACATCAGGTAGCCTTAAGGGAAAACCTACCTTAAGGCAATAAAAGATATTTATGACAAACTCGCGGCCAACATTATACTGAATGAAATAATGTTGAAAGCATTCCTCTGAGAACTGCAACAAGCCAAGGATGCCCACTTTCACCACTTCTATTCAACATAGTACTGGAAGTCCTAACCAAAGCAATGAGAGAAGAGAAAATTAAAGGGTATCCAAATCGTTAAAGAGGAAGTCAAATGGTTGCTGTTTACCAATGATATCATCATATAACTAGAAAACCCTGAAAACTCATCCAAAAAGCTCCTAGGTCTAATAAATGAATTCAGTAAAGTTTCAGGATACAAAAATCAATGACACAAATCAGTAGCACTGCTATACACCAATAGTAACCAAGCTAAGAATCAATCTACAGAGACAGAAGGCAGGAAAATTCTGAATAGAAGAGGACAGATCCCCAGTGAGGGACCTGCTGATTTTCACAAAATCCCTGGTCTATCATGGATAGCTTTGTATAACTGACAGGATTAGTTCTAGTCCTCCATTATGCACACCCAAAAGTTCTCCTTTTTCCATTCTCCCCTCTCATCATTGGGATCCCATTTAGCATCACTCAATGGTACTGCTTCTCTCCCAGTTGGATAAAAATCAGCCCCCTCCCTGACATTATATGTGATACAAAGCTCAATCCTTCCTGGAAAGGCTAAGAGGGGCTTTGATAAAGCACACCTCTCTCTCTCCTGATTCAGTTGAGGGACAACTAACCTCTAATGTATTAGTGGATATATGTATTACTAAAGGATAAATGTATTACTCAGGCATCCCCTGGTATCAGGAGGAAGCTGCAGAAATGGGCTTTGAGACCAGACAGTACTTTAGATAACCTCTTGTGGCCATCTCCATCTTTTATAATTGAGATAGGGAGATGAGAGAGAGAGGGACAGAGAGAGAGACAGAGAGAGAGAGAGAGAGAGAGACAGAGAGAGAGAGACAGAGAGACAGAGACAGAGAGAGAGACAGAGAAAGAGAGAGAGAGAGATGACAGAGGAAAGAGGTAGGGGCTTTAATAGCCACCAAGCAAGCCCACAAATCCAGAATCCCTGAGGTACACCTGTTAACTGTTACAGATGTGGTAAGCCAGGGCATTTTAGGGACTCCCAGACAGCATGAGGAACCCACCTTGACCCTGTCCAATCTGCAATGGGAATCACTAGAAGGTGGACTCTCACCAGGGATGCTGCTCACTGGGACCAGAGCCAATCTCCCAAGTGGTCCAGCAGGACTGATGGCTCCCAGGGCTCCTCTCCCCAGCTCTGGTGGTCTAGACCACCATTACCATCCAGGAGCCCCAGGTAATTTTGGAAACTGAAGGGACGAAAGCGGATGTCCTTCTGGTAACCATAGCTGGTTTCTCGGTTCTTCTCTCCAATCCAGGACCCCTCTACTCTCTTACCATGACCAGTGAGGGGTGTTTCAGGAAGTCCTTTAATTAAATATTTTTCCCAATCCCTTAATTGTAGTTGGGGAGACCTTTTATTCACTCATGCCTTTCTAATTACGCCTGAAAGCCCAACTCCTCTGTTGGGGAGGAATATTCTGACCCATGTGGGGACCACCATCCTGATGGCCCCAGAACAAATTCTTTGTCTCTCCCTAGTGGCGACTGATATTAACCCAGAAGTTTGCGCAATTGAAGGCAAAATTGGCCTAGTGACAACTACCATACAGATCTGCATCCACCTTAAGGATCTCACCTCCTTTCCTAACCAGAAACAGTATTTCCTGAAACCAAAAGTGAGAAAAGGACTAGAAGTCATCATTGATAACTTAAGGTTGCAAGGCTGCCTCAAACCCTGGAAAAGCCCTTTAATATCCCAATATTGGGGGCACAAAAACCCAATGGGGAATGGAGACTAGTTCAGGACCTCCACCTCATTAATAAAGCTGTGGTTCCAATTTACCTGGTGGTTCCCAATCCACATACCCTACAGCTCAAATACCTGAGGGAACTAAACGGTTCACAGTACTGGATCTAAAGGATGCCACTTTCTGCATACGAATGCACCCCAACTCCCAACATTTGTTTGCATCTGAGAATCCCTCCAATCACACCACTCATTTAAACTGGATGGTGTTACCTCAGGGACCCTGAGACAGCCAACACTTGTGTGGAAAGGTATTGTCAAAAGAACTGTCAGAGTTCCTTTATCCTCAGGTTAAGTTTTACAGTACATAGATGGCATTCCCCTTTGCACTTCAGTTGAGGAAATATCTCAGGAGGGCAGTTAAGACTCTTCTTAAAATTTTCTGGCTAACAGAGAATATAAGGTTTCCAAATCTAAAACACTCTGTCAGACTTAAATACCTAGGTCTTGTCAGAGTGTACCAGGGCACTGAGCAGAAAAAGGGTTAATCCCAGTTCCTCCTCTCCTTTCCCCACAACAAGCAAGTAAGGAGATTCTTAAGCATTCCAGGATTCTGCAGGCTATGGATACCTGGGTACAGTGCATAGCTTATCCCTTATATCACCTAATAAAGGTGAGTAGCTAAAACTCACTAATTTGGGAACCACAGGCTAGAAAGGCCTTTTACCAACTAAAGCAAGCCTTGCTTAAAGCACCATTCCTTAGTCTCCCCAACAGGGAAGATGCTTAATCTTTACATGTCAGACAGAAAGGGAATGGCCCTGGGAGTTCTAACTCACATCTGTGGTCCAGCCCAGAAGCCTGTAGGCTACTTAAGTAAGGAGCTTGATTTTGTAGCCAAAGGATGGCTGGCCTGCCTTCAGGCAGTTGCAGCAGTAGCCTTTCTGGTACCAAAGGCTACTAAGCTAACCATAGGGAATAACAACCATCTATACTCTGCATAATGTGGCAGGACTTTGGTCTTCTAAGGGGAGTCTCTGGCTAATCCTGCCTCCTCAAGGATCAAGCTCTACTATTAGAAGGATCTGCAGTCCAATTAAGAACCTGTCCCTCCCTAAATCCAGCCACCTTCCTTCCAGGGGAAGCTGGGAGCTTGAACATGACTGTGAACAAATAGTAGCATGTAGCCAGAGGGGAATTCTAGGAAACCCCTTCGAGAACCCAGAAAAAAATTTTCTTTATGGAAAAAAAGTTGTTTTGTAAAACAAGGGATCCATAAAGCAGGGTATGTTATAATTATTCTGAATGATACATTTGAGAGCTCATCTCTGTCCTCAGGCACAAGTGCTCAACTAGCTGAGATAATTGCCTTCATGAGGGCATTCAAATTAAGCAAAGGGAAAGCAGTTAACATTTACACTGATTCTAAGTATGCGTCCCTAGACCTCCATGCCCATGCTGCTATCTGGAAAGAGATGAACTTTCTCACAGCTAATGGGTCTCCCATTAAATATCATCAGGAAATTTATAGACTGTCATCCTCGGTTTTCATCCTATGGGAAGTGGCAGTAACATAATGTAAAGGTTCACAAAAGGAATGGATAAAGTAACTGAGAGAAATAGATTGGAAGACCAGGTAGCTAAATCAGTAGAGACAGGGTTCCAGATTTCTGATCCACTTGAAGCCCCACTGATTGGGAGGGCCCGGTCGGAGAAATAAAACTTCAATATCCTTCTGCAGAAATAGAATGGGGCACCACTTGCAGATATATCTTTCAGTCCTCAGGATGTCTACAATTGGAGGATGCCAGGCTTCACCTACTGGCTGCCAACCAATGGAAAGCTCTTAAAAGTCTTCACCAGGCCTTTCACCTAAGTAAGGATAAAGCCTTTCAAATGGCCCAGAGATTGTTCTCAGGTAAAAACCTGACACAAATGGATAAACGAGTTGCTAATGCTTGCAAGACTTGCCTTAAAAATCATCCCCTCAATCTACATCTTTGAGGCCCAGAAACCCAAAAGACAGGAGGCTACCTGAGGGAAAACTGGCAAATAGGTTTAACCCATATGCCAAAGGCAAGGAGCATCCAGCATTCATCTAGAATGAATAGACACCTTCACTAACTGGGTAGAGCCATTTCCATGGGGACAAAGAAAGCCTCTGAGGTGATAAAAGTACTGATTAATGAGACAATTCCTTGCCTTGGCCTCCCTAAGTACCTTCGGAGAAATAATGGCCCCTCATTCAAGGCAGCTGTCACCCAGGGAATTGCAAAGGCACTAGGAATACACTGCCATCTCTATTGTGCTTGGAGACAACAATGCTCAGGAAAAATAGAAAAGACAAATGATACTATAAAAAGGCACCTCAGAAAACTATTTTCCTCATCAGAAAACTATTTTCCTCAGACTCATCTTCCCTAGACTACCCTTCTCATCATAGCCCTACTACATATTAAAAACATCCATTCAAAAATAGGTTTGAGTCCTTTTGAAATTATGGACAGCCTTTTCTCACCAATCATTTTCTACTAGACAAAGAAATCTCTGATTTGATTAAATATATACCTTCTTGGGCCCATATCCAACAGGAACTGGAGCAACTGTCGGAGGCCCAATCCCATGAACTGGGGCCACCTCTATTTGACCCAGGACACCTAGTACTGATGAAGATACTTCCTTCCCTTCCTCTCTCTATAAACCCAGATTGGAAGGAAATTTACACTGTATTTGTTTATGCTCCTACAGCAGTGAAGGTCACTGGAATATGTCCTTGGATTTATTATACCCAAGTAAAGGCCTGGAAAGCTGAAGAAGTTACTGCCGTCAACCCAGAAGACCACCCAAATTATTAATCTGAAGAGATCAGAGATCTCAAGCTAAAAATCAAAAAAAAATAAGTGTTAATAATTAGCCTTTTCGGTATATTCCCTTTATAGTCTTGCCTATGATTGCTGTTGTTACCTTCATTTTATTCTTACCACAAGGTAAAAATGTTGCTTTCAAAATGATTAGTATATTTTACTTCTTATTTCTGTAATCTTTAGCACAAGATTCTTTCCTTTTAACTCCTGTTTGTATAATACAAATATTTGATCCATGCTTACTTAACCTTGTAAAACTTGTTTCTTCTTGCCTAGAGGGTTTCAAACTCCAAGCTGTCAAACAACCAGAGCATCAGACAATGGCTCCCTTTTGCTGGGGACTTCTGGGAGGAATCTGACTGCTGTTCTCCCCAAAACAACACCTCCTATCAGTAGGAAGCAGCTAATACCAGTAATCATCCATATTCTAATGCAGTTAGATGTTCCTCCTCAGAGGAGGAAAATGATAGGAACAGGATAAAGGGAAATTTTAGGCAAAAGAGAGCAGTTCCCTAATTAGGGCCCAACCCTCAAGCCAAAAAGCCTGATACCATGACCCAAAGTGGGAACTTACATCATTGATTTCCCACTCCAATGTTGCCTTTTCCAAAACTACTCATGTCCTTCCCAAGCCTCATCCTGTATAGATAAAAATCCCAGGCTCAGCCAACAAAAGAAGAGAAGCAGCTGTTCCTCGGAGACTATGGCTAGATGTCAGAGAGGAACAGCTTAACTTCAAAAAGACAACTGATGATGGTGTAGTTTCAGAGAAGAATCTGGCCAGAGATGGCCAGACTTCAAGGGAGGATTGCCTTCCCACCCTGTCCCCTTTTCAACTCCCCATCCCACTAACAGCCAATTTCATAAGCAATAAACCCCCCTGCATTTATCATCTTCAGTTCATTCATGCAACCTCATGTTTCCTGGATGCCAGACAAGAGCTCAGAGCCACAAATGTGGGTGTAAAAGGTTGTCACACTGACCTTCTATTGAGCTGTTAACACTTAAGCTGTCCACAGATGGCAAGGGTGAAAGTGCACTGTAACACTCATTCTGGGGTGTCAGGGGTTGTGAGCACCCCGAGATGCTGCCATGAGGCCTGCACAAAGTTTTGCTCCTGCCATTGCCCAAAAGCACTTACCCCAGCTTCTGCACCCACTTACCTGCATGCTTTCTCTTGTGAGGGGTAGAGAACTGTGGGATGAGTAAGTGAGGTACTCCTGTCATGAGGCCCATGAAGGGGTCAGAGAAATATCCTGCTTCAAAATTAATAACTATACACAGTAGCTGCAAAAAAAAAAAAAATAGGAATACATGTAACAAAGAAGGTGAAAGTGCTACAAGGAAAACTATGAAACACTGCTGAAAAAAATTCATAGATGACACAAACAAATGGAAATATACCCAATGCTCATGGATGGGTAGAATCAATATTGTGAAAATGCAAATACTGTCAAAAGCAGTCTAGAAATTCAATATAATTCTTGTAATAGTGTCATCATTATTCTTCACACAACTAGAAAAAGCAATCCTAAAATTTACATGGAACTAAAAAAGAGCTCAAATACCAAAAGCAAGACTAAACAAAAGGAACAAATCTGGAGGCTTCACATTACATAAATTTAAACTATACTATAATGCCATAGTCACCAAAACAGCAAGGTACTGGTGTAAAAATAGGCACATCAACTGATGGAACAGAATAGAGAACCCAGAAATAAAGCCAAATACATACAGCCAACCAATCTTTGACGATGCAAACAAAAACATAAAGTGGAGAAAGGATATCCTATTCAACAAATGGTGCTAGGATAACTGGCAAGCCACATGTAAAAAAGTGAAACTGGACCCTCACCTCTCACCTTATACAAAATCAACTCAAGATGGATCAAACATTTTAATTTGAGACCTAAAACCATGAAGATTCTAGAAGATAACATCAGAAGAACCCTTCTAGACATTGGCTTAGACAAAGACTTCATGCCTTAGAAAACAAAAGGAAATGCAACAAAAACAAAGATGAATAGATGGAGCTTAATTAAACTAAAAAACTTCTGCACAGCAAAAGAAATAATCAGCAGAGTAAACAGACAAGACACAGAGTGGAAAAAAATATTTGCAAACTATGCATCTGACTAAGAACTAATATCCAGAATTTACAAAAAACGCAAATCATCAAGAAAACAATAAAATCTCATCAAAAAGTGGGCAATGGACATGGATAGACATGTATATATATATACACATTTTGAGAATTGTCTATCCATGTCCATTGTATATATATATATATATATACATATTGTGTATGTATATATATATATATATATATATATATACAAATGGCCAAAAAACATATTTAAAAAATGTTCAACATCACTAACTATCAGGAAAACACAAATCAAAACCACAATGCCATATCATACTACCTTACTCCTGCAAGAATGGCCATAATTAAAAATTCAAAAAATAATAAATTTTGGTGTCAATGTGGTAAAAAAGGAAGCACTTCTACACTGCTGTTGGGAATGTAAACTAGCACAACCACTATGGAATACAGTGTGGAGACTTCCTAAAAATCTAAAAATAGATCTACCATTTGGTACAGCAATTTTACTATTGGGTGTCTACTCAGAAGAAAAGAAGGCATTATATGAACAAGACACTTGCACACACCTGTTTGTGGCAGTATATTCACAACTGCAAAAATATGGAACCAGCTCAAATGCCCACTGATCAACAAATGGTAAAGAAAATGTGATATATATATATATATATATATATATATATGTATGTGTGTATATATATATGTATATATATATACATATATACACATATATATACATATATACACATAACATGGAATACTACTTATGCATAAAAAGTCATAAAATAATGGCATTTCCAGAAACCTGATGTAGCTGGAGACCTTTATTCTAAGTGAACTAACACATAAATGAAAAACCAAATGTCATATATTTTCACTTGTAAGTGGGAGTTAAACGATGAGGATACAAAGGCATACAAATGATATAATGGATGTTGGGGACTCATGGGGAAGGTAGGGGAGGAATAAAAGACTATACATTGGGTACAATGTACACTGCTCAGATGACTGGTGTACCAAAATCTCAGAAATCACCACTAAAGAACTTGTTCATGCAACCAGACACCACCTGTTCCCAAAACCCTATTTGAAATAAAAATAATCATTGAAATAAACCAAAAAAGAAATAAATGGAAGGGCATTAATGTATGGATTGGAAGACTTAGTATTGTTACAATAGCAATACTCCCCAAATTGATCTATAGATTTGATGCAATTCCTATGAAAGGGTCAGCTGCTTTTTTCTAGAAATTGGCAAAATAATCTTAAAATTCACATGGATGCAAGGGATCCAAAATAGCTAAAACAATCTCTAAAAGGAAGGATAAAGTTGGACGATTCCCATTTCCAATTTCCAAACTTAATACAAAGTGTCCATAATCAATACAGTATGGCACTTCTGTAAGAACAGACATATAGGTCAATGGAATGGAATTTTGAATCCAAAACTGCACCCTTCCATTTATGGTGAATTGATTTTCACAAGGGTACCAAAGAAGTTCAATGAGCAAAAATTCATCTTTAACAAATGACACTGAGACAACTGGATATAATGCACAAGCATGAAATTGGGTCCGTATCTCATACTATATATAAGCATTAATTTTTTAAAAAGGAACAGAGTATTAAATATGAGAGTAAAAACTTTAAAACTCTTTTAAGTTAACATAGTAGTAAATCTCTGTGGCCTTGAATTAGGCAATGATTTTCTAGTTATGAAACCAAAAGCAATAAAAAATAGATAAAATTACACTTCATCAAAGTATTTTTGCATTTCAAAGGACAACATCAAGAAAGTGAAAACACCCACAGAATAGGAGCATTATTTGCAAATTGTATATCTGATAGGAGATTTGTATCCAGAATATTTAAAGAATTCTTGTAATTCAACAACAAAAAGACAAATAACCCAATTTAAAAATAGACAAAGAATTTCAATAGCCATTTCTGCAATATACAAGTGGTCAATAAGCACATCAAAAGATATTTAACATCATTAGTCATTAGGAAAATGCAAATTAAAACAACAATGAGATACAAATTTGCACATACTATGATGGCTATAATCAAAAGGACAGACAATGACAAGCATTAGTGAGGATAATTGGAACCTTTGTACAATGCCAGTGGAAATTTTAAATCATGCAGCCACTTTTGAAAGCAATGTGTCAGCTCCTTAAAAAAAGTTAAACACAAAGTTATCATTTGATCAAGCGATTTCACTTCTAAGCATATAACCAAGAGAATTGAAAGCATATGTCCACACAAAATCTTGCAGAGAAATGTCACAGCAGCATTATTCATAATAGACCACAAATGGAAACAATCCAATTGTCCATCAAGTGATGAATGTATAAATAAAATGTGTCACATCCATACAATGAAATATTATTCAGCAATGAAAAGAAATGAAATGTAATACATGTTTGCTTTATGCTAAGCAAAAGAGGCCAGAAACAAAAAGGCCACATATTGTGTGAATCCTTTAATATACAATGTAGAATAGGTAAATCTTTAAAAATAGAAAGTCAATCAGTGGTTGCCAGGACTTGAGAGGTATGGGAGAATGGAGAGAATTGCTAAAGAGCATGAGCTTTCCATTGGAATGATAAAAATATTCTTTTTTTAAAAAAAGTAAATGTATGAGATACATACAAGTCCAATTTTATTGCATGCATAGATTATGTTGTAGTGAAGTCAAGGCTTTCAGGGTATCCGTCACCCCAAAAGCCTTTAATTTCTCATCATCCACACCTTTCTTTTTTTTTTTTTTTTTTTTTTTTTTTTTTTTTTTTTTTTGAGACAGAGTTTCGCTCTTGTTACCCAGGCTGGAGTGCAATGGCGCGATCTCGGCTCACCGCAACCTCCGCCTCCTGGGTTCAGGCAATTCTCCTGCCTCAGCCTCCTGAGTAGCTGGGATTACAGGCACGTGCCACCATGCCCAGCTAATCATCCACACCTTTCTTACCCTTTCACCCTTCCAAGGCACAATTGCCTATCATCCCATGCTCTTTGTCCATGTGTACACATTGCCACTTTTAAGTAAGAACATGCAATATTTCTTTCTATATCTGACTTGTTTCACTTAAGGAAATGACCTTCAGTTGTATCCATATTGCTGTAAAAGACACTTTTTAAATGGATGAATAGTATTTCATTGTGTATATATACCACATTTTTAATCCAATCATCTGTTGATAGACACATGGGTTGATTCCATATCTTTGCTATTGTGAATAGTGCCACAATAAATATACAAGTGCAAGTATCTTTTTGATATCATGACTTATTTTCTTTTGAGTATATACCCAGTAGTGTAAATGCTGGATCCAATGGTAGTTTTGTATTTAGTTCTTTGAGAAATCTTCATACTGTGTTTTCTATAGAGGTTGAACTAATTAACATTCCCACCAACAGCATATAAGAGTTCTCTTGTTTCCACATTCTCACCAACACCTATTTTTTTTTTACTTTTTAATAGTAACCATTCTGACTAGAATAAGATGATATCTTATTGTGGCTATAATTTGGATTTCTCTGCTTATTAGTGAAGGGATGATAAAATATTCTAAAATTAGATACTGATGATGCTTGCACAATCCTGTGAATATACACTGCAAAAAAGTGAATTTTATATGTGAATTATATCTCAATAAAATATAAAACAATATTTTAATTAATAAATGAAATACCTCTGTATACCCCAAAGAAACAAATACCCAGATCAATGGCTAGAAGGCAAAGAAGCTAGAAAATACACTATTCCTATTTTTAGGTTGACAATCATTTTACCATGTTGTAGATATCTCTAAGTAAGAAGTTGAAAAAGATCAGCAGAATGATATATTCCATTCCAAAAATTCCTCAGTTCTATGATCTAGTGCAGAAAGACTGTGCAGGTTTATATCTTAGTAATACAGAACAAAGTGAGTACTTGTGATGGCAGCAGACGGCAGACAAATTTCTAGGCAGACAGGGGTGTGGCCCCAGTAAAACTGGATCTTCAAACAAAACACAGCTTAAAGCCTGAAAACTGAGCTGCCAGAGTCCACAACAGGAGTGAGAACTTCCTCAATGGCTGGCTTTTAGCCAATTTAATGGTTTTTTTCCAGGTCCATTTATAGACAGATCAGCACACAGTCCCCCATTCTAATCCCATAAAAACCCTGGACTCAGCCACGCATCGGGACTACACACATTCAGGTAGGAGCTACCTACTTTAGGTCCCCACTTGTGTCAGGAGCTGTTCTGTTCTCTGCCTTGTTCATTCTCCAGTTGTCCATGTAACCTCATTCTTTCTGGATGTGGGACAAGAGCCCAGTACCCACCAAAGGGCAGGTGCAAAAGGAACTTTAATACCTGTAGCCCTCCCACCCTCTGCTGGTGACAGGCAGCTGCTGCATGTAACAGGAAGCAGAGGCAGTGAGGCAAGGCCAGCCCAGGAGCTGTGCGCTGGAGTGGGGCAGAAGTGCCGAAAGCTGTAACACAAATGAGCTGAATTAGCCGTCCCCACCAGTCCCCTAACCCCTGTTCACTGTAGTGCAGGCAGTGGGGGGAGAGAGCTGTAACAGTCCTTTGGGGCCCAGACGGCAAACCCAGAGCCAAGCAAAGCCTGAGCAAAGGTACCACTGGCCACCGAGGTTTCCTGCCAGCCAAGCAGCACCAGAAGAATTTTGTGTCATTTCTGGGGGCTCGTCTGAGATCTGCAAAAGGGTCAGTAAAAGTGGACCTTTTTCACTTTCATTTTCAAGGCTTCTTGCCCTCAGATGTTTTCTGAAAATAGAGAAAGCACTGGGCCTCTAGCAGCCAGTTAAGAGCGAATGGCATGGCTGCAGAGGACAGATTTGCTTGGGAAGATTTTGACAACACCTCTTCCTGTCCCCATTGCCCCCCAGATATTAAGAATGTTGGCTTTATTCCAATCCAGTCTCCCTTCACAGAAGACTAGCCATCACGTGGGATCAGAATAAGGTCCTGGGACAACTGAAGGTATCTAGCCAAGGCTACACCTCTGTATTACCTGAAGCTTCCTGGGCCAGCCCCCAATCCCTGACTGCCCGTTAGGGTATTGGCCAAGACCTCCAATCTATCTTACGGTATTTTTTTTTCCTTCTGCACCTGTCACGGCTCCTAACTCTTCTTTATTCACAATGTTAAGGATGTTGTTGAAAAACACAGAGATAATATGACTGGGTAGAATGAGCATTTGGCTCAGTCCTCAGGAGTATAATTCAGAAGAATGTAGTATCTGTCTATTCTTAGAAACTGGGAGGATGATAATAATTGAGAGTTTTGTTACCCCTGTTAAAGGTATCCATTTGCATAGGGCACCTTCACCTGTCTGCATTTAAGGTGTTTTGGTTTTGTTTTGCTTTGTTTTGTTCCCACCATGTGAGGAGTCTACAGCTTCACCTTAGCATTCTGCTTATGACAGCAACAGAGGAGCTGCCCTGCTGGTTGTTTGCTACAATTTGGCGAGGGTCACCTGGGACTAATTTAATGGGTCTGTACACACACTTGAGGCACCTTTTTGTCCCAAATTCAATTCAAAGCTTCAGGTTGAAGCCTTCAAAAGGAGAACTAGATCTGAGGGACCCAGAGTCAGTTACAGTGGAAGGCTAAGGCACAGCCCAGTGAGCATAACTGTCCCTGCTAATTTGCTCTTCCTACTCCACTGGGAAGAATTGTCATCAGTGTCTTTGATGTAAAATAAAAAGCTAATTCTCTGAACTTACAGTGTGAGGATTACACCTACAGTGCAGACAGGAAAGTGGTTCTCAGAAACCATTTAATTTTTAAAATAGAATTTCTGGCAGTATGTAAGATTGGCCATTATGGATCCTGCTCCTCTGTCCCTATCTTAATCTCCAGGACCCCACTTTTCAACCTTCTGAATAGCACCAGTTTTAGGGAACCAAGTCCCCTACTCCATCAAACACTTCTAGAAACTGCTTCATAAAAGCATTGCTTGTGAATCCAGAAGAACTGACTGACAGAGCAGGAGCGTCACCACCTTGGACAAGTCCATCATTCTAAAATTCCCCTTAATTAAAATAACCACCTATCCAAAGAGCATCAGCCTAATGGCCAAGGTCAGTATGACCATAAACCACAAGAAACATCTCCAATCAGAAACATTCCAAACTCCTCCCCAACCAGAGACATGCTAGCCCCAAAATAAACCCCCCTCCAGCCAGGAAGCTGCTAGCCCCATGATAACCCCCTCCAGGGCTGATGGATGTCTGCCCCAAGACAACATCCCCTCCTCCTGGAGAGATTCCAACCCTGCCATAAATTTCTCCACACCTATAAACATTCCAAGTTGTAATAAGCCCCCTCATCCTAAAACCAATTTTTACTCTTAGTCTGTAAGAAAAAGCACTCCTGACCAAAATCGGCCAGTGGCACCTCTCAGGTTTTAACTAAGAAAACCTGTCTTTAACCGCCAGCCATGCTTTGTGTTGCTTTCCTCTATGTTCAGTAATCAAGTCAATAAACAGGTCAAATAATATAAACATCCAGTTTATGTTTTCTGAATATTGAATTTGTAAGACAAAGAGTTCTACAATTCTATGGAACAGGGAGGGATATGAAAGACAGTGGGAAGTGGGGAGAACATTCAAACGGTCAAATGTGTATAGGTCTTTGCCAGGTATTTATGCCATGTTCTCAGGACACTGAATAAGAGCAAGTGTTTGAGTTCTTAGAATAAAACAAATGCAAAATCATTAGTTTTCAGAGCTTGAAGAGACCTTAGAGATCATCAAAACCAAACTCCTTGTTTTATGAACTAGAAAACTGCAGTGCTAAGAAAAAAAAAACAGGTATGATTAGCCGATGCTGTGAGTTGGAGATTAAGGTATTTGAATGCAGGTTTCTTGATTCATGAACCAGTCATTCTTTGGAAGTTTTAGTTCTACCACTTCAGAGCAACCACAAATTATTTGAGAGAGTTGTTCTGTCTTCTTTATCAATATGAAGTGTGCAATCTGTAGGTAAAGTCCATTTAAGGAAGTTTAAATTACTCCTCTTGGCCTCCTGAGTTGTTCAGAGACAATCTTGGCATCATGAAATGTATTTTCTAGTTAGTCTCATAGTATCTTCTTGATTAATACTATGGAGATAGGTTGACTATCTCAAAAAAACATGACTTAACAAGACAGCAAGGGTCACTGAGCAACGTCCTTTCCACAGAAACAAGTAATTCAGTCTTATACATGACACCAGAGGACAGCATCTCCTCGTCATCATTCCCTCCTACATTTCTATTCTGCTCTTCTTTGCTGCTGTTAAACTCCTTTCCATTTCCCCTTTTCTTCCTTACATCTCTCTGCTCAAATATATGCCAGAAAGAGTGGGACCAAGTCAGAGGTTTGAAGACTGCATGTTCTCTTCCCTCTGCTCACCACAGGGATGCCACCTATTCTCCTAACCCAAAATATATGAAGAAGCCGAAATTCACTGCCTGCTTTCTACTAGTTCCATTCTCATTTCTTTTAAGGCCTCAGCATATTGCATAGGGATAATAACATTAAAAAGTAATAAGTCATCTTACAATTCCTTATAAAATAAAAATCTAGCAATGGGGGTGGGGAGGATTGACAGTCTAATCATCTATTATAATAGCAGTATTTTGTTTTTTATTTTAAACAAACTGCGGTTTGGAATAGCAATGTGTTTTGTTTATCATGTCAAGTTCCTATGAAAGTATTTGAGTTGGATATCATCCAAAATCTATAACTCACCATGTAATGCATAATTTTGCTGTCATATGGTTGCAAATTTTGACACTTATTTTGCCAGAAAAATACAGGTATGAATATGAAAGAGGCCCCCTCTGAGAGTTATTGCTTAGTATCCCATTAGTTCCTCAGTCTTTCTTTGTCAAAGCTCAGTCAGCCAGTGTTTTACCAAGCAGATTTTGTTGCCCTTTGTTTCTGTTTAGATTTCCTTAAAAATCATTCTCCAAAAAATCCATAGGCTATTTTTTTATTTTTATTACTAATTATTCCTAATTCTTCATTAAATGACATAAACTGTCTTGGATATTCATAGCTAAAATAAATGCAGACAATTTTACAATTTCCTTAAATGGTCATGGTTGTACAATAAAACTTTTTATTACTCTTTCAATTGCACATAAAAATTATTCTTTTTCTTTATGCTTATCTACCTCCAAATTCTTTGTTTCAAGTATATAAATGAGTCATTAGAGAAAGAAAAATGGGTACTTTTTAAATCCAAAAAATATTAAAATTTAAGTTACTTTAAAATTCAGCATTTTCTGGGTTAAATTAGAACACTACTTCAATATCTGCAATTCAAATAAGTTCTCTGAGAATTGGCCTCCATAACCAGTGACGTGCTGCTGAACTGAACAGATCTCCAAAATATCCTAACAGATTTCTTTCTTTCACTGTAGAATTGTTTCCATCTGGTGCTTAGATATTAAACCTGGAATATGTAAAGGCTCTCCTCTCTCACCCTGTTTGACTTCCAAATGCTGGCAAATAATTTGCATTGTCAATGAATCGAGGATTAAAATTTTGAACTTAACTGAGTAGTTGTAACATGCAAAATTTAAAGTGATAGATCTTCAAAGTAGTGAATTTTTCTTTAATTTTGAGAAATGGAGACTTGAAATGTTAGTTGTTTGTAGAACGCTCTAATTCAAACCTTATTTGCTTAAAAAGAATAAAACTTTTCTCAATTTTCATCCCAAGTTCAGGATATTGAAACATGAAATTATGAAAAGTATTATAGGCCAGATTTTGAGTACTTATATCAGAATGTTAGCATCTAAAAATACTTGTATGAATGTATTTCTGGAGATAAGCAGATAGCTAATCAGACATATGCATGTAGAAGTTTCCAAGACCCTCGGTCATTGAAAGTGATTTCTCCATGAGAATTTTAAGGAGGCTTCACAATAATAGAAAATAATATCTGACTTTTATGACTGGCAACATTTTTCATGGCATCTTAACTGGAAAACACAGAGTTACTTCTGAGAAGCATAATTGCTTCCAGAAATGTTTAACCCACTAGAGGAGTATTTACATGAAGTGAGCAGTAGTCTCAATAAGTGAATAAACCAATTCTGTGCACATTGCAGTGTAAAAGCCTGGGAGCAGGCATACAGGGATCCATAAAAGAACCAATGAAAGACACAATCATTCTGTTCAATCAATTTCTTATTGTCAATAGTCTGGCATCTTCCACCCATTCCCCTTTAACACAGCAGTGGATAGCACATGGCTTCCAGAGCAAATAGTCAACCATTTCTCATTTCCAAACCTTCACACTTAGGTCTGACTTTCTCCTCACCATTACTTTCTTTCTGACATGCCATTATACTTTCTTCACATTGTCTCGCATTTAATTGCTTCCTTTAATCTCTTTTTCTTAAATTTGATCTGCCTTGATCTGGAATATTTTCTGATGCACTGAAGTAAAACTGGTCATTCTCCATTTCATAGCTAGTTAACTTTGAGTTCCTACATAACACATGGAACTGATCACCATCTCTGTCGGTGTACTCACATTTACTTAAAAAAAAAAAAAAAAAAAAAAAAAAAGGTTTAAAAAGACTTGCAGGAAGGGGATTGACATGACCTGGAGGACAATTAAGAATGTTTTGCTGATAGGCATATAATTGCTTGCCTAATTCTCACAAACATTTGTAGGGATCTTTTAAAGTATCTTAGTCCAGTTCGGTCTCAGGAGGACCCAGCATCTTGACCCAAAATCCTCCAAACAAGAAAGATTCATTAAAGTGCTGGAAATTTTCCATAAAACTTTAAGATGTCAAAGAACAAATTTCTGTAGTTCTTCACCATGCAAAATATTACAGTATAAGTTTAGAGCTAATATTGGAACTAGATTAATGTAGAACAGATAGATATTCTCAAACTATTGTGCATACTTTAAAATCTAAAAAGGATCCAAGAACACCCATTGCAGTTTGCAACATGAGTCTTACAGAAAATTACAACGTGTGCTTCTAAGCTAAAAGCAGCAAACAAACAAAAATCCATGCTAAGTGAATAATGTAACTGTTTTGTACCTTTTCATCCACTCAAAAAGTAGAAATAAATAAACGACAATTATATTTCCTCTGATTAAAAGTTGCATTTTCTTTTCTGTCTCCTTTTTTCCTTCTTCTCCCTCAGCTGCCCTCTGCTCCCTCTTTCCTTTTCTCCATTTGTATGACAGTGGCCCTGGTTCAAAGAAGGGGTGGAGTCTGATACTTTGGGTGGTCTTAGTAAAGCTTTAGTCTTTGGCTAACCTTTCCTTAAATTGGTAAGAAGCCAAGAATTTCCAGTATTAGGGAGAGTCACTTTGAAAAGCTGTATATGTATGTGTGCGTGCGTGTCAATATATTTGCTCTGGTTTCATAAAAAAAACTGAACAACAACTCATCAGCCAAAGCAACAACTATTTCTCCCAAACTTAAAACATATTCCTTTGTAAATTGTGGTTCTTATTTGGTTTCAGTGTTCATTTATTTCAGTTTATTGTTTGACATCTTCCACTAGCTATGCCAGGAAACTCATGGCAGATCTTCAAAAAATAACTCCACTCCCACATTTATTTTTTCTTTGTTCTGATTCTTTACTCTCTCTACTCTTAGGAAGTTTAATTAAACAAGTGTTCAGGAAAAGATACTATTTGCTTATTGTATCTTAGTATAGTTTTAGGAACCATACATAAAGTCTCCCTCACAGCTTCTTCCTTTTTATTATAAAATTATGCTTGATTCAGATTTGTTTTGAAAGACCAGTTGTACTTTTTTTAATTAAAAGGAGGAATTTTATGTCTTTTTTCATAAGCAGACTCACAAAGAATGTAGGAGTTATTTCTTCCATTAATGTATTAACAAAATTCTTACATTATCTGAATTAGAGTGAAAATTAAAGGGAAAAAAATCACCTGCATAATGAGCATACATTATCAAGAAATTTTAAAAGGCCTCATCTTTTGGGTATCTGGTAAAACTTAGTAAAAATAACCACCAGGGAAAAAAGATTCCAACATCATTTCAACGCAAATAGTCAAATGGCTACCAGAAAATAAAGTAGCAAATCCATTTAGGCTCAGTGGTTCATGTCTGGAACTTTCCAAATGAAACTGCATCAAAGGAAAGTTTGAACACTTTCTACAGGATCAATCAAAAGTCAACTAAAATTGTAGGTTTTAAAAGGTACAAATTTTCACTCTTAAGAGCAAGCTTACTTTGTTTGTTTGCAGTTGGGTCCAAAGCAAAAAAAACAAAATATTTAAAATGGAGGATTTGTAATACACTTCTGGTGTCCATTCTTAAGTGGCTATCCCTCCAAAGAATGCCAAAACTTTATAGATTTGATTGAATTTATACTGGAAATGGTAAGAACATTGCAAAATCATAAAGAGAACATTTTATTCAGGTTAGCACAAATGAATAACCCTTATTTTTAAATGAAAAATTCCAAGAATACTGATTCACAAAAAGAGGGAGCATTTCAAGTTCACATTAGAAAAGTCATGGGTAGGAACCAACAATATAGTATTTAGTGTGGCTGTTCTAGAACAAAAGGGAGCTAAATTGATTAAACAGGAGTTTGAGCTACAAAATGAATATCAGGCATAACAGACTAATGTTTTAAAGAGCTACACGCTATTAACTCTCAATATCCTTATGATTTTTTAATTCTTAAGTTATAGAATTCTATAATCCAAGTCACCTTCAAACTGATAGTGAGCAGAAAATCTTCAAAATAATCCATCTTCTTTGAATGTACTTCTACTCAAAAAAGAATGTGAGAATTGAGTTTCTCCAAAAAGTGGCAAACCTAATTAAATGATGATGGCTTTTTCTTATTTACAATTGGAGAAAGAGGCCAAGATCTAGCTGCTATTTAAGTTTTATAAAGTCTACATTTGGGGAAAATCTAATTATCCTTAGAATATTTAGAATAATGCTAATAGTTAAGACTGAGTAACATTGGCTCTGTTTGAATATAGTAGAATGAGCACATGCATCTAATTGTAATATCATCTGACAATCTACTTAAACAACAGTAAAGTATTTTTTAAAAAGATTTATACCCACAAAGACACAAAGAATAAGAAAAAAGATAACACTGCATTTTAAGAGTTGAATGGCACACACAGACACATAGAGAGAGAGAGAGATGGACTAATGGCTATTTACTCCCACCAGGAGTTATGGGAAACTTAAGATAAAATCTAGTTTATGGAACTAGCAGCAACAAGTACCTTTATAATGAGAGTTTTTGGGAGAAATAGGAAATATCATCTCATAAGGTGATTCTTATAAAAAATAAAGAGGCCTAGAGAAAAGCTTTTTGAGAAACAGTGAGATCTCAGGATCCCCTACTTGATTCCACGTTGCTAACCAAGTACTTTATCAGCACACTTGTAGAATGCTGGAGGCTTATTTTCTAGAAATGGTAAAAAAGAGTATACATTCATTTCCTGTGGTGTTGTAAAAGAAGTCACCACAGATGGGGGCTTAAAACATCAACAATGTATTCTCTCTCAGTTCTAAGTTCAGAAATCGAAAATCAGTTTCACTGAATTAAATGCAATGTGTTGGCAGGACCTCATTTCCTCCAGAGGCTCCATGAGAAAGTCCCTTTCTGGTTTCTTCTAGCTTTCTCAAATGACTGGATCTCCAAACTCTGCCTGCATAGTCACTGTCTCCTCTCCTGTCTATGTCAAATCTCCCTCTGCCTTTCTTTTGCAAGGGTATAAAAGATCTCACCCAGATAATCCAATACAGTCCTACTATGTCAAGATTCTTACTTAGTCAGATCTGCAAAGACCCTTATTTCTTACAAGGTGATATTTTCAGGTTCCAGGAATGAGGATTTGATGTGTTTTGGTGGCCATTAAGAATAGTAGCCTCGCTGTAATACAAAGAATATATGATTTGAGAATTCCAGGCACAGCTGAGGGCATAGGTACCATAAATGACTATATGAATAGAAACACACCAACTTCGTCCTTATTTAGCTTCCATAATGCCAAAAAAAGTGGACTCTTACCCTTCCTTAAATAGATTTAAAAGGTCTTCTGTAGGGAACTTGACTAGTCCAAAAAGAAAGTTCTAAAATCGGTGCCACCAAAATGCCTCGACCACCAGATCATTCTGCAGTGAAGCTCAAAATCAAAAAATCCCATCCACATGATCACCGTCTCCATTCAGTCTTTTATTCTTCCACTCTTAATCAGAGACATACAGGGAATGTCAGATATCTGAGAGAAGTTTCAAACATGGAAGAGAGGCTCTAAAACAAACAAACAAAAAGCAAATACCTCTTTGGGGATAATAGGCTATTCAGGGATAGAAGCTTACTTTTATAGTAGTGATAGTCTCTGAACAATAAAAATAAATGGAAAACAGAGAACTTGAAAGAAAAATAGAAAAAATTCTTAAGAATTAAGACTTAAACCAAAATCATCTGCCCATTCAGTCCATCAACATATCAATAGAGAAAAGAAGGCATTTTCAGATTTTAAATGTACTAAATTTTAGTTTTCATGTAACCTTTCTCAAAAAGTTGAGGATGTTTACATTGAGCCAAAATGGAGTAATAGAAATCAGATTTACTCCCTTCCTTGATGCCAACAAAAAGCAGAAAAAAATAATTAAGAAAGTCATTTAAAAGACACTGAACATCAGGCAATAAAGGTAAATCCTAATATTACCCCAGTTTACCGCCTTGAGAGAGTTTACAGAACCCAAAATGAGTGAAGAAAAACTCAGATGGAGCTGGAGGCTCTCTGTGTTGGGGACACAGAGATGAGACTCCAGGGAGATGAAGGCAGCTGAGTTTCTAGGAATGAGTATCAGAGAGGAGAGAGCTCACAGGAAGAAACCCAGAGAGCTGCAGAGTGTGCCCCACAAGTACTGATCAGTGCCAGAAGTGAGAAGACTACCCAAAGTAGCAGGAAAAACACCCAAAAGGGCAGTTAACAGCATATGCTTCTCACACAGGGATGGTAAGAGGGCCTCTTCTCACCCAGCAATCTGGGAAACCTCTTTGTTTACAGGCATTGGAAACCTCTTTGTTTACAGGCACAGAAGGATCTCATCTCTAGAGACAGTACTTCTCCAGCCCTCTTAACACATCCTTGAATCAAAAACTCAAAGGATCAATCTGCTTTCTAGTAACTTGATTTCATGCCCAAAAAAGCTCAAGAATATTCATAGGAAACAAAAGTGCACCGGACCCAACAAAGGAAAATGCATAATATCCATCCAACCAATCAAAAATTGCCAGACACACAAAAAACAAAAAATATGACTCATTATGAAGCATTAGAGCAATCAATATAAACCAAGGCAGAACTGATACAGATGTTAGAATTAGCAGACACGTACATTTAAAATGTTATTGTTACTATATTCCATATGTCCAGAAGTTTGAGTAGACACCTGGGAGATATCTTTGTAACTAAAATCAAACATCTAAAGATGAAGATACTAGAGAAAAAATGAACTTGACGATATAAAAATAGAAACTACCCAATATAAAACATTGAGAAAAAAACAAAATGAATTTTTAAAAGAGAATTAGTAGCTCTGAGACAACTTCAAGCAACTTAACCTATGTGTGTTTGTGTGTTTGGAGTCTTCCACGGAGAAGAGGAAAAAGAAAAAATATTTTAATAGGTTAAAACTATCCAAAACTATCCAAATTTGATGAAAACCATAAATCCACTTTCTAAAAAGTTCAATGAACCCTAAGCACAAAAAATATGAAGAAAAGTACATAAGAATACATCATAATAAAATTGCTAAAACCAGTGATAAACAGAAAGTCTTAAAAGCGGCCAAAGAAAGAGCAAACACTATGTACAGACGAAAGAGACATCAAGCTAATTGCACATTTTTTGTTGGTAACAATGCAAGTAAAAAGACAGTAGAGTAATATATTTAAGTACTAAAAGAAGAGAAAACTGTCAACTCCAAAAACTATGCCTGATAAATAATGTTTGTGAAAATATCAAGGAAAATATCATTTTCAAAGTCAAAATAAATATTATTTTCAGACATACAAAAGCCACAGGAATTTATCTCAAACATAACAACAAATAATTAAATTAAACAAATTCCTAATATTTGAAAAAAAAAAAAAAACCTTTCTAAATAGTTCATGGCCCTAAAAAAAATTTGAAAGAACAAATTAGAGTGTATTTTAAACAGAATAAAAATAAAAGTACAATTGTTATGGCTTGAATTGTGCCCTCACCCCAAATCATGTTCTTACCAAAATGTACACCAAAATGTGACTTTATTTGAAAATAGGATCATTACAGGTATAATCACTGAAGTTAAGATAAGATCATAGTGAATAAAGTTGGATAGGGTAGGCTCTTAATTCAGTTTGGCTGGTGCCTTTACAAGAAAAGGAGAAAAGACACACACAGAGAGAATACCAACTGATGACAGAGGCAGAAATTAGAATGTTGAACCACCAAGCTAAGGAATACCAAGGATTGCTACCACCACCAGAAACTAAAAAAGGGCAAGGAAAGATTCTGCCCAGTGACTGCAGGAGGACATTTTGCTGACGGTTTAACTCTGGACTTCTAGCCTCCAGAACTGTGAGAGAATAAAATTCTGTTGTATTAAGCCACGCAGTGTGTGGTACTTTGTTACACAAGCTCTAGAAACTAATACAACATATCAAAATGTATTGGATGCCCTTAAAATAGTACTTAATGGTTAATTTAAAGCACTTAATATTTACATTTGAAAATAAAAATGATCTTGTCAATGACATTAGCTTCCAAAGCAGGAAGAGGAAAAGAAAAAAAAAAAAAGAAGTATCACTACAGAAATCAATTATCGAGACATTATGAAACAAACCAATGAAACCCAAAACTGGTTCTTTGAAAATAAAATAGACATTCTTCTAGCCAAACTGATTAAAAAAAAAAAAAAAAGACACAAGTTACCAATATCAAAAATGAGAGAGTTAACATCACTATACAGTCTATGAATATTTAAAGAATAATAAGAACATTGTGAACATATTTACAGCAACAAATTGAGCAATTTAGATGAAATAAGCAAATTCCTTGAAAGATACAAACCACTAAATTCCACTCAAGAAAAAACAGATGAAAAAAGCTCTTCAAATACACATAAAGGTTTCTAGAACTAATAAGTAAGTTTGGAAAATTAGTAGGATACAAGAGCAATACAAAGAGTCAATTATGTTTCTAAGGATGTAAGCAGAAATAGAACTCTTGAAAATATCATTTATAATATCAGGATATGTAAAATTCTTAGAAATAAATCTAACAAAAAATGTAAATTACCTGTACAAAAAAATTGTTTAATGCTGTGAAAATTTAAAGATGGCCTAAATAAATGAAGCAGTATACTTTATTCCTGGGCCAGATTCAATATTATTGAGATGTGTATTCTCTCTGGTTTATATTTTCAACACAGTCCCAATCAAAATCCTAGCAAAGTTTTAGAAACATACAAGCTGATTCTAAAATTTACATGGAAATGCTAATAATCTAAAATAGTCAAAACGACCTTGAATAAAAAGCCAAAGTAGGAGGATACAAAGACTCGTGATAGTAATCAAGATGACACCATTGGCACCAGGATAGACATATATATCAATGAAACAAAAAGAGCTCAGGAACAAGCTCATACATATATGGACAATGAGTTTCAACAAAGATGTAAAGGCAGAATTGATTGGAAAAGGACAATCTTTTCAAAAATGGTACTGGAAAAATTTAATTTCCATATGGGATAAACAAACTTTGATCCCTAACACTGTACACAAAAATTAATTCAAAATGATTTATACATTTAAATTTAAAATCTGTAAGTATAAAAACTCCTAGAATACAACATAGGAGAAAATTTAGGTGACTCTCAGTTATATAAAGTTTTCTTGTTTACTGTACAAAATGAATAATTTATAAAAGAACATGTATTAGTCCATTTTCATGCTGCTGATAAAGACATACCTGAGACTGGGTAATTTACAAAAGAAAGAGGATTAACTGGACTCTGTTCCACATGGCTTGGGAGGCTTCATAATCATGGTGGAAGGCAAGGAGAAGCAAATTACGTCTTATGTGGGTGGCAGAAGGTAAAGAGTGTGAGTTTGCTCAGGGGAACTCCCAATTTTTAAAAACCGTCAGCTCTTATGAGACTCACGGACTATCACGGGAATAGCACAGGAAAGACCCCATGATTCAACCACCTCCTACCAGGTTCCTCCTACAACATCTGGGAATTGTGGAAATTACAATTCAAGATGAGTTTTGGGTGGGGACACAGTCAAACAATATCAGGAGACATTTATAATTTTTACTTTATCAAAATTTAAAACTTCTGCACTTCAGAATAACTTTTAATTTTTTGAGACAGGGTCTCGCTCTATCACCTAGACTGGAGTGTGGCAGCACAATCAAAGCTCACCACAGCATCCATCTTCTACAGTCTTCCTACCTTAGCTTCCCAAGTAACTGGGACTACAGGCGTGTACCACCATGTCCAGCCAACTTTTTTTTTTAACTTTTTTTTTTGGTAAAGACAAGGTCTCAGTATATTGTGGAGGCTGGTCCCCAACTCCTGGACTCAAGCAGTCTTCCACCTCGACCTTGCAAGGTGCTGCGATTACAGGTATGAGCCACTGTGCCTGGACAAAAGATTATTTAAAAATAAAAATACTATTAAAATAATTTTTAAAAGCAGCTGACCTAATGAAATAAAAAATTTACAAATCATGTATCTGATAGAGGAATGTTACTCAAAAAATATAAATAACTAAATCTCAATAATTAAAAAAACAGAATCCCCTAAAAAGATATGGGCAAAATATTTTGGTAAACATTTAACTAAAGAAAATACACATGGCAAATGAGAGCATTAAAAGAAATCCTCAATAACATTAGTCACTAAGATAACACAATTTAAAATCACAATGAGATGCAAATACAAACCTACTAGAATGTCCAAAATTTGAAACCCTGAACGTACCAAGTGTTGGAAAGGATGTGAAGGAACTTAAACTTGTTTGCAGCTGGTGAGACTGCAAAACGGTAGTATCACCCTGTAGAGCATTTTGGCAGTATCTTAAATAGTTAAAAATACACCCACCATATGATCCAGCCATTCTACTTCTAGTTACCCAAGAGAAATTTTAAAATATATACAGAGACACGCATGAATGTTTACAGCTGCTTTACTTGTAATAGCCAAAATAAAGAAGGAACCAAAATACATACTATCAGTTAAATGAATAAACAAACTCCAGGATATCTAGATTTAGAAATACAAAACAATAAAACAGAATGCTCTATTAATATATATTACATGAACAAATCTCAAACTATACTGAGTAAAATTTGCCAGCTTTTTTAAAAGTACCTGCTATATAATTCTATTCACATACATTCTAGGTATTTATAATAATAACAAAGTAAGTAATAACAAAAAGCAGGTCAGTAGTTGCCTAGGTATGGTGTTGACATGATTGGGACACAAACTGAGGAAACTTTGAGCACCACAATAATTAGTGATAGTAATGTATTATAATATATTTTTTAATGCATGACTATTTAAAAAAGAAACAGTGACAAAAAAAATCAAGAAAACAGGAAAGGCTCTACTTTGGAAAATGATGTCAGCTAATAAATTTAAAATAAATGTGACAATCAGATAAATAGCATTTTGCAAACTGCAATCTAATGACCAAATCAGGAAAAGTCATCAATTAATGTAAAAAAAATGATTTATACTTCTACACATTTTGAATTTTTAACACTTGAAAAATGACTAACCTGTGTAAGTCTAATAAGTTTATATTTGTTGATATTTCTTATCCATGTGTATGTCTCTTTCAATTCCTTTTTGTACATTTCTCTTGTAATAGGAAGCAGTTCTGATAAAGGTATATTAAGCTACAAAGACCTGGCAGAATTTTCTAGAGAAGACTTTCTTTGATGCAAATAATTCCAGCAAAACAGGTTATTTATAACTCCTGTTCTAAACTAGAAAATAGTTTAGATATCTGCTTCAAACCACTTTTACAAATAGAGATAGATATTCCTAAGAGTCAATAAAGAAAAAGGTTTTTTACTATGTTTTCTGAGATTTTTGTGCTAATGACAACAGTAAGTATAAAATCTTCAATTTCTATACATTTATTGAGATTGAAGCAAATAAATTGGTTATGTTTATCTTATATTCTTCTTGCTGTCTTTGATAGCTGGCATTTCTTACTACAGAAACAAAAATAAAGTAGAAAAAAACTTCAAATGTCATTGATGTGTTTTCAGCAGCTAAGTATGCAATTTAAACATTTCACCTCTAGCAATTTCAGTGTTATTTTATATCAATTACCTAGGGAATTACTACCTTACTTAGCTCTAGGTATAAAACGGAGTAAATTCCTCCAGTGATTGAAGCTACTGCCAGTATTCTGATAGGAATTTTGAATATACATCTTTTCCTTTCTCCTTTCAGCAGCAAAGTACCTGGGGAAATTATGTCAATTATGAATTGTTCTGTTATGCTTAAAATACATCCTAAGTTTAAAAAGTATTAAAGCTTTATACTGCTAGAAAGTTTATTAGTCATTATTAAGAAGCTGAAACAATTGAAGAAGCAAAAACAAAAATCCAAAACACAGATCATGCTATGAATTTCTGAATAAAAACAGTGTAATAACTCTTAAGAAAATAAATTTTAATTATTTTTTTCATTTTTAAAAGGAATCAATAAAGAAGAGAGAAGGATTTAGACTGTTTTTCTTTATTTTTCCAATTTTTACTGAGAATACGTTTATTTACTGCTTCCTATGTCTGCCCAACAAAGACAACTGGAAATTTCCTGCCAATTTAATCTAAGGAGATGGTCTATTTGTTCAATGTACACTACTCTGTTTCCAACCCAAATGGTCTAACAAAATCGGGCAGATTGCATTTCAATTACAATACTAAGTTATCATCAGACTCCACAGGTTTAAGGGCTGAATTGTGCACAAGATTGCTCTCACTGATTGGTCAGAAGTGCAAGTGAAGATTTGGTTACTAATTCAGGAGGTCCCCATGACCTCTCTTAGGTTCTATAATAAAAACTAGAACAACACACAGAAATTAGGGAAGTGCCATTTTTATTACTAAAGTTTTATTTTAAAGACCATACATGAATGAACTAGACAAGGAGATTTAAATGGCAAGGTCTGGCAAGAGATACAGAGCCTCTGTGACATCTCCCATGGAGTCGGGGCATATCACCCTCACAGCACATCTGTTTACCAACCAAGAAGCTACACTGAGCCTTGGCATTCAGGTTGTATTCGAGTTTTATGTACTTAGCAAGACTGATTAATCATCGGCCATGTGATTAAACTTAATTTTTAATCCCCCTTTCCTCTCCTGAGGTCAGACTGGCCTTTCTGAGGGCCAAAGCCCATTTCGAAGCTAAGGGCCCATCATGAGTCACACCATATCAGTGTAACAAAGACATTCCCATAATTCATGAAATTGTAAGAGTTTTAAGAGCTCCATGGCAGGAACTCAGGACAAAAACCAAATTCTTTATAATACTACATATGCCTACCTGGTCTTTGCCTTTGATCAACCACACAAGCTGCTCCCACCATTGCCTACTGTTTACCATCTAACTAATAGGATCAAGCATATGACTTTACTTGTGCAAGAAATTCTTTTTCAGCAAGATAAAGTCACAAAAGTCTCAAAAATCCATTTAGTGAACTAATACGCTATTCAACTAGCTTCTTCTCAAAATGATAGGTTGCTTATCAGTGTAAATGACTCCTCCTGTGGACAATATACAGTACAAATGACCAAATTACTTGTTTATCAAATGACTAATTATCATGACTTACTTTAAAACCTTCACCTTGATGTGTCAACTAATCCTAAACTATTATACATTGTCCAATTCCAACAACCCCATCATTAATGACCCAACCTTTTCTCTCTGGCTGCCCTTAGCATTTTTCCTTTGTTTCAACCCTGGTGAATTTGATGATTATGTGCCTTGGGGTTGCTCTTCTTGGGGAGTATCTTTATAGTGTTCTCTGTATTTCCTGTATTTGAATGTTGACCTGCCTTGCTAGGTTGGGGAAGTTCTCCTGGATAATACCCTGAAGAGTGTTTTCCAGCTTGGATTCATTCTCACCATCACCTTCCAGTACACTGATCAAGCGTAGATTAGGTCTTTTCACATAATGCCATATTTCTTGGAGGATTTATTCATTTCTTTTCACTCTTTTTTCTCTAGTCTTGCCTCCTCATTTTATTTCACTGAGTAGATCTTCAATCTCTGATATCCTTTCTTCTGCTTAAATCAATTAAGCTATTAAAATTTGTGTATGCTTTGCAAAGTTCTCGTACTGTGTTTTTCAGCTCCATCTAGTCGTTTATGTTAGTCTCTAAGCTGGTTATTCTAGTTAGCATTTCATCTAACATTTTTTTCAAGGTTTTTAGTTTCTTTGCATTGGGTTAGAACATGTTCCTTTAGCTCAGAGCAGTTTGTTATTACCCACCTTCTGAAGCCTGCTTCTGTCAATTTGTCAAACTCATTCTTTGTCCAGTTTTGTTCCCTTGCTGGTGAGAAGTTGTGATGCCTTGAAGGAGGAGAGGCGTTCTTGTTTTTGGTGATTTCACTTTTTTTGCATTGGTTTCTTCCCATCTTCATGGATTTATCTACCTTTGGTATTTGAATTTGGTGACTTTCGGATGGGGCCTCTCCGTGGACATACTTTCTGTTGATGTTGAAGCTATTTCTTTCTGTTTTCTAGTTTTCCTTCTAACAGTCAGGCCCCTCTGCTGCAGGACTGCTGGAGGTCCACTCAAGATCCTGCTTGCCTGGGAATCAGCCATGGGGACTGCAGAACAGCAAGAGTTACTGCCTATTTCTTCATCTGGTAGCTTCTCCAAGAAAGGTGTCTGCCAGATGTCAGCCAGAGTTCTCCTCTATGAGGTTTCTCTTTGGTTATAGGGCGTCAGGGAGCCACTTGAGGAGGCAGTCTGCCCCTTACCAGAGCTCAAGTGCTGTGCTGAGAGCTCTGTTCCTCCTTTCAGAGCTACTGGGAAGGGATGTTTTTAAGTATGCTGAAGTGGGACTCACAACCGTACCTTTTCCCAGGTGCTCTGTCCCAGGAAGGTGGGGCTTTATTTATAAATAAATGTTTATTTATAAATATTCTTGATGTGCTGCTGCCTTTTTTCAGATTCCCTGTCCAACAAGGAGGCGGTCTAGTCAGAGTCTGCCTGCAGAGCTGTTGCTGAGCTGCCACAGGCTCTGCCCAGTTGCTGTGTAAACTTCCTTGCGATTTTGTTTACACAGTTAAGATTAGAACTGCCTCAGTAATGGCAGACTGCCTGAGTAATGGAGGACTGCCTTAGCAATGGTCAGCTGCCTCGGTAATAGTGGACTGCCTCATAATGGTGGACGCCCTTCCTCCCACCAAGCCTGACCACCCTGGATGGAGATCAAACTGCTGTGGTGGCTGGGAAACTCTCAAGCCAGTGGATTTCAGTTTGCTGGTCTTTGTGAGGGTAGGACCTGCTGAGCCAGATCACTAGGCTACCTGCCTTCAGACCCCTTTTTTTCAGGGGAATGGGTGGCTCTGTCTTGCAGGCATTCTAGGCACCAGTAAAAATGGCCACCCAGATTTGTGCTAGAAATCTGCTTGTCAGCTTGGTGGGAATCTCCTGGTCTGTGGGCTATAAAGACTGTGGGAGAAGCGCAGTATCTGAATCAGAGTGCCAGAGTGGCCATGAAAGTCCCTGATGGCCTCTGTTGGGTAGAAGGAGGGGTCTTCCAGCCCACTGC
The DNA here is from genome assembly GCF_048565385.1 of Saimiri boliviensis. Classification (NCBI taxonomy): domain Eukaryota; kingdom Metazoa; phylum Chordata; class Mammalia; order Primates; family Cebidae; genus Saimiri; species Saimiri boliviensis. Next base: position 24,777,988 of record NC_133466.1, on the reverse strand, counting down.
ACATCCAGAGTAAGGCAGCACTCCACCCTGTCTTGGTTTGCCCTCCATGGGCTATGCCCACTGTCCAACCAGTCCCATTGAGATGAACCTGGTGCTTCGGTTGGAAATGCAGAGATCACTTGCCTTCTGCTTTGCTCTCCCTGGAAACTGCACTCTGGAGCTGTTCCTATTCAGCCATCTTGGTAGAAGTCCCAGAAACATAACTTTAATAGCATTAAGGAGTTACGGATTAGAGACAGAAAAAGAGTAGATATGTGTATATCCATTAGGAAAATTGCTAAAACCCAGAAGGGAATGAAGAGAAGATGATAAAGTCAGCATTTGAACTTGGCAATTAGTTCTTTGCAATACACTGTGGAGATTAATAATGCAGGCTTTAAACTAGACTTTCAAAGTCTGCATCTACTTCTATCATTATAAAATCACAAAGAAACATTCCTCTCAACTTCAATTATGTACCAGTTAAATAGTATCTCCTGGATAAGATTACACGGTATGTAATGCATGTAAAAGTACTCAGCACCATTTCTGGCACACAGTGAGAATTCACTGTTAAGTATCATTACTGGCCATGGTGAGGAGATGAAAGTAGGGAAAGAAATCAAGAATGATTCAGATTTTCTACTTGAATAATGAAGTATTGGATAATGTTGGAAGGAAAACAAATTTTGCAAAAAGGTCTGTCTCTCTCTCTCTCTCTCTCTCACACACACACACACACACACACACACACACACACAGAATTATTATTTGTCTCTTTTTTCAATCCTAGTATTGCCCTTCACACTAGACCAGGAAGCTGAACCTACTGGATATCTTTCACTTTTCCCTTCAGATCAATTTTCTTCATCAATCAAGTGAGAAACCCAACTTCTGCCAAGAAGTCCTGCTGCTTTTAGCCTGAGTCCTACACTGCCCGTGGTTTCTTCACACCTTAGTAAACATTCCCTTTGTTAAACTCTACTGAAACTGTTCAGTTGTATTGTGCCATCTCTGATTCAGCAAAGCCCCTTATTGATAAATGGAAATTGGCATATCCTGGAATCAACTCTCCTGGAGGGATTGGGAGTGATGAACATATCTCAATACATCCGAACTGATTATTCCCTACTCTATAGGGACCTACTCTAAGGAGACTCAAGGCAATTAAATAAATCCAATAAAAAGAGGGTAGGACATCAATCACAGCATGGATGCTATAAAGTAGTAATTACTGAGGGAGTTTCCCAGACAGGAGGGCCTGAGGGCAGCCATACGAGTTGAGTATAACTCTGCTGGGCAGGTGTAGAAAGGAGGGGCTATAGAAAAGATCAGGAATTTCGCAGGTCCAACCACATAATTAAAGGGATTGGTGAGGAAATAAATCATCAAAAATATGTGCAACATTTTGTATAACAATACAGTTAGAAAGAATAAGTTCTAGTATTCATAAGTACAATCAAAAAATTATAGTTAACAATAATTTATTGTAGATTTCAAAGTAGATAGAAAAAAAATTATAATTTTCCCAACACAAAGGAAAGATAAATGTTCAAGGCAATGGATATCCCAATTACCCTGATTTTTATCATTACACATTGTATACAGGTACCAAAATACCACATGTACCCCAAAAATATGTACAGCTATTATAAATAAAAATAAACAAAATAAAAATTTTAACAGAGTTAATGCAGCAGAACACACTAAAAATCTGCTGAGACAACTCACACACCAGTAGAGATCAACTCAGGATACGGACAGACCACGTGGATTGAGCTACCCTGCAAAAGGCAGAGGTATGCCAAAGACTAGCTGAGGTGTCTGGGGGTCAGCAAGAGTGATGGAAAAAGAGCTATGGTCCACACGGCCCTCCCCCAGTGTCATCAGGACATTAAAGCTTCTCTTTGCATTCAAATACTGTATTGACAGAAGAGGAGAAAAGAAACTTAATGATGGAAGGAAATTTTGAGAGACTGAGTAGTTAACATTAAAAAAATAAGGCTAATATTCAAAACAGACTGATCGATGCTTAGTAAGCAAGATCTCGTGATATCTACCCTCAATAGGACTGTGTGCCTGAGAACAAAAGGAGATGTTAGAGAACACAAACATCTCATTTATAATTTATTTACCTTACATTTCTCTTCCCAATTAATGATGATTCAAACTGAACTTCACCGTATATATGGTCATGCAATTTGCGGTAAAATGTAAGAAGCCAATAGGACATCCATGAAAAGATGGCTCGGTATGTCTAAAGACACATATTTGGAAGTTATTGGCATACAGGTCATGTTGGAGTCATGGAAGTGAACAAAAGAAGAGAGAGGAAAATGGTAGAATTCCTGAATAACACCAATAGTTATAAGATATAGACAGAGAAATTACTAGAAGGAATAAACAGGTTGGAAGGTAATCCAGACATTGTGGTGCAGAAAACCTAGGAGAAGAGAAAGTAATTCTAAAGAGGGAATAATCAATACTGCCAAATTATCCAGAAGGGAAAAAAATAAGGATAAGGACAGGAAAGAGGCCAGTAGTCTGTTTCATAAAGCCAGAAAGAGGAGAGAAAAAAACCTAAGTCTACAGGTCTGTTGTGCTGTCAGTGACTTGAGAACTTGCCTAATACTGGCTAACACAGAAATTATGTCTCACTAAACATCTTAGAAAGTTAATATAGAGGTTACTTCTTATGCATATTTGAATAATGTAAAATATATTCATATAGCTATTAAAAAGAATAAGGCAGCTATATATTTAATTTACACTACAATTTTATGAGCAGGAGTATATCCAACTGGGTTTCATTTCTTTACTTTCATCGAAAAGCTACAAAAAAGATAGTATCCATTTGTGTTACAATTCCTTGTATGCTTGTCCATCTTTTCTCTGTACTAGTTATTTGCAATTAAATGAGCCAAGAAGAGAGGATAGAAGAAACTGATGAGAAAAAGAATAGCACACTTTGGTACCAAAGTGTTCCAAATATTTATATTAAATAATTTTCTGTTTGTAACATTCAAATTTCTCACTGTCAGCAAAACTTCAGCAGAAATTTCAGATCATGGTGGCTGCTGTGACTTGGTGCCCAAAAGTAACTGTGTTTAAGATATATAAATGACTAAAGTCTGACAGATTTTTTTTAATCTACTAACCCATGATCTAATTTTTCTTTGAACTTAAGGACTCCAAAAATATTTGTCCAGAGACATGTTACATTTATAGGAGTAATCTAGTGGGCATGCTAGGTATCTGTTTTTCTAAACACACTATGTTGTATCTTGATTAAGTCATTTATATGCAAATGTTATACTGAATGGGATACCTGGTCTTGAAGGCTTCTCCGTTGTGCATGACGCCTCCATCATAAACGTTGCAAATGTTTAAATACTTATTCTCCGCTGAGATATTTTTATCTTCAATTGACAGAAATATACCAGTGATTGCTCAGTACTATGTACTATGCCAGTTTTCAAATAGTCTAATGGGATAAGGTCTTGAGGTTATTAAAGTACAAGATTGCAGAAACATAATTGCCCCCAGGAATAGAAAATATTTTAGCAATCTTTTGGGAAATTTCATCCTTAAAATTTAGGTTGGGGAAAGGGGTTCAAGACACAAAGTCTGAAACTTAACTCTCCAGATGTTGCCATCGGAAGTTTTCTGCCCCCTACCTTGAGAACAAAGGCTGAGTTTTATCCTGTGCGTGCTAACATTTTGCACATAAATGTGTTACATTGAAGCAGATCACCTGAAGCCTGGGATCTAATGGAGTGGGTCTGAGGTATACCATCCACAAGTACCCTTCTTGACCAATGTATCAGCTTGTGGGACTATTGACTGCCAATAGCTCACAGCTAAGTGTTTCTCCTGGCATGTGAAAACCATCTAACCCAATGTCATGCTCTGTCCTAGGGGCATTTATATCCAGTGGCTGGTTAACTGGCAGGGTGGAAAGATGGGAGTAAGAAAACCAATCCCTTATGTTTTAATTTGGGACAAATCTGAAAAGTCATATAAATTCCAGAGCTTCTTTGTTGCAATCAAAAGGCATTTTTCACCTCTCCTTCCCTCTGCCTCATCCTGCTTCTTACAATCCTAATTCCTGAGAGCAGTCATCAATGAAATCTCTGCAAGCAAATCTCCATCTCAATTTCTGTTTCCAGGAATAGTGACCTAAAGCAGTTGAAGCTAGGAGTGGTCCTAAGAAGCAGAATCTAAAATGGTATTTTAGAGATAAGTCATCTGCTGATGGCCAGCAGTGAGGACCCCATCACTGGTGATAGATAGAGGGTTATTAGCTCCAGACACACTAGAATAATGCAGTTGTTAAGACCTTCACCTGGATTGAATGGGATGGGAAGGGAAAGTACCATCTGGGGACAGAATCTCAAGCATTTGAGATATTTGGGGGATTTAGTAATTATAAAAACTATGGAAGAAAGAAGTAACTATTGCTGATGGCTATCAATTCACTAGAGAAAGATAATGGAAGACTGGAGATAATTAATTACCAATGTAAGGTAAGTGTGAAAACCACAGGGATTGCTCAACAGCATATAAAGAATCTCTGCTCAAGGGTGGCTCGCAAGATGGCTAAACAGGAACATCTGCAGTCTGCAGCATGCAGTGTGATCAACGCAGAAGGTGGGTGATTTCTGCATTTCCAACAGAAGTACCCAGCTAATCTCACTGGCACTGGTTAGACAGTGGGTGCAGCCCACAGAAGGCAAGCAGGAGCAGGGAGCGTGGTGGGGCATCACCTCACCTGAGAACCTCAAGGGGTCGAGGAACTCCCTCCCCTACCCAAGAGAAGCCATGAGGGACTGTGCCCCGAGGAACCATGCACTCTGGCTGAGATACTATGCTTTTCCTACAGTCTTCACAACCCATAGACCAAGAGATTACATTGGGAGCCTAGGCCACCAGGGTCCTGGGTTTCAAGCACAAAACTGGGCAACTGTTTGGGCAAACACCAAACTAGTTGCAGGAATACATATATATATATGAGAGGAATACATATAAAATAAGAGAGGACACAAACAAATGGAAAAACACTTCATGTTCATGAATAAGAAGAATCAATATTATGAAAATGACCATGCTGCCCAAAGTAATTTATAGATTCAATCTCCATCAAGTTACCATTGATCTTCTTCACAGAATCAGAAAAAACTACTTTAAATTTCATATGGAACCAAAAAAAGCCCATATAGCCAAGGCAATCCTAAGTAAAAAGAACAAAGCTCAGCATCACATTACCTGACTCTAATAGTATAATAAACTATACTACAAGGCTATAGCAACCAAAACGCATGGTACTGATAGCAAAACAGATATATAGACCAATTGAACAAAACCGAGGCCTCAGAAATAATGCCACGTATTTACAACCATCTGATCTTTGACAAACCTGAGAGAAGCAATGGGAAAAGGATTTACTATTTAATAAATGGTGTTGGGAAAACTGGCTAGCCATATGCAGAAAACTAAAACTGGACCCCTTCTTTACCCCTTCTTTTGTACCATATACAAAAATTCACTCAAGATAGATTAAAAACTTAAATGTAAGACCTAAGACCATAAAAACCCTAGAAAAAAAACTAGGCAATACCATTCAGGACATAGGCATGGGCAAGGACTTCATGACTAAAATACCAAAAGCAATGGCAACAAAAGCCAAAATTGATGAATGGGATCTAATTAAACTAAAGAGCTTCTGCACAGCAAAAGAAACTATCATCCAAGTGAACAGGCCACCTACGGAATGGAAGAACATCTTTGCAATCTATCCATCTAAACAAAGGACTAATATCCCTAATCTACAAGGAACTTAAATTTACAAGAAAAAAACAGACAACCCCATCAAAAATTAGGCAAAAGATATCAACAGACATTTCTCAAAAGATGACATCTATGCCACCAACAAACATATTAAAAAAAAAAAAGCACATTATCACTGGAGATTAATTAGAAAAATACAAATCAAAACCCACAATGAGATACCATCTCATGCCAGTTAGAATGGCAGTCATTAAAAAGTCAGGAAACAGACCCTGGAGAGAATGTGGAGAAATAGGAACACTTTTACGTTGATGGGAGTGTAAGTTAGTTCAACCAACGTGGAAGACAGTGTGGCAATTCCTCAAGGATCTACAGCTAGAAATACCATTTGACCCAGCAATCCCATTACTGGGTATATACCCAGCAATCCCATTACTGGGTATATACCCAGCAATCCCATTACTAGGTATATACCCAGCAATCCCATTACTAGGTATATACCCAGAGCATTATACATCATTCTCCTATAAAGACACATGCACATGTATGTTTATTACAGCACTATTCACAACAGCAAAGACTTGGAACCAACCCAAATGCCCATCAATGATAGACTGGATAAAGAAAATGTGGCACAAATACACAATGGAATATTATGCAGTCATAAGAAATAATGAGTTCATGTCCTTTGCAGGGACATGGATGAAGCTGGAAACCATCATTCTCAGCAAACTAACACAGGAACAGAAAACCAAACACCTCATGTTCTCACTTACAAGTAGGAGTTGAACAATGAAAACACATAGACACAGGAAGGGGAACATCACACTCTGGGGCCTGTCAGGTGATGGGGGGCTAGGGGAGGGATAGCGTTAGGAAAAATATCTAATGTCAATGATGGGCTAATGGGTGCAGCAAACCACCATGGCACGTGTATTCCTATGTAACAAACCTGCACATTCTGCACATGTATTCCAGAACTTATAGTAATTTTTTTTTTAAAAAAAAAAGGACTTTCTGTTCTATAGCTGAAGGGAAAAATAAAAGCAAAACAAAAAATGAAACCCGAGGATCTTCTCAGGAACGGAATTATAAAGTTAGCAGAATTTCAAAGAAAGAGAAAGTCTAAAATATACAAGTCTACAATGCCAAGACTAAGACTTAGTTTAGTTCACATGAAGTTAAAATATTGAGGTCTATGTACTCAAAAATCTTAAATATGCCTGGGTCCAGTGGCTCACACCTGTAATCACAGCACTTCAGAAGGCCAAGGTGGGAGGATTGCTTGAGGCCAGTAGTTAAAGATCAGCCTGAGCAACATAGCAAGACCTTGTCTCTACAAAGAAAAAAAAAAAATAGCAAGGTCATCATGGCACACCTGTAGTCCTAACTACTCAAGAGACAGAGTAAGGAGAATCACTTGAGCCCAAGAGGTCAAGGCTGCAGTGAACTATAATTACAACACTGCACTCCAGCGTGGGTGACAGAGTGAGACTCTACATCAAGATAAATAAATAAATATAACATCTTGAATACTCGGATTCTCTTAAACCTTCTGGGCCCTGGAGAAAGGATTCATTTCTCCTTGTTAAAGATGAACACTGTTCTCTTGGTTTGGCTGTGTCCTCATCCAAATCTCATCTTGAATTGTAACTCCCATAATTCCCACATGTAATGGGAGGAACCTAGTAGGAGATAATTCAATCATGGGGGCAGGTCCTTCTGGTGCTGGTCTCATGGTGGTGAATAAGTCTCATGCAATCTGATGGTTTTAAAAATTGGAGTTTCACCACAAATCGATTTTTGCCTGCTGCCATCCTGTAAGATGTGACTTACTCCTCCTTGTTGTCCACCATGATTGTGAGGCCTCCCCAGTGATGTGGAACTGTAAGGTCATTAAACCTCCTCCTTTTGTAAATAGCCTAGTCTCAGGTATGTCTTTTTCAGCAGCCTGAAAACAGACTAATACAGTAAATCAGTCACACTAGAGTGGGGCACTGCTGAAAAGATACCCAAAAACGTGGAAGCAACTTTGGAACTGGGTAACAGGCAGAGGTTAGAACAGTTTGAAGGGCTCAGAAGAAGCCAGGAAAATGTGGAAAACTTTGGAACTTCCTAGACACTCGTTGAATGGCTTTCAACAAAATGTTGATAGTGATACAGACAATAAAATTCAGTCTAAGCTTGTCTCAGATGGAGATGAGAAACTTGCTGGATACTGGAGTAAAGGTAACTTATTTTTTTAGCAAAGAGACTGGTGGCATTTTGCTCCTGCCCTAGAGATTTGTAGAACTTTGAACTTGAGAGAGATAATGCATGGGGTCAGGCGAAAAAAATTTCTAAGCAGCCACACATTCAAGAGGTGACATGGATTCTGTTAAAGGCATTCAGTTTTAAAAGGGAAATGGAGCATAAAAATTTGGAAAATTTGCAGCCTGATAATGTGATAGAAAACAAAATCCCATTTTCTGAGGAGAAATTCAAGCAAGCTGCAGAAATTTGCATAACTGATGAAGAGCCAAATGTTAATCCCCGAGACAATGGGGGAAAATGTCTCCAGGGCATGTCAGAGTCGGCAGCTCTTCCCATCACAGACCCAGAGACCTAAAATGAAAAAGTGGTTTCATTGCCAGGCCTAGGATCTCCATTCTCTGTGCAGCATAGGAACATGGTGCCCTATGTCCCAGCTGCTCCAACCGTGGCTGAAAGGGGCCAATGTAGAGCTCAGGCCATGGCTTCAGAGGTGCAAGCCACAAGACTTGGCAGCTTCCACATGGTATTGAGCCTGCCAGTGCACAGAAGTCAAGAGTTGGGGTTTGGGACTCTGCTTATATTTCAGAGGTTGTATCGAAATGCCTGGATCTCCAGGCAGAAGTTTGCTGCAGGGTGGTGCTCTCATGGAGAACCTCTGCTAGGACACTGCACAAGGGAAATGTAGGGTCGGAGCCCCCACACAGAGTCCCTAGGTGGGCACTGCCTAGTGGAGCTGTGAGAAGAAGGCCACCATCCTCCAGACCCTAAAATGGTAGATCCACCAACAACTTGCACTGTGTACCTGGAAAAGCTGCAGACAGTGCCAACCCATGAAAGCAGCCTGGAGGGAAGCTGTGCTGTGCAAAGTGGAGGGATGGAGCTGCTCAAGACCATAGGAAGCCAACACTTGCATCAGCATGAACTGGATGTGAGACATGTAGTCAAAGGAGATCATTTCAGAGCTTTAAGATTTGACTGCCCTGCTGGATTTCAGACTTGCATGGGACCCATCACCCCTTTGTTTTGGCCAATGTCTCCCATTTGCAATGGCTGTATTTACCCAGTGCCTCTACCCCCATTGTATCTAAGAAGTAACTAACTTGCTTTTGATTTTAGAGGCTCATAGGCAGAAGGGTCTTGCCTTGTCTCTTTGACAAAATGCGACTTTGGATTGGACTTTTGAGCTAATGCTGAAATGAGTTGAGACCTTGGGTGACTGTTGGGAGGGCATGATTTGTTCTAAAATGTGACGATATGAGATTTGGAAGAAGCCAGGAGTGGAATGATATGGTTTGACAGTGACCCCACCCAAATCTCATCTTGAATGGTAGCTCTCACAATTCCCATGTGTTATGGGAGGAAGCTGGTAGGAGGTGAGTGAATCATGGGGGCAGGTCATCCCCATGCTGTTCTCATGGTGGTGAGTAAAGCTCACGAGATCTAGTAGTTTTAAAAACAGGACTTTCCCGGCACAAGCTCTTTTTGCCTGCTGCCATCCATGTAAGATGTGACTTACTCCTCCTGTCCTTCCATCATGATTATGAGGCCTCCCCAGCCATGTGGAATTCTTAGTCCATTAAACTTCTTTGTTTTGTAAATTCCCCAGTCTTGGGTATGTCTTTATCTGCAGCATGAATACACCCCTTCACCTGAAGCTGATGCAGAGACTTCTCCCTTTCAAGGCAACACATCTCCCTCTGAAGATTCACTCCAACCTTTGCTAGGAACACCTGGTGACTGATGAAGATACCAAGAATCCATGAGTAATCACTGTACAATGAATGGGCAACATTATATGGTGATGATTCAAACCGTCCTTCTTCACAGAAACCTATGACCATTTACTCAGGTAATCATAAACTAGAGAAAGAAAAACCACAAAAATTTTAAGGTCACATTGATCATCCAGAAACTCGAAATCATCCAGAGCTCCATGTCAGAGTGGAAGTACATGGTAATAAATATATTCATTTGGTCTAGTTTACAATGGATGCAACAGGGCATGGAACAACCCAGTAAGCCCTTCCTCTGTCTTTCACATTCTATTGAAGCAGACATATTTAGTAGTTATCTGACATCTCCCCAACCCCAGGTTTGTTGCTTGGCCTTTGGAGGCAAGAGATATCATGGGAAGCAAAGTGGATACTTCTGTCCAGATACAACAATAAGTAGTTAGGCGCTGGATGGACTAAGAAGAAAATGATAGCCAGCAACTCATAAACCCCCAGGGGAAAAGGTCAAGACCACCCACTGGAATTGCCACCTAGGCTAGCAAAGATGCTAACCAAGAGTGAAGAAAATCTTGAATGTGTAAAAGAGAAATAAGATTAATTGCAGCCTCCAGACAAGCTGCAGCATCAAGGCTATTTTCAACTACGTATTTAAATATGTAGTGGGTTTGGATATACTGTATTAAAGAAAATATATTACTAATTTTAACTTTTCTTAATGTGGTGACTTAAAACTTTAAATAATATATGGCTCATGTTTGTGGCTTGCATTACATTCTTATTGGACAAGTGTGCTCTATAATATCTACATATAACAAAAATTTCAACTAAAATCTCTAACTATAAAAAGCCATCAGTTGCTAAATACATGTTTTGTAGCCGACAGAGTAAGATCTGTTCAGGTGGCCACATTCTGCAGAATAATAAAGTATATGTCACAAGCTAATGAGAATCTAAAAAAGGAAAACATCCTTTCAGCCAATCGCTTTCTCCCTCTTTAGAGAAATGGCATAAGTAACACCCATGAAACAGGACAGAAAGCTGCAGGGATATGATTATTTGTAATTTTAAAAGACCATGAGACTCTTTCCTAGGTGCTTTGTCTGAACTCCAGACCTATATCAATATCACTACGTTACACAACTATATCTGCAGCAGTTGAACCTGTTCAGATTGTAGAGGGTCCTACAAAGCTGCATGTACAGAGAAAATGCATTCTAAACGTGAAAGCTCAAAGTAAGATATGGTCATTGCACTCTAGAAACAAAGTTTATATAAAGCAGTGACCACAATATTCAGTCATCCACCATAAAATTATGTGCTGTGATTACATCTGGATATGGATAGCTAAATAGTAATATATAAACAAACAACATCAAAGTGCCTTTTTGGCTAACTGCCACTCTGCCACTTCTGAACTAAAGCCAATTATAATGACATCACTCGAGCTTCTTGTCCTTTGCTGACCTTCCTACTTATGTTGCCAAAATGTATTAAATTTCTCCTCCACAATTTGTCTTATCCCCTTTGTCTTTGTTTCTTTAAATAATGACTTGACATCACTTGACCTCAACCTACAATTTTGGCTGATAATATCATTGAGCAATTCACTTACATAAATGGCTTTGCATAATCATCCCTTGTGTCACAGAAAAAAATCGTGCAAGAAAAGGTTGAGTTTGTATAATGTGGAACTGAAGGGAATTACTTTAATATTCTAAAAATCATACCTCCACTTAGCATGTAAGATGGAATATTCTATCATGCTGTAAAAATCCAGTTTTCACACTACTATAATTATTAAAATTTATAGTTAGTAAACTCATCTATGCCTACTGTTTAGTATTCTGTAAGTGAAAGTCACTCTGTCCATTAAATCAAAAATAAAAATGATCCAGTGAAATTGCTGGGTCAATGTGTATACAGTTTTTCAACTTAAAAATACATGCTAGTTTTACAAAGGATTAAAATAAGTCCCACTGATCTTACACGCATTAGTCGAAGATGACAAGTCCTTCTCCTGGAAAAGGACCTTAGGCATCTGCCAACTTCTGGTGATCTACTGTATATAACAATGTTTTCTCTGCATTAGCTAAGGTCTTCAAACATGATTGAAATCTTAGATATATTTGGATATCCACATATACTAAGGAAAATAACTTTATCAATTTGATTAAAAATGAATCTCTTTGGAATGTTAAAACACAGTTCTTTTTCTGAAAAAAAAATAGCCCAGTTAATAAAGAATATTTTCTAATAATTATGTAATAAAATGTGTGCTAGTCTATATTATGATGCTGACTCATTATCTATGAATTCACACATACTAATTGGATAAAAGTTCATGACAATTATTCAAGCATGAGACTTTTTCTTGTTTGAAGAAAAAAATAATTCATTTGCACAGTTATGAGGCTATAACTGACCTGTCCTTTTCCTTATTGAATCCTCAGTGCTTAGCAGGTGTCTGACTTAAATTTCATATTAACATATGTGCTTTGAATGGTTCAATAGCGCCAATTTTACAGAATACCAACGTAGCACAGTGGTTAAAGCAGGAACTATTGAGTCAAATAACTTAGGTGCAAGTCCTGGCTCTGTCATCTGCTAGATGTGTAACCTTACAAGTTACGTAAGTTCTCCTCAATTTCTCATCTGTATAGTGATAGTCCAGACCTCATCGGAATGTTATGAGGAATAATGACTTGATATATACAAAACTTTTCAAATAGTATCTGTAACACAGTTAGGGTTCAATCAACTATACTTGAAAATAGTAGTCCTTGTTTGTACTGCATAGTTTACAAGTTCTTTTCACATGTAACATTCAGAATCTCATAAAACCTTGTGACTTAGGGAGGACATGTACATATTATTAGTCTGTTTTCGAGTTGAAGAAATAAAGCCCCAAGACCACGCTATTAGAAAGCATCAAAGCCACAAGAGCAGAAAATCAAACACCGTATATTCTCACTCATAGGCGGGTGTTGAACAATGAGAACACATGGACACAGGGCGGGGAATACTACACACTGGGGTCCGTTGGGGGGAAATAGGGGAGGGACGGGGGGGTGGGGAGGTGGGAAGAGATAACATGGGGAGAAATGACAGATACAGGTGAGGGGACGGAAGGCAGCAAACCACACTGCCATGTGTGTACCTATGCAACAATCTTGCATGTTCTTCACATGTACCCCCAAACCTAAAATGCAATAAAAAAAGAAAAAAAGAAAAAAAGAAGAAAGAAAGCATCAAAGCCAGAACTTGAATTCAAGTTTTCTGAATCTGAATTTCAAATCTTTTCTTTATATATAACTGGAAAAGGCCGGGCGCGGTGGCTCAAGCCTGTAATCCCAGCACTTTGGGAGGCCGAGGCGGGTGGATCACGAGGTCAAGAGATCGAGACCATCCTGGTCAACGTGGTGAAACCCCGTCTCTACTAAAAATACAAAACATTAGCTGGGCATGGTGGCGCGTGCCTGTAATCCCAGCTACTCAGGAGGCTGAGGCAGGAGAATTGCCCGAACCCAGGAGGCGGAGGTTGCGGTGAGCCCAGATCGCGCCATTGCACTCCAGCCTGGGCAACAAGAGCGAAACTCCGTCTCAAAAAAAAAAAAAAAAAAAAAAAAAAAAAAAATATATATATATATATATATATATATATATATATAACTGGAAAAGATTCTCTGGATTCTTTACCTAATGCTATCTGAAATGTGAGTATACATATTGAATAACCATGATAGGACTATTGAGACATACTACCCTCAGTGACCAAATTGTGGCAGAAAAAAATAAAATAATGAATGATTGGTTTCTTTTTTCAGTGATTCGCTCTTGCATTCGTTGATGATTCTTAAGCCTCTGTCTTCTTGAGCACCATAACACAAGCTGACAGATACTGCTTGTACTCAGAGCTCCTAATCTAAAAGAGGAAATACAATACATAATATGGATCTAGAACATGGAGAGGTGCTGTAGTGGGTGTTAGACAAAAAAGAATAAGCCACATAGAGAAGATAAATCCCGAGAAAATACGTGGTATATAATAGATCACCGGAACTTGACAGATGCCTGGGGTCCCTTCCCTGGGAAAGACCTTGCCATCTTGGACTAATCCATATAAGATCAGTGGACCTTGTTTTCATCCTTTATAAAACTACTGTGTGGATTTCTATGACAATTTCCAGCTTCCCATTATTATTATCCTATACTGTTATACATCCTTGGAGGAGTGTCAATTAGTAAAATCTTTTTTGGAGAAGAACTTGCAAAATCAAAAAACCACATGCACATTGACTCTGCAATTTCACTGAATCCACTTATTTCCACCTCTACTATGAGGGCTGGTCAAAGTCACAAGTATGGCTTATCTGGACTATGGTAGCCTTCTTATTGCTCCTCCTGCTTCCACTTCAACGCCACTACAATCTCTTCTTTCTACAGTGATGGAGACAATCATCCTAAAATGCAAATCGGATGGTACTACCTCCCTACTTAAAAATATCCTCATGGTTTATTATAATACTAGAAAGAAAATTCTAATTTCTTGTCTGACTTACAAAGCCCCAGAAGTCTGTCTTTTTTTCTGATCTAAGCCATTCCACTCTCTTGCATGTACCATACATCAACTACCTGGCCTTCTTTCTGTTTCTACATTTGGGCCTTGCACAAGCTGTCCCATCTCCCTCAAATATGCTTCTGTGCTCATCCATTCAAATTTCAACAAAAAATGTCACCTCTTTAAACAGGGTGTACCTGACAACCCACTCTAAAGGTGTCTACCTAGCCAATCTCTAGCATATCACTGTTGTTTTAGTTCTCTGCACAGCAATATCCACAATGTGATGCTTTCCTTATTTAATTTTTCATACATCTATTTTTGAATATATGTATGAGTGTTCATACATATTTTTTTTTCCTTCCCTCTATGCACTCCAGGAATTTAAGTTTATAAGAACAGGGAGGCCAGGCATGGTGGTAAATGGCTGTAATCCCAGCAACTCAAGGAAGTTGCAGTGAGCCGAGATTGTTCTACTGCACTCCAGCCTCGACAGTGGCAGTAAGACTCCATCTCAAAAAAAATAAAAAATAAGAAGTCCTGTTCTGAAAACCAAACACCGCATGTTCTCACTCATAAGTGGGTATTGAACAATGGGAACACATGGACACAGGGAGGGGAACATCACACACCAGGGCCTGTTGGAGGTGGGGGGACTAGGGGGAGATAATAAGGGGTGGGGTGATTGGAGAGGGATAACGTCAGGAGAAATACCTAATATAGTGGGAGGATGGATGCAACAAACCACCAAGGCATGTGTATACCTATGTAACAATCCTGCACAATCCGCACATGTACCCCAGAACTTAAAGTACAATAATAATTTTTTTAAAGTCATGTTCCATTCACCTGTGTATCCCTAGCTCCAATAACAATGCCTGGCTCATAATTGGCACTTAATAACTGAATTTTTAATTCTAATAATGTAACCTAAGAGCATTTTTTCATGCACTGTTGTTCCAAATATGCACATAGAGTAAATTTCCAGTTTCCTTAACTCATGAATTAAGTTCCTACTAGTTGCAATGCCTGAAGAACTGGGAATAAAATGGGTGTGGGGTGAATATCAGATGTCCTAGAAGGAAATTTGAATTCACATTGAAAAGCACGAAAGAAGAGAAAAACACCTAATATAAAAGAAAATTTAAATGTTACATAGGGTTTATTTCGGGCATCCAATATTCATTTAATGGAATAATAGAAGAAGGAACAGAGAAGACAAAGTGGAAGAAAAACATAAAAAAAGAAAAAAAAATTATTTGAAAGCTAAGGAAAAACAAGAGTCTCCAAACTGAAAAGTCCCTATTAAGTCCTAAGTAGGCAGAATTAAGCTAAGAAAAATGAAAAAGAAAAAGCACATGTATTTTCATTAAGGCTCAGATAAATAGAAGATTGTAAATGTTCCTACACACTCTTCCTGAAAATTACTTAGGATCCACTCTAGCAAAATAAATAAGAAAATATCAAAAAGTGAAAGGCAAGGGGTCCAAAAAAGGGCAGAACAACATAGGAGCTAAGTAAAAAGGAGACCCAATATTCTGGCTATGAAATACACTTGAAACTAACGGATACCGATTAGAAGAGCAAGTGAGAGAACTCCAGAAAAAAGGTCTTTAGGACAAAGAATAAAACAGAAATTATAATAGATTATATGTCAATAATCTAAAAGATCTTAACTGATAAATAAAACAATGTAGAAAATTAGAAACTCCAAAGAATGCTGTACAAGTAACTCATGGTCCAAATATAAAATAAACTAAAATTAAGCATCATTTTGAGAAAAATGATAAAAAGATAATCCATTTAATCTTGATATTTGGAATAATTTATATAGAGGAGGATTATCAATGACAAAGAATTGTATTTATTGCCTGTAAAGCCAATTACACTACCTGATTTTATAGTAAATATTTACATTTTCAAAGAATTACAAAACTCTTTGCTTTCAGTATTCAGAGTGTACAAAGTGCCTAAAATAATTATATTTGCATAATACAATGTAAGCTTTATACTTTGAGAGTTAAGATGTAGTTGATAGTTTAGTGCCAGAAAGTATGAATTTTTTCTTTCTACATAAAAAAAGA
This sequence comes from Saimiri boliviensis, assembly GCF_048565385.1. NCBI lineage: Eukaryota > Metazoa > Chordata > Mammalia > Primates > Cebidae > Saimiri > Saimiri boliviensis. The sequence goes on along the minus strand of NC_133466.1, from coordinate 24,761,594 downwards.
ACTAGAAATTTATATTTAGTATCTAGAGATATAAATGCTACCAATAGAAAAACAAACACAATATATAATTGGTAAATTAAAGATTCTGAACTACCCAGAATCAAACAAATAATTTTTCTCTGAAAGTTGCCTTCAGTCATACTTTGAGATTTTTCTTTTCTTCCATTACTAGTATCTGAGCACATCCTTTGGCTCTCTGGTCACTTTCACTTACAGAAACAAACCTAATTTTGTAATAACAGACTTATGTTGAAAAAGCATACTTTTGTCTATATCAGAATTTCAAATTCGTATCGAATTCAAACATCTCCCTTTATTTCAAGGCCCTTCTTTAGCAAGCTCTGAGCCTGGGGTCAAAGGAGAAGCTTTCATTAAACATCCTGTTACAAATGTAATCAACAGAACTTGGGAGGAAAATGGGGAAATATAAATTAGATAAATTTCTCATCTTTTATATCATGAAATCAATTACTACTGTTATAAAGTTAACATATCAAGAAATAGAAGAATAAGTACACTGCAGAAAATTATGATGGTAACCACTACAACACCTAAAAACAGAAATAAGTAGTTACCCTACAGAGCGGGACTGTGAACAGGTGATTTTTTTTCTTCCCTTTAATAATATTACGTAGCCTACGACCATAGTTACACTGAACATATATTACATTCATACTAATAAACAAACAATGAAAGTAATTATAAAGCACAATGGTAGAAGAAGGGATTAGTTAAGATTGTCAGACCATCAAATATCTTTGAGGAGTCAAAGTAAAAGAAAACTTGAAAATGATCATGAAATTTAGTAACATGAAGGTCATTATTTATATTCACCAAGAAAATTTTACTGGAGTGGCCAGACACGGTGGCTCACACCTGTCATCGCAGCACTTTGGGAGACCTGGACAGGCAGATCCCTTGAGCTCAGGAATTCAAGACCAACCTGGGCAACATGGCAAAACACCATCTCTATTTTAAAAAAAAAAAACACAGTTGTGTGTGGTAGCATGCATCCACAGTCCCAGCTACTCAGAAAGCTGAGGTGGGAGAATCACTTGGGCCACAGGTGGTTGAGGCTGCAGTGAGCCAAGACTGCATCACTGCTCTCCAGTCTGGGTAATAGAGTGAGACCTTGTCTCAAAAAAAAGGAAAGAAAAGAAAATTTTACTGGAGTAATGGGTGTAGGTGCCAAAATTGAAGCAGGTTGAAAATAAGCAAGCAGTGAGAAATACAAGACAGTAAATATCAACTCTCTTAAGATATTTGGCTTCCAGGAGGAGAATGGAAATAGGGCTGTAGTTAGAAAGTGGAGGTCATACTACTTGCAGTCTTTGCCATTTTTATTTTAAGATAAGAGATACTTAAACACACCTAAATGTACATGGAAAGGACTGAGTAGAGGAATCATGGTTTAATGACTTGGGACAGAGAAGGTAAGCTAATAAGTTTCCTGAGAAGGGTAGCAGGAATATAATTGGACGCAAGAGGTGGGAGACTGGACCTTAGCTAGAAAGGACAGTACATTCTTTGTACAAGAGAACTGAAGACAAATGAATACAGATGCATCCATCTATGAGTAAATGCACAGACTTGGTGACAAAAACTTGGAAAGAGTCACCTAGTGGTTTTATGTACTCTATGAAGAATGTAACAAAGTTACATGCAGAAGTTTGAGTAGAGTAGAAAAGTCTTCAAATATTTTTTGCACAGAATGGGAGAGGGTTGACCAGTAAAGTATAGCAGGCTCAATAGTCAATATTAAGTCCAAGTAAGGAACTAATGAATATAAGTTGAAAACAATCTGCTAGGTTCACTATTTTCTCTAGTAGTACTGATTTGTTTACGTACATGCTTAGAGAAAGCAGATATTTCAAGTGATGCAGGGTTGGTGTTTTGCCAGAGAGAAATGATGAAAGGCAGAAGGGCAAGACAATTCTGCCTATTTTTAGAGAGGTATTGAAACTGGCATAGATATGTAATTTGTGAAAAGCAATATAACATCCTATTTTTCTCTAACTGAACTTGATTTTACTTTAAATCACCATGTATCCCTGAGGCGAAATTTTTATTCAAAAAAAATTACTAATGCATGGAACCTAAGCCACATAGGAAGGAAAGTGAAGACAGGAGAGGTATAACAATGAGGGAGATGACATGAAAGAAACTAAGCCTAATTCTCACCTATGGATTATTATGGGGCTATGAATGTTCTGCTAGCCTGGTTCAGAATTGGCTCCATAACTGGCTAACGCTGGATCTGAAGGTGCTGGACTCCCAAACTCCAGATAATCCATACTAGGATAGCCAGAGGCTGACAATAAGCAACTGCCAGAAGCGTAAGCTGACCAGAATAATCATAAGTCCATATCTTGGCAATTATAATACCCAAAGGCCTTTCTATCCATTTTTGCCTATTTCAGTTTTGTCATGTGATTTTCATTTAGATGGAAAATAAAGATACTTGGTCATTCTGCTAGTTTTCAATGGATGCTTTAAAACTAATGCCATTTTCAATTCTTGTTTCTAAGACAAGTGAAATTATCTCTGACTGCATAAGCAAGGTGGTATTTAGTAGTCTAAATCTCTCTCCTGTATTTAAAATTGGTCTGTCTTTAATATTAGTTATACAACTCTCTACCCTTTGCATTTTAAGTGAATCACAGCCACAAAAGCTTACTCAGCTGGGGTGTTTCTTAATCCTATCAACTCAAGTCAGAGTCATCTTTTTCCACCCACATACACTTAGCTTTCAAGTCTGAAATCCAAAGAAACATTTAAATTATTAAAGTCAATCTTGTGAGGCAGGATTTGTCACACTATAGGACAAGTAATTTAAAGAAATTCCGCTTTAAATTCGAACTTACATTGACTGGTCAAGGTTCTTTTCCAAATCAAATCAGTAAAATAGTATTTGTTATGTTTTAACATCTTGTTTATATGATCAAGTTTGGACATTATTTTTATGTTTTATTATTTTTACTGCTCCTATAATATGGAGTTTATAATGTAACAACTATTTTGTATCTGCTATGCTTGAAACACTATGTTATATGCCCCATGCTTAAAAAGTAGAGTCACAATTTTTGTGTATAGATTCTAAATCTCTTGATGTGGATACACAGGTACACAAGTGTGCCTTATAATAGCACTTGAACCAAGTGGGGAAGGAGTATTGAGGCGGTGAACTAAAGCCGAGAGAGGCAGAATTTAAAAGATGGGAAGGAAGCAGAGATACCTAATTAGACAGAGATGAAGGGCTCCAACAAAACCCCATATTTCTCAGGCTGAGTCAATGGAAGAAAAGTGTTGTATTTGGCAGAAATTGGGTATTTAGGAATAATGAGTTGTTTTGTGGAGGAAGGTGATAAATCTGTTTTGTGAAATTTTTAGTTTAAAGAAACTGTGGAACATGCAAATAACGATGTCTAGCAGGCAGTTGGAAATGTGTAGCCGGAGCTTTGGAGCAGAGCTGTAGAACCGGGAGTTATCTGAGTGAAAGAATAAAAACTGCTACAATCTTAAGTAGTGAGAATTGGATAAAAACAACATTGTGCATGGGGTGGGGTGGTGGTATGAGGACAGAAATCAGGAGTATTAGCGGAAAGAAGAAAAAAACACAGCAAATGGAGACAGTAAAGGTCATAAATACAAAACCAGTTGTCAGAGATACCCAAAGAGCCAAGATAATATCAAAAAAAAAAATCAGAAGAGAAAAAAAATTTCGTTAAGAACAGTGTGATCAACTCTGATAAATGCCACAGAGATTTTGGAAATAAATCATTTCTAAAATCACTCAGTATTATTAATCTTGGGAATATAACATATGTTACACTTAATAAGAGCTACCAACATTTTTTCAAACTAATAATTATATTTTAATACTCTCTTCAAGTTTAAGAAAGACACATACACATAAAAATGTATCTGCATTTGTCTGAATTAAGCTACTCCTTTAGTAGGCAGAAATTTGCAGGTGTCCCCAGAGGTGATGACTCCCTTTGTCATCGTAATTACACACCCCTTTCTTACCATCATTTCCAAGTATATGGTCACTGGTCTTGGAGCAGGAAGGCTCCTTCTTCCATTTCAGTTCTGTCAGATTCCCCTGTTCCCCAGATTTAGTCACTCAATTCTGCGTAACAGTTGGAGAAAACATTGAGAGCCAGATTTGTGGGCCAAAGCTGCTAAGGTTCTGAAAAGCATTGCACCGAAAATTAAAATCCACTAACTTAAAAATAAAATAAAAAATCCTAGAAATCAGTTTCTAAAGCTCATGGCACTTGGTTGAGGAGATATTTAGAGAAAATTGACCCTTAAAATAACACCATGTAAAAAAGTTCTAATTTAAAATATCCCAAGACTGACACTGTAATTGAACAAGTTTGATTAAGATTATTCTGTGAATTTTTAAAAGCCGTACCACAATGCTATTATGCCAATGCTAGAATCACCTTTCTCAAGAGGACATCAAAGATTTGGCAGGTAGGGGAGTAGCCTCATGTAGTCTTTTTTTCTGCACTTCAAAGATTCTTCTGTTCTAGATTAACAAGGAAATTCCTGTTGCCAGTATTTTCTAGTAGTCTACTTTCATTGGTAGAAGCCAAAGAGAAATCTTAGTGTCATGCACACAGCTGGTTAACTTATTTCTGCCTTTATAGATGCATTGTATTTTTTGTCTTTGAAAGTGATTAATCATCTTTTCCTTTTTCAAATGCCATTTCCTTTTTTCCTGAAATGTGACAATAGATACTATTTAACTTGGGAAAAGTCAAAGGTGACATTAAAAAATATCTAACAACTAGGTAAATAATTGGTGCCTGGCAAGAGAAGGCAGCTAGAAAGGTGGGAAGGCTCTTCAGGAGGCTCAAAAGATGGCCATTGAATAATGGAGAGAGTTCAGTTGTTTTTTAACAAATAATATGTTCTCATGGGTTCTTACTATCTGGATTACCACTGTGAGCAAACTTTTTCTTTATATGATTTCCCTTAAATTTAAACCTTGATTTCTGAAAACCCAAGATAAGCTTTCCATATGATTTTTCTACTTGTCAGACTAAACCTACAAAAGATGGTGTATCCATATTTCGTGACTTGGCTCTGGCCAGTTAGAAATAAGACAAGCATATGGTATTACTTTCCATGACTGATGACTTTGCTCTGCTGACACCTTTCCTTCCCACACTGTTTACCCTACTAATGTAGCCACACAAAAGAAGCCAGCCTAAAAACATGTCCTCAGAAGCTCTTGAGTTAGATAACTCAGAAGTTTCTTGTGAACATAAGTTGAAGCTATAAAGATATAGAGTCATAGGGTTGGTCTGGAAAGAAAGAACAACTTATATTTAGTCATGGTTAGTATGAACCTATGTCTTGGATCTTACTAACGCAAATAGCTTGTGTCAGTTTTTAAAATCATGTTCACCACTTTTTGGCTGAGTCATTGTAGTCTGTAATTAGAGATCTTATAATGAGTTTTATATAAAGCTTAAAAGTACTTACACACTAAAAAAGTAAGAAAGTCAAATATAAGAATAATTATGTGTTGAGAGATAGGGAGGTGTGGTATCAACTGGATTCAGATGCTTCCTTTGTGTTTCCTAAATTAATCACAAAAGATTAATTGAAATAAAGGGGTTGGAAACCTTCTTTTAGCTTTAAAAAAAAAAAAGAAAGAAAACAGCCTCTCAAGTAGACCAGGCAAGAGAATGTATACTTTTCCCGAGACAAGCGGGTTAGGAAAAAGTCAGCCTGTGCCCTGTGTGGCCGTCCTCAGAATTTTGAATACTGAGGAGCCCAGAGAGTGATGTGAATTGAAAATACAATTTTAAGGCATTCCCACCGAAGTTGTCTCTTCATCTGCTGTCTGCATCCTCTGCCTAATGATGATGATGGTGGTGGTGGTGGTGGTGGTGGTGGTGGTGGTGGTGGCGGCGGCGGTGGTGGTGGTTTTGAGACAGAGTCACTCTTTCACCCAAGCTGGAATGCAGTGATATGATCTCGGCTCACTGCAAACTCCACCTCCCAGGTTCAAGTGATTTTTCTGTTTCAGACTCCTGAGTAGCTGAGACTACGGGTGTGCACCACCACATGCAGCTCATTTTGGTATTTTTAGTAAAGAGGGGATTTCACCATGTTGGACAGGCTAGTCTTGAATTTCCTGACCTCAATGATCCGCCTGCCTCAGCCTCCAAAAGTCCTGGGATTACAGGGGTGAGCCACCTTGCTCAGGATACTGCCTAGTGCTTTTAAAACCCAAATACAATCACTCTTTATTAATATTACCTAGACCTATGTTTCATTGTTTAAGGAAAGCACTCTTCCCTTGATTTATAAAAACAGAAAATACAAAACTGGGAGTTACTCTTTTCATTCATGCAACAAATATATTTGTATATCTGCTACAGGTTCAGCTTTGTATTCCATCTTCATTCTACAGATAAGAAAACTAAAACTCCAAGATTTGAAATATCTTAACCAAGTTCACAAATCAGGACAAATTTATCCTAAAAGACAGAAGTCTTCTGAGTCTATGAAAACTACGTCTGTTTAAATTCCAGTTAGTAATACAGTGGTTTCCTTCTTCTGAGCCTTTCAGGAAATATTAGTGTAGAAAAAAAAAATCTGCTGTTACAGACATATAAGGTGTATCTTGCTGCATAAGAAATTATTTAAGCGGTACAATGTACATTATTCAGGTGGTGGCTACCCTAAAGCCTAGAATTGACCACCATGCAATCTAGGCATGTAACAAAATTTTACCTGCACCTCATACATTTACATAAACAATAATTTTAAAAAGCTTTACAAAGATCAGATCATACAAGAATCAACAGCATTTACATAGATGTTTTAGGTCCCTGTAACTCAAAGTATGGCCCTCAGATTATCAGCAACTGGGAACTTATTAGAAATGCAGAATCTCAGGCCCCATCCAGAGTTTCTCAATTATTTCTGCATTTTAACAATATCCTCCAGGTGATTTTACATGCATTATTAAACTTTGAAAAGCACTGTTTTAAATTATCTTGAAAATCACTTGTAATCTTAAAAATGCATGAGCTAAAATGTGTGTGTTCAAATGAAATCGGGGTATATTATTATTTAAAGTAATTCTGGTGTGAATCTTTTCAAAGTGAAGAATCTCTTTTAAAAACAAATTATTTCGGCTGGGCTCAGTAGTTCATGCCTACAATCCTGGCATTTGGGGAGGCCATAGGCAGGATCATGAGGTCAGGAGATCGAGACCATCCTGGCCAACATGGTGAAACCCCATTTCCACTAAAAATACAAAAATCAGCTGGGTGTGGTAGTACACGTCTGTAATCCCAGCTACTAGGGAGGCTGAGGCAGGAGAATCACCTGAACTCGAAAGGTACAGAGTGCCGTCAGCTGAGATCACACCACTACACTCCAGCCTGGTGACAGAGTGAGGCTCCATCTCAAAAAAAGAAGGAAAAAAAAATCTCCAATTTATTTTGGATTTTAATAGGGTTTTTTTGGTACATGGAATTCCTATTGCATAAAGTGAGGTCAATATAGGAAACAAGAAAGCCAAAACGTGAAGAAATAAAATGTCCTCAAAAGAATATATTGAAGAAGCAATACATAAATAACTCTTATTTGGAAATGAACTGGCTCTGTAGTTTATTAGTTCAAAGATGATTTATACAGAATTTATTTTAATTCAGTAAGAAGTTGGGTGAAATTACCTTTTACTATAGACAAAGAAAACTCTTAATTCCAAATAAAAAAATATTTTTTTCTTAGAGAAATGCGTTACTTTACAAATTTACAAGTCTCTATTTACACACAAGTAATTGCTATGTAAGCAAGAGCAAGTATTGTTATGTTTGTACACTCGACTAATTGCAAATGATTCTTAACTAGTAATTAAAGTAACTTTAAAAAGGCAACATTTGGTTTACTTGGTTTGCCTGACTGTGCACATAAAAATAATCAAACTGTCTTTAAGCCAGAAGACTATCCATGAATTTAGACAAGTCTAAATTAGGTTGCATTGCTAAATTTTAACTGATTACTCATTTATTATCTGTATCTTTTCTTCCCCTAAGATCCTTTTAAAGTACTTAAGGACAATATTATTTCTAGTTTATTAACTTTTGAAAATCTAAACTAAATAGACAGTATGATATTTCTATCAAATCTAAATCAATGTCTGACATATAACACCAGTGTCTTAACCTATACATGCAATATTTTGTTTTGTAGATTAAAAATCTTTATGGCTTTAAACATCAATTTTATTACTTTTAAGTCCACACTGCCTGGTAGATGTCCTCTGATCACCATCCTTCCAAAAATAACCCCATTTTTAGTTGCTATTTCCTATCTGCAATAAGAAATTTTTGTGCATATTTTGAAAACTTTGCCTAAAATTAAAATGTTGTACTCAAAATTGAAACCAGTGTTTATACTGTAATACATATCTCTTTTGAGCACTACAATGAAAATGCTGTTTGACACGTGCCTGAAATTTCCACAGCTTCTATAGTATTTTCTCTATTTTTCTAAAAAAGAAATGATCACTCAAAGTAATTTCCATTTATTTTGGGTATTAATAGAGATTTTCAATTTAGAAAATAAGTACTTTTATTGTTACCACTGTTACAGCCCCATGAAAACTACATTTTGCCAATTTCTGTTAGCATGTGTCATTTTACCATTTTAAAAATCTATAATCACTCTAGCAAATATAATTTTGCCTGACTTTTCAGACAGCCTCTGAACTTAAAGTTTTCCAACAGTATGACACACAACTTTAGGGGCATATGTTACATATGCTTTTATTGCATGTAAGTCCTTAGACTTTTATATTTATTTCATATAATTTAAATATTTCTTGAAATCAAGAGTGTTAATATCATCAGTAACAAACAAACATCTGTGGTCATTTTCTTCCATTTGTCACATAGCCAATATAGAGTGTATAGTATTATTTTTGAGTGGCCTTATGTAATATCTCCTTTCTAAGTCCCTGAAAGTAAGTTACAACCAGAATTACATACCAAAAAGAGTCAAAGAATACATTACCTACTACTATAAATTGACAATTTTACAGTAATCTAAATAAAAATTAGAGCAGAATAAATATTTTTCTGGCCTTCTCTGGAATGCTTAGCAGTGCTGAGGAGTGGGTTAATAAGAAAGAGAGTTTAAAAGTTAACACTGCTTGTAGTGTAATAGTTATCTCTTAAGGCACTGTTTTATTGAGATCTTTCATAAAAGAAATTTTCTTCAGATTGTTTATGCTGTATAAATATTACCTCAGATAAATGCCATATTTTGACTAAATAAGTCTGCGTAAACATAAGACTGTCTTATGTTGGTATCCTTAGTTTTTCTGTATTAATTCAGAATTAAAACCACAATTCCCCATAACACACACTATAAAATAGTATTCATGACTTCATACAGGGAGGATATTTTCCTTTATAAATGCCACATAAAATCTGTGGTATATTTTTAAATGGAAAAATAGTGAGAATACCAGCATAACCACAGATTGCCCTCCATCCTCTGTCCAATAAATTCTAACTTCAGGTTTTAACTATCTGACAGAAACCCTTTAGAGTCTTGAGATGAGGAAAAATCAGCGTTTTTTCTTGTACATTTGTCTGTGTGACTTTCTGCTGAGAATGTATTATGTATCAAGGACATTAAAATTTATATCTGCATAGGACAAGTTTAGGGAGTATATTTTCTCCTAAAATAATACTAGGAAAACTTCAAAGAGAATTTTACCACATAGACAGAAAACAAAAAAATACAATTTTGAAATACATGCGTAATTACCAAAAACATGCTGGAAACAACTAATCTTCTGCTAGAAAAAAAAAAACAAATAACAATAAATTATATCTATTTTAAGTTGATTCTGAATGTGATAGTCATGAATAAGGGTTTAGCAAACCTAGAAGGTTAAAGCTTGACTTATATATGACTTGTCTTTATGGTAAAATATGTTTTTCAGTCAATTACCAAAATTAGTAACTGTTATCAAAATGCAGGAATTCATTTAAATAGCTATAAAAATATTACATTTAACTTAATATTAAAGTATTTAAAACAGTAGATATTCATGCTCAGACTTATTAAGAAAGGAAAAGCCTTTGTTGCCTATTACGTAGTTGACAACAAAGTAGCAGTGGAAATTTTTCTTCTTAAAAAAAGCTAAGGAGAGCAAATAGCTAATATTGCAACTGTTATCTATCTCAGTTTATATTGGTGTTAGGTCCTTGAGCTGACTGATTTATACTCTGGAATATATTTATTTCAAAAAGACTGGCCCCTCTGTTGAATATATAATTCAATTTTGGTTTCTACTTCATTAGCTGAGGTAAATTATCACATTGGCATCCCATAATATCATTTCACTTAAGAGGCTTCTAGATCTTTTCATTCCATATAGTTAGTGCTCTCTCCCCTTTTTAAAAAAAATAATAATTATTTTGGATAAACATTTGGAGAGATAGAAATATTTCATATACACATATTACATATTATCTCCTATCCATGTTTAAGAAACTATGTGTCTGGTTTTCTGGCTCCCAAGATAGTATCTAGAAAAATTAATACAAATTAAATCTACGCCCTGCCTAGTAGACTATTAGAAGCCCTTTCCTACCACTGTGTCCTAAATAAAACACCTCATACTCCAGACTGTGAGGTCTGAAAACAAAGAAAGGCAAAATCGTGTTCAGCAATGAAAAGGAGATGATTTGTAACACGGCAGGGATTTCCCCCACTGACCAATAAAAATAAGAAACACCATCTTCTCTTCTTTAACTGGAGGATAGTCATAACAAAGAATTTTTTTAGTAGGAGATGAAATAGATACTGATGAGCATCTTCAAGTCTTCTCAGGGACATTAAACATCCCCCTAAAAAAGACCACACAGAAGAAACACACTGGTATGCTTCATGTTCTTTTGGAATATTTGGGTATCTTAGGGAGAAACACAATTTTGTCCTGTGAGATCACAGTAAAAAAACTATTCAACCATTTTCAAACTCACTTTGGAAAAAAAAAAAGTATACAAAACACATAGCTGGTTATAGATGTCATTTCTTTTATATATATCACATGACACCCATGTTAAAAAACTAATTATAGAAGTAAATTTACAGCTAAAAATGAATATAAATTATATTTTTACTCATAGTTTTGGTGTCGTCAATGCTCATATTTCAGCCTAATCCTTTTATTTGTTATTGAGTTGAGTTTATTTGGCTTCTTTTTTTTTTTTTTTTTTGAGACAGAGTTTCACTCTTGTTACCCAGGCTGGAGTGCAATGGCGCGATCTCGGCTCACCGCAACCTCCGCCTCCTGGGTTCAGGCAATTCTCCTGCCTCAGCCTCCTGAGTAGCTGGGATTACAGGCATGTGCCACCATGCCCAGCTAATTTTTTGTATTTTTAGTAGAGACAGGGTTTCACCATGTTGACCAGGATGGTCTCGATCTCTCGACCTTGTGATCCACCCGCCTCGGCCTCCCAAAGTGCTGGGATTACAGGCTTGAGCCACCGCGCCCAGCTTATTTGGCTTTTTAAGTGCAATTTATTTTTTATTTGTACATTATTTAAAAAAAAAAATTAAAGAAAACCAACATACATGAAGATATATCCTGTAGTAGAATGCTTTCTTTGGCTTTCATGATTAAAATATTAATGAAGTGGGCAAACAGCTCTTTTAATAATATGAAGCAATAAACATAAGGGAGGAAGGTAAAAAAATTAAATGAAGTGACTTGCCCATGTCAAATATTGCATACTCATCACCAAATTTAAAAACTATTCACGCAGGTGTATTGTAGTCCGTGTATTTAATACCAGTTACAACCCCCTTCCCTCAAGATTAGCCACAGGACAAATTAGAAGCTGCTCTGTGGATGCTTATTCTGTTTAAAAACTGGTTTCCCTGAATCACCAATAGTAAACGACCTAGTTAGAGAGTATGTTCACAAAAATAACCCTTAGTCTTTGCCTGTTAAAAGTGAAGATTTATTGCTTGGGTAGCTGAGGTTAGGGTTAGACTTGAGCCCTGAGTCTGAGGATACAGTGAGTGCCCTATGATTGCACCTGTAAATAGCCACTGCACTCCAGCCTAGGCAACATAACAAGACCCCATCTCTAAAAAAAATAATAATAATAATTAATTAAGAAGTGAGGGTTTATTGACATTGGGACAACATGGATAATATGGATTAAGTCAGCAAACCATGATGTTCCAGTGTGCCCAATGTCTAAGGTTACAATTTAGTTATCATTTAATAGTTCCATTAAATAATTTTCTATACAGGTAATCACATATTCCATTTATTTTACAATATAGGCAATTTTAAACTCAGAGAGTTGGAACTAATAAAGCCTGGGGAAGGGTAATTTAATTTTAAACCATTCTTTTACAGATTCCATGATTAACCCTTGAAAAAATTAAGCCCAACCTCCAAACACAGACTATATAAAAATTATTTATAATTTACAGATATTAGTGGCTTAATAAAGCATATATCTCCATGAGTTTTTGCATTTTAAAAGAAAAATTAAAGACACAGATCTTAATGCAAAGTAATAAGGTCATAAAATTCTCTCCTATATTCTTTTAGAACACCATGAAAGGAAACTATTTGCTCCTTATGAGAAACTGATATACTTTCTCTCTGTAGATAATGAAAATAACTTGCTTTGACTACCAAGAAATATAGAGTCAAATTTATAGACCATCTTTAATATTTTTTTAAGATCCTGGGTCTATATTTTTTGTGTTCCTGATCTCCTACTATAATTTATTTTTTTCTCTGGTTCTGAATCTCTATAAACCGACTTGCTTTCAGGGGAATAACACTGTGCATGTAATATAGCACAACCTGTGTCTTCCAATATTTGGTCTCCACCATCACCTCACCACCACTCAGTCACACCTGCCCACAAACACTTTGGAAGTGTCCTCTTTTCAGCTTTCCTCCTTCCAAACTTAAGCTTCTATATGTATAATATAGCTCTCTTCTACTTAAAGAAAAATAAATTCAGAGTGATCCTCATCAAGTTGTGAAATAAGATCAGTCCATAGTTTTTCCCTCTGTCCTCCTTAGAATCCTCCTGGTCAGGCTCCCAGGATCTCCAACATGTGAGATTTGTGCCTCCACTCGACCCTTGGCTTTGAACCAAGCCAAATGCCTCTTCAAATGCAGATGGACAGTGTTTTCTAATTTTCACAGGACTTGTACCTTACCTCACTTACTCAAATAAATAATAATAACACTCAAATTTTTTACATTACATGCACGTTTCTCAAAAAACATCAGTATAATTTTTATTAATTGTATTTGTTTTAAATATTTCTGGGAAAGCATTCCTTGGGAACAGTTTTAGTTTCATTTATTGTCAAAGAAGAAATGGAGTGCGGCCTTTTATGTGTGTGTGTGTGTGTGTGTGTGTGTGTGTGTGTGTGTGTGTGTATTAAATATAGAGTATTAATTGGTCTAAATACTCTGGATAGAATTTCCACTTCTAATTAAATTCCAAACATGCTTTGTTTTTAGAAAAGACACAGATTGATGCCCTAAATCTAAACTAAAACTAAATCAGATAAAACGCTGTGTCTTAAAGCAAGTCAGGCACCATTGACTTGCCTCCCAAAATTTCTAGTCAATCTACCTTCAAGTTGCATAGTGCTATTTATTCAGCAGGAATGGCTGCTATTCTAAATGCTGAAGATTTCTATTTTGTTATTTGTATCCTTTTAAAAGTATTTAGTGTGTCTAAATACCTTCCTGCCTGATTACAATTTTCTCTTATTAGGTTTTAGCTGTGTGTGATATTCAACATTCATTTCTCTTTGTCTTTAGAAAGTACTTTTTAAAAATCTGAAGTTTAAACATAGGGTATGAAGAGTTCTATTTGTTTTATATTTCTATTACATCAAATAATAATCTCTCTAAACTTGTGTTTTGAAATACAAAGTACTTCCTTCTTCCTCGAGATCTACAAAACGGATTTAATTAATCTTATGCCCTTATTTAAGGTTTTAGGAAATAATAATTAATCACCATTCTTTAGCAGGCAATAATTATGGATACAATTGTTACAATAAATTAACTCAAATTATCTCACAAATGAAAAGATATTCCTAGTTAAGGGTGCAAAAACTTTACTGTCCTAAGTCGTCTCTTAATTACTCTACTGTTACTTAAACAACATATCTCAGTAAAAGTACAGATGTCATTTCACATTTGTCAACTCACTAACTTAATAACCACATGAAAATGCAATAGAATTTTAAAACATGTCATTTTTCCAATACTCCAATGAAATTTTTCATATATATATTCAGTTACTTGACAATGCATTTTAATTACTATTATTTTGAAAATTTATCAAAAGGAGTCATATCATAGCCAAAAATATTTTTAAAATATAAAATTTGATCTGAGTAAGATAATATTTTATAATAATATAAACTATGAAACTACAACTGTATGTATGAAAAATATTGATTTTGGTAGAAAATTTTCAGTTTAATTCAGAAATATTTTATTTTTTAAAAAATCTTTACCTAATTACTTATCAACTGATTTCCAGTTGTTCAGCTGACTATAAAACACTTTTTCTTACAAAATTAATTATGTAAACAATTTAAGTGCTATTGTATTTGAAGTTTTTCTTTATGGTTAAATTTAGTGCTGATGTTTTAAAAATTGCTATTAAGATGGCCATTGATTATGATGATTAGTGAATATAATCAAAATCATGAAACCAAATTATTTAAGTAGACAAGCTGCTGAAGCAATTTTATTCATTTAGAGGTGAGAAAGTGCAAGTTGTCTTTTTAACTGAAACCACAGTAAAATCAAGAATAAAAAAGAAACTCCATTCACATTCCAAATAAAATTATGTGATCAAAAAAAGTTCTTCGTGTATATAAAAATGCTTCCAAACTAAGGTGGATGTGTACATAGAAATCCCTATGAAGAGCCCAGATTTTATTTGTGGGAAAAGCTGACACATTCTCCTAGCAAATCTTTCAAAGTCTATCATTAAATTATCAGCTATAGAGAAAAATTTTAACAAGATAGCTAAATTTTTGGTTGATAACTTTAAGACATTTTAAAAAATAATTTCAGTACTGCAAATAAAAAGAATTAATTTTTTCTTCTACAGACTAAAAGGTTTCGTTATACTTCCAAATCTGTGCCACCTTCTGCCTGCCACACTATTTAGAATTGCTCTTTTGTGTTGTTTTTCAAACTTCACTAGATGATCTCAGGAACCTCTAGGGATTTAAATCATCATGAACGATGATAGAGTCAGACTGATGTGCTATTAAAGCAAAGACAACTTACATTTGTAACACTAGTTATAAATAAAAATAGGACATTAGAGAGTTTTATTAGAAGAAAAATTGCCTGAAAAACTTCCTTCTATCAGGCTAACCTTCTAGAATTTCTCAAACAAACCAAATTATTTCTGAGAAATCAAAGTCAATACCTGAGTCTGTTTATAAAAATCACCAATTCACAATGCAACTATTTTTTTCCTTTTCATTTAACATTTTTAAATGATCTGTTGTCTTCTTTTGTGTTTTAGCTGCAATTTGTGTGCAGCACATTGTTGCTTCAACTTTAAAACCTCCTGGGTGGTGAGGGCTTGGCAGCCCTGGGAAGCCAATGAACACGGTGAAATTCAGTGCAGTGTGGTGAGACAAGGAGAGCATGATAATATTTGGAGATCTAGCACACCTTAGTGGAAACAATTATTATTACAACTGCTTTGAAGATATTTGAATTTTAAATTCCATTGTTTGTGAAATTCTATTTCAGCTAAATAGAGGGGCTTTGTTCAGGCTTTTGTTTTCTTTAATTTGATGTGTTTCTTTCCCAAACTCCCCACAGATAAAAAGATAAATTTGATCATGAATGTATAAAAGTAGAGATCATTATTTTCTTTTAGAATTAGTATAAAATTATTGTACAACCCTCCATGGGCTATCAAATTAGGAGCAATCCAATTTTTTTTTTTTTGCCATCATGGTCATGTATAAAGTGTCAGATTCTTCTTGTTAAATGATTATCATACCTTTAACCTACAAAAGGTTCTCAGGTCTGCTCTTGGGGTGCTTGAAAGACTTTTGGTTTAAATAGGTTGTATATGTCCTGCTGTTAATGGCTGACCTTCTTTACTTCATATTACTAAAATGTAATCAAGAAAAAGAGAGTAGAAAAGACATAAAAAATATTCAGTCTACTATACAGACAGTTTCAAGAGCTTTCAGTTTTATCTCCCATTACGTTATCTTCAATCAAAGAGCCTGGATAGGAAAAGAATTCAAAAATAAATACAAAACATTTATTCTAATACATGAAGAAAATTAGCCCTGTTCATGTACACATTAAAATATGGATGTGTTACTAAAAATCAGAATATTTTTGGAGCCATAGTAAAATGCACTTGATTATCTAAGCATCTCAAATGCTTGATACTTGATCAAAAACTAGATAGAAAGTAAATCATGCCTATCAACAATTAAATATTTCTGAGCAGGAGACTTCCAAAATGGTAAAATAAGCAGCTCAGCAAATACTTTCCCTAAAAAGTGACAACAAAGCTAAAGAAAATGGTCAAAAACAACTATTCAAAGACTCTGTAAATTGTCTAAAATCATGCAACAATTTGAGATGCATTTATTTATGAAAAGCCTCCAGGAAGAACAGTGGGAGTCTGGGGCATTTATATCGGGAGCTGCTCCCTTTCCCCACTACTTTCCAGCTTTGTTAGCATGGTAGATACATGAAGGTAGGACAAACTATGAAAAAATAGCAGCTTTACTGTTGGCGGAGGTGGATCACTTAGTTTGAAGTGAAGCACTAAACAACTGACCAGGGGCATTATGTAAAATAGTTGCAATCTCTATGGCAAACTGAAAGGGAAGGCCAATGACACAGCTCTCCTAAGTTGAGGCCATAGCCAGAGTAAAGAACAAAATGGCACACTAGCTAGAAAATGAACAAGAAGATTGGAGAATGAGATGACTGTACTGGGACTTGATAAGTTCATGTATGTCTCTAGAAATTTGGAAGGTTGCACTGATGCACATGTGTAGAAAAAACCAGAAAGGGGTCCTAGCCGTACACTCATCCCTGACTGAACATGAAGCCTTGTGAGTGCACAGAAGAAATGTGAGAGGTCCTGAAAGAAAGCAAAAGCTGAAATTGACTTTGTGAATGGCCTGAATTTTGAATATGTTCCCAAACATACAGTCAAGTCAATGAAAAGAGGGTGAAAATATTACTGGGTGAAGGTAGTTGAGAATATTTTCTGAACAATCATTGGCTAATCACTAAGCTATGCTCTCACAAGGATGACCTCCGAGGAGGCTACCCTTAAGAATTTTTAAAAGATTATTTAAAAAAAAAAAAGAAAAACTGAATAGAAACATCAGAGAATGCATAATGTCAAAAGAAAGACTCCGTGTTTGGTCCAGTCAAGTTACTAAACACACACACACACACACACACACACACACACACACCGCAGCAAGAACAATCTACAAGAAAAAAAAAATCAGAATCCAGAGTTGCTACAATACATTATGTATAACCAGACATATAGTTATAACTATATATTATGTATCACTAGACATATAGTTATGTCTATAACTATTGAGCCCCAGTGCCTACCAGTTATGTCTAGTTATAATAACAATACCAAAAAAAATACAGACACGTAAAGCAACAAGAAAAGGTGCTCAAACAAATGGGATGAAAAGACAGTCAGGAAGAGAGGCAAAATAAAATGGCAAAATAGAAGGCTTCACCAACTTCCCCCATAACGACACCAATTTAACTATCAATATAGAAAAAAAAAATCCTTTATAAGAACCAAAACTCAAGTGACCCCTCATTGTACTTGGTTTTAACTACATATTAATACAAAAGATACTTAAGAGATAGAAAAAACTATTTTGAATCTCCAATGCCACCACTCCCACAACACTGGCAGCAGTGGCATGGTGCAGAGAGCATCTCTGGGTGCTGGGGAAGCACAGAAATTGTAAGGCATTGACCTCAGTGCTGTTCTGTTAGAGCAGAAAGAAAAACAGAACCAAACTCAGCTGATACTCACCCAGGAAGGAACATTTAAACCAGCCCTAGCCAGAGAGGATTTGCCCATCCCAGCAGTCCCAACTTGAGTTCCCACAAACCTCAGCACTTAAGGCCAAAGTGCTCTGTGTCTCCGAATAAACTTGAAAGGTATCCTAGGCCATAAGAACTGAATGTCTTAGATGAGACCTAGGGCTGAACTGGGCCCAGAAGACATTGAACTTGTGGGACATGTGACATACTGAGACATCAGCTGGGACAGTGAAGACACCGCTGACATCACCCGTCCTCTAACCCCAGGATGCACAGCTCCAAAAGAGTCCCCATCCTTCCAGTTGAAGAGTAGAGAGGGAAGAGTGTGGAAGACTTTGTCTTGCATTTTGGATATGAGCACTAGTCAGAGTTGTAAGAATTTTGATACAGGCCTTAGCTCTCAGACTACATTCCTAGACATGCCCTGAGCCAGAAAAAGAATCCTCTGCCTTGAAGGCAAGAAGCAAGTCCTGACAACATTCATCACCTTACTGAAGAACCCTTGGGCCCTGAACAACCAGCTCTATACCCAGGTTCTGTCAAGGGCCTTGGGTGAGCGAGCCTCTGAGACTTACTGGCTTCAGTTAAGATTCAGCACATTACCAGTAGTGGTTGGTGGTGAAAGGATGAAACAACTTCTACTTGAGAAAAGCAGAGGAAAAAGTAAAGGATACTGTATTGCACCTCAGATAGTAACTTGAGCACAGCAGGGTAGAACACCAAGCTGGCTTCTGGGGTTCCCGATTTCAGGACTAGATTTTTGGTTAGCATCTCTGGATCTACTCTGGCTGCGGGGGAGCCCACTGCCCTAAAGTTTGAGTCCCAGGCCCTGGTAAAATTCATAACAAGCTCACTTAAGAGCCCTTGGGCTTTAAGGAAGTATCAGTGGTAGTCTGGCAGAATGCCTGATGGGACTGTGGTGGTGGTGGCCATTGTGTGAGGCTTCTCTGCCTTTGGAAAAGGAAGGGAAGAATGGAAAAGACCATGTCTTGTGGTTTCAGTGACAGCTCATGTGGAGTAAAACAGAATACCAGGTAGACCTCTAAGGTTTTTGACTCCAAGGTGACACCTCTGGATCCACCTCAGGCCTGGGGAAACTCATCACCTTGAATGGAAGAACACAGGACTGGCTGGCTCTGCCACCTGCTTATTGTAGAGCCCCAGTGCCTTGAACAAACAAAGGCAGTACACAGGGAATGATTACAGCAGGCCTTGGGTGAGACGCAGTCGTCTAAATACAGTCATAGTGGTGTTGGCTTATGTCATTTTATTTCCAGCTTTAGATGGCTCAGAACAGAGAAAGAGAGAGAGAGAGAGAGAGAGAGAGAGACAGACAGACAGACAGACAGACAGACAGACAGACTCTGCTAGGGAGAATGGAAAGAGAATAAGAGTCTGCCTGGTAATTCAGAGAATTCTCCTGAATCTTGTCCAAGACCATTAAAACAATACATTTGTGAGTCTGCAAGAACTCCAGCGTTACTAGCTTGGAATGCCCCATAAAGTAGGTAAAGCATAGATCATAACACCCAAGTCCTTTCAAATATCTGGAGAACCTGCCCAATAAGGAAGGGTACAATCAATCTCAGACTGAAAAGACTACAATGATTACATAACTCTTCAATGCCCAGACACAGAGGAACATCTACAGGTATCAAGACATTCCAGGAAAGCATGACATCACCAAATAAACTAAGTCACCAGGAACCAATACTGGACAGACAAAGATATGTGACCTTTTAGGCAGAGAATTCATAATGGCTGTTTTGAGGAATCTCAAAGAAATTCAAGATACTAAGAAGGAATTAAGAATTCTATCAAAAAACTTTAACAAAGAGATTAAAATAATTTGAAAGAATCAAGCAGAAGTTCTGGAGCTGAAAAATGCAATTGGCATACTGAAGAATGCATTAGAGTTCTTTAATAGCAGAATTGATCAAGCAAAAAGAATTCATGAGCTTGAAGACAATGTATTTGAAAACACACAGAGTCAGAGGAAGCATTCCCCTTGGGAGCCAGCACAAGAAAGAACGCCCTCTCTCACCACTCCTAGTCAACATAATATTGGAATTTCTGGCCAAGGTAATCAGGCAAGAGAAAGAAATAAATGTATTCAAATAGGAAGAAAGGACATCAAACTGTCTCTGTTTGCAGATGACATAATCCTATATCTAGAAAACCCCATCATCTCATGCCAAAAGCTTCTTAAGCTGATAAGCAATGTCGGCAAAATCTCAGGATACAAAATCAATGTGCAAAAGTCACAAGCATTTCTATACACCAACAACAGGCAAGGAGAAAGCCAAATCATGAATAAACTTCCATTCACAATTGCTATGAAGAGAACAAAATACCTAGAAATAATGCTTACAAGGTAGATGAAGGACCTCTTCAAGAAGAACTACAAACCACTACTCAAAGAAATTAGAGAGGAGCTAGTTTTTTAAAAGATTAAGAAAATAACATACACTGCTATGTCTCAGCCCAAAATCTCCTTAAGATGATAAGCAACTTTGAGAAAGTCTCAGGATACAAAATCAATGTGCAAAAATCACAAGCTTTCCTATACTTAGGATAGAAAGTAAGGAATAGACATACAAAAAGCCAAATCATGCATGAGCTCCCATTCACAGTTGGTAAAAAGAGAATAAAATGCCTAGGAATACAGCTTACAAGGGATGTGAAGGACCTCTTCAAGAAGAACTACAAACCACTGCTCAAGGAAATAAGAGAGGACACAAACAAATGGAAAACATGCCATGCTCATGGATAGGAAGAATCAGTATCATGTAAATGGCCATACTCCCCAAATTAATTTATAGATTCATTGCTACCCCCATCAAGCTCCATTGATTTTCTTCACAGAATTAGAAAAACACTACTTTAAATTTCATGTGGAACCAAGAAAGAGCTCATATAGCCAAAGAAACCCTAAGCAAAAAAAACAAAGCTGGAGGCATCACACTACCTGACTTCAAACTATACTGCAAGACTACAGTAACCAAAACAGCATGGTACTGGTACCAAAACAGATGTATAGACCAATGGAACAAAACCAAAGCCTCAGAAATAATGCCACACATCTACAACCATCTGATCTTTGACAAACCTGACAAACACAAGTAATGGGGAAACAATTCCCTATTTTAATAAATGGTGTTGAAAAAACTGGCTAGCATATGCAGAAAACTGAAACTTAACCCCTTTCTTAAACCTTATTTAAAAATTAACTCAAGATGAATTAAAGACATAAATGTAAGACCTAAAACCATAAAGACCCAGAATAAAACCTAGGCAATACCATTCAGGACATAGGCATGGGCAAAGAATTCATTTAAAACACCAAAATTTGGCTATTAACGAAGACTGCTGTGGCTCCATCCGGCGCGGAACGCTAAACCATGTGATGGGTGGCAACCAGGAAGCTACACTACCTAGAATCCGGAGGAATGGAGGGGCTGGCCGGCGTGGGCCCCTGAGATCTCCTATTACATGTCTTCAGCTTTATCTATACACACGGAAGGACACTCAGATTGTCTAGTGCCATTTCCTGTGAAACAAGTCCAGATAAGAGAAGGGACTTACCCAAGGTCACATAGCAGAGAAATAAAGCCGAGGGCGGCCGGAGAAATGATGTCACTTTCCGCACCACCCGCAAGCCCAGGGCTCTTATCACCACACCTTTCATGAAAGTAGAAATCCTGCTCGTGTGCTATTTAATCCTTAACGAAGTTTCTAGCTCCTAGCAAAGAAAATAAATGTAATAATTGGGCTTTTTCTCCCTCTAACTAATAGTAAAGGTCCGTAATGTGGAGTGACATGGGCCCCATAGGTCTTAAAACCCTGTATTGCAAAGTAAAAAATAAATTCCACAGATAACAAGCAATTTGACCAGGTCACTCTGGGCCTAAAATCCCGTCTCTTACCTTCCTTCACCACCATCATTCTGAGATTGTTTCAGTACTTGCACTCTACCTTCTCGAACTCTGTGGGCAGATTCTGCTGCCTGGGAGCCATGAAACAGAAAGTCAAGAACGGTTCAGGTACCTTGTTCAACATCTGGCTTCAACTAGAAATTAAGAATGGTCCCCAAACAGAAAGCCGGGCGTAGGAACCAGTTAGCATAGGTCAAGGCCCTACCCGGACTTATTTTCTTTTGAGTCCTCAGGAAGTAGGGGGCTTTCTCTGATTCCACTTGCCAGAAGTGTCTTTCCAGGGAGACGCGGGCTGTTTTCTTGCGGCTGTTTTCCATCTCTCTGTGCAACGCTGAAACATGCCTCTGAGTCAGAGCCTCCACTGAGCTGTAACAACACGTTAACCAGAACTGCCCGGCATCTTCCTGAACAAGACTTTCAATAGGGGCTAGTATGGTTCGCTTCATCCGGTTTTCTCAAACATCTTCAAAGATGCTGAAGTACTCTTTCCCAGTGGGACTAAGAGCCAGCAGAACAGATACACTTTCTCTCAAGATGTCTCTCCAGCAGAACGTTTCCCTGTTTCCAAGGCCTTGGCTTTATTCTTCATTTCCAGTGTATATGAGCAAGACACAGTGCTATCATACATCCCCCTGCAGCTTTAAAAAGAAGCAGAAAGCAACACTTCCATCCAGGCCACCAAGCACCATCTCTTATCTGCCTAAGAGCCCAAAGCCAGCATTATATATAACTGTGGCAGGACTAATCCCCTTCGTTGCTCCACCACTGGTCATGCTGATGACAAAAACTTATATTCCCATATTAGCTTTTACTCAGATCGCTTATGGAGTCACTTTCCTATCTTTCTTGGGTGGGATCAGATGGGGTTTTGCTCTACCAGAAGGTAGTCCAGCCAAACCAAATGTCCTTAATTTGGCTAACAGTACAACTCCTCTTTGGTTTTCATGGTTTGCCTTCATTTTTTTTTTAAAAACTCGGTGAAGCAGAAGCCATAGTCACAATAATAATGGGTCTGGGGATAGCATTACACCTTGAAGTTTTTCTCTTACCACATTATCCCAACTGGTTCAAAGCCCTGAGGTTAGTAGTCACTTTAGTGGCCACTTTTTCACTGATAATCACTTTAAATAGTTAAAGATGCTTTTTCCGAAAAAGAACATAAGAAACCTGGTCAAATATAAAAATACACTGTAGATAACATTAGTATGCTGGTTACACCTTTTTCTGCTTCTGTTTGGCTCTTTTTTTCCCACACCAATGGTAATTTACTCTTCACAGATTGTTCTTCATTTCTAGAAGTTGTTATTTCATAGTAATTACTTGAGCAAGAGCTTGAAAATCCCTGTCAAATGCTTTCATTTCATAGTAAACTAGTTTTCGGTCATTTTATGAATAATATAGTTATCATAGTTAAACATTTGAATGTTTTAGCTCTCCTGAAAATTAAAAGATTAAAAATCCCCCCAAAAAAAAAAAAAAAAAAAAAAAAAAAAAAAAAAAAAAAAAAAAACCACCAAAATTTAAAACACCAAAAGCAACTACAACAAAAGCCAAAATAGACAAATGGAATCTAATTAAACTTAAGATTTTCTGTGCAGCAAAAGAAGCTATTATCAGAGTAAACAGGCAACCTACAAAATGGGAGAAAAGTTTTGCAATCTATCCGTTTGACAAAGGGCTAATATCGAGAATCTACAAGGAACTTAAACAAATTTACAAGAAAAAAGCAACCTCATCAAAAAGTGGGCAAATGATATGAACAGACACTTCTCAAAAGAAGACATTTATGTGGCCAACAAGCATATATATATATATATAAAAGCTTATCATCACTAGTCATTAGAGAAATGCAAATCAAAACCACAATGAAATATCATCTCATGCCAGTTAGAATGGTAATCATTAAAAAGTCAGTAAACAGCTGCTGGAGCGGACACTGAGTGTTTATTGGGGAACTATTCACAATAGCAAATACTTGGAACCAACCCAAATGCCCATCAATGATAGACTGGATAAAGGAAATGTGGCACATATATACCATGGAATACTATGCAGCCATAAAACAGAAAGAGTTCATGACCTTTGCAGGAACATGTATGAAGCTCGAAACCATTATTCTCAGCAAACTAACACAGAAACAGAAAACCAAACACTACATGTTCTTACTTATAAGTGGGAGTTGAACAATGAGAACACATGGACACAGGGAAGGGAACATCACACACTGGGGTCTATCAGGAGGTGGGAGGCTAGGGGAGGGATAGCATTAGGAGAAATACCTAATGTTGATGATGGGTTGATGAGTGCAGCAAACCACCATGGCACATGTATACCTATGTAACAAACCTGCACATTCTGCGCATGTATCCCAGAACCTAAAGTATATATTTTTTTAAATTCTCTAAAACACATGAATTTTTATTTTTTAAAGGATATTTACTTAAGAAACATAAAAAAATATAACAGATCACTTGATAGGCCACTTTATACAAAATAATAACATACCTAGGCAATAACAACATACCTATTTTTGCATGCAGAAACACTGTTTACTAATGACAGTCACAAGAGGATAAGAGTTATGAGCAGATAAAACTTCTTTATAAAAAAATAGTTCTCAAAAATAGGAAAAAGATCAAAAGCAAAAGTATAAACACATATTGTTATGGTTGGTAATTCTGTGCAGCCAACTTTATAACTGCAGTCATCTGAAATACTGTAATGGATAACTTAAGTCTTTTGTGAGAGGAAAATGGGTTACTACAGCATATGCAGACACCCAAAGAGTCAAGATCTTGGGAAATTTTATCTTTCACAAATGCAGATGTACAAAAAGAACAGCCCTTCATTTATTGAGTAACATTTAAAATTTTTATGTTGAAAAGCAGAAAAGTCAATAGTGTTTCTCCCAGTCTGAGGCTGACAGTCTCAGGATTCAGGGAGCTGCTGGTGTAAATCCTGGAGTTCAAAGGCTGGGAAGCATGGAGTTCTGTTTTTCAAATCAGCAGAAGAAAATTCTGTCCCAGCTCTTAGAGAGAGGCAAGTTACCTTCTGATTTGATTTTTCAGGGACCCTATCCCATTGTATGGTGTCCAACAACACTGAAGACAGATCTTCCTCACATAATCCATTCAGATTGACACCCTAATCTCTGGAAACACTCTCAGAGACATGCCCAAAATACTATGTTACCATTCCTTAATTCAGGCAACTTGGCACCTAAAATTAAGTCCGTAAGTCTACCGCTTATCAACCTGGCATCCATATGCATCTGTTTAAACTATACTTAATTTCCAAACAAAGACAGTAACAAGGTAATAGTTTCACTTAACATGATGCAACTATCCTGTGATTGTGATTTTCAGGATTTTAGTGTTAGAAATTTTAGAAATTAGGAATTTTGACTTTATGAATTTTGATCATTCAGGATTTTCAACATTTAGAATTATATTTGGGATTGTGTTTTTCAAAATCAGGATCCAAACTGTTACATATTAATTAAGAGTTTTAAAACTTTCACTATAATCAGTTATGGCAGTTGTGTGTAGCATAAAGTTTTATTCTTTCCTTTCATTGAATTATGGACATATTCATCTCCTTCTTCTCTTTTTCTTTCAGTGAAAAAATTTAACTATTTTTACTGCCTGGGATAGAAAAAGCAGCCAAGTCTCTAACACCTGCAATTTGGTGAACAAAGAATTCTATTCAGTTTCATCAGATCTTGTTCTCATAAGCCATACAATAACTACAGGAGTGTTGACAATTTCATCTTTAGTTGGTCATGGTTTCTTGCCTTCATTTCTGAAGAGTTTGGATCAACTGGCATTCTGTCTGGTTCAAATGACACGTTTTTCATGGACTTTCATAAGAGGACATGGGAGTAACAAGTGGCACCTCAGTAGATCGTTTGCATTCCAAAACACTCATTCGATAGAAATATTTTCTCTTATAGTCAGAATAAATCGTCTTCTCCAATAGATATTCCCTTCTTTGCCTATTAATTTATGACCTAAAGGGTTTCAAGTAATCCAGTGGCACACTCAACTTCCAACTTAATTGAACCATTGCTGTATTTTGTGGTCAAAGCATTCCTCTCCAGAAAACTAAAACTTCTCATCAAGCAGGACCCAAGATTATAGGAAAGGGAAAAAAAAAAAAAAAAAAAAAAAAAACACTAGTGGATCTCTATGGCTAATAGTAAAATGACTTACTCTCATCCACCTTTTGATTTTCAAAACCATGAATCCTGGCTATGGGAGAAATAGCATCATAAGTTAGTCACTAATTTAGGGCATACAACACTCTATTCTAGAGAAAATTATAAATCTGCAATGTGATGCCATCTGGCTAATGCTATAGCAGAGCTTCAAAAAGCCATTCTATCATTCTGCAAAGGAAGCTGCATCAGGGTGAGGGGAATGTGGTAAGAACAGTTAATTATATGAGTATGAGCTCATCACTGCACTTCATTTGCTATAAAATGAATTATTTAGTCGAAAGCAATGTTGTATGGTATGCCATGACTATTAATAAGATATTCAATTAATTTATGAATGATAGTTCTGGCAGTAGTATTGCAGGAAGAAAAGGTACATTTATGTTTATTGTAAAGATCTATTCCAATGGAGAAAAAAAACTACCTTTTTATGACATAAATGGTCCTATGTAACCAATCAGCCAGGTAATTGGTAGTGGTCTCTTGGTAGGGTACCATATTGGAGGCTCAGTATTGGTTTCTACTTTGGACAGGTTGGACACTACAGTATCTAAAGCCAGATGAGCTTTAGTGATTGAAAATCCATGTTGCTGAGCCCATGTATGATCTTCATTCATGTCACGATGGTTATTTAGTTTATGAGCCCTTGAGCAAGAACAGAAGTGTCTGAGTTAATAGTCAGACATTTCTAGGTTATATCCCTAGAATAAGTCATCTTGTCCATTTACTGTTAAAATTGTCTTCTGTGTAAGTTGCTCTTTGGTGATCATTCATGTGAAAAACAAATGTATATACATTTTGTGCCCATTCTGAGAGGTCTGTTGATATAGTTTTTCCCTAACTGCTATGCCACTGATTTTCAAATTATGTTTCCTCCAAGTTATTCCTATCTCCATCAAGACAAATTACAATCTTCCCATGAAATAATATACATATGTACCTCCAGTCATCTCTCCTTCTAGGAAAAATGACCAAGAAGGATCACAAAACTTCTTAAATTTCTGCCAACTAGAAATATTTTCCTCCTTTACTGACACACAGGGCTAACCCAGAGTGGAGCTATAGTGCTGCAGTCCATCCACATTTGGGTGGTGTCAGGATAATATAAATAAGTATCTTTCTAATTAACTACTAATGAGAAAATTTCCATTACATAATTGATGCAGGTTGAGAGAGATGAGGTAATAATGTATAAAGAATTTGGACAATGGCCATCTGAGCCATTTGCATATGCAACTTACTCTGTCTTCAGTATCTGCTTAAGCCCAATCTCAGTATACATAAGTTCTGTTTGATGATGCCATGTTTCTGTGTACACCCAACTTGTTATTGAATAACAGCTTGGCTTGGGCCATGAAATTAAGCTGTTTCTCAAAAGGAGAAAATGATAGGATAGAATACCTTTACTTCAAAATCCTCAACATTTATGTGTGATGATTTATTTATGTGGTCCTGTCAAAAATCTCCATTTAGCAATCCTATCCATTACTGACATTTCAAGCACCATCATACTTCCTTAATTTGTGCAAGTGGCAGAAGAGTTTGCATAGCAGTGTGGACTTGTTATAGGACTTTCTCTTATTTTTGGTAGCATTCAATTCTGAGAGCTTCTTAAGTTATCTGGCAAATGCATGACAATAGCATACCTGATAAAGTATATGTTGCCTCCAAAGCTCAAAAATGTTTACTAGGCATTGCATCTCTTTCTTCATGGTAGAACAGGCAAAATACAAAAACTTGACCTTCAACCTAGAAAAGATACCTAGAGATACTCCAGATATTGGACCCCTAGAAATTTTACTATGGTGGTAGATCACAGAATTTTATGGGATTTATTTCTCATCCTCTAGTATGAATAGGTATCAAAAAGGAGTCTAGAGTCATTACTACCCCTGATAATCTTATCCAATTAGCATACTATCATCAATGTATAATTCATTGTAATGCCCTATGGAATGGAGATATGACCAAGATACCTACTGTCTGGATTATGACAGAAAACTGGAGAGCTGAAATAGCCCTGAAAAAAGACAGTGAAAGAGTATTGCTATGCTATAAGTAAGAAACAGTTTCTGATAGTTTTTTAATAATAGGTCTGGAGAAATAATTATTTGCATTAATAACTGTATACCTGGTACCAGAATGTGGGTTGATTTGTTTCAGCAAAATATCATACCTGGAACAGCAGCTGCAATTGAAATCACCACCTAATTAAGTTTGAGCTAATCACTGTCAGTCTCCAAGATCTATTTGTCTTCTGTACAGGTGAAATAGGTGAGTTGAATGAGGATATGGAAAGACTCACACCCTTCCAAGACTAAGCCAAGAAGAAACTGACTCCCTGAACAGACCAATAAATAACAAGTTCAAAATTAGATTAGTAATAAATAGTCTAACAACCAAAGAAAGCTTGGGACCTGAAGGATTCACAGCTAAATTCTACCGGATGTACAAAAATGAGCTGTCAGAGAACAACAAATAAAGAGAACTTAAGGTGAATATACTTAACGAACATCAGTGCAAAAATCTTCAATGAAGTACTTACAAATGGAATCCAACAGCACATGGAAAAACTAATCCACTTACCTTTTTATCCCCAGGATGCAGGGTTGCATCCCCAGGATATAGGGTTTGTTTAACATAAGCAAATCAATCAATGTGACTCATCACATAAACAAAACTAAACACAAAAAACACATGATTATCTCAATAGATGCAGAAACACTTTTGATATGATTAGACACTCATTCATGTTAAAATCTCTCAATAAACTAGGTGTTGAAGGAATATATCTCAAAATAATAAGAGCCATATGTGGCAAACCCACAGCCAACATTATACCGAATGGGCAAAAGCTGGGAGCATTATCCTTGAAAATCGGCCCTGGGCAAAAGCTGGGAGCATTATCCTTGAAAATCGGCACAAGACAAGGTTGCGCCCCATCACCACTGCTATTCAACATAGTGCTGGAAATCCTAGCCAAAGAAATTAGGCAAGAGAATGAAATAAAGCACATTCATATAGGAAGAGAGGAAGTTGAACTATCTCTGTTTGCAGATGGCATGATTCTATATCCAGAAAACCCTAGTCTTAGCCCAAAAGCTCCTCCAGTTGATAAACAACTTTACCAAAGTTGGATGATACAAAATCAATGTACAAAAATCACTAGCACTCCTATACACCAACAACAACCAAACAGAGCCAAATCCAAAAGGCAATCTTATTCACAATTGCCACAAAAAGAATAAAATACCTAGGAATACAGTTAACCAGGGAGGTGAAAGATCTCTACAATGAGAATTACCAAACACTGCTCAAAGAAATCAGAGAAGATGCAAACAAATGGAAAAATATCCCATATTCATGAATAGGAAGAAACAATATTATTAAAAAGGCTTTACTGCCCAAAGCAATTTGTGGATTTAATGCCTTATCTACCAATGGCATTCTTCACAGAACTAGAAAAACTATTTTAAAATTCATAGAGAACCAAAAAAGCCTAAAGAGCCAATGCAATTCTCAGCAGAAAGAACTAAGCTGGAGACATCACATTACTCAACTTCAAACTATATAACAAAGCTACAGTAACCAAGACCCCGTGATACTGGTACAAAAATAAGTACATAAACCAATAGAAAACAGAAAGCCCAGAAATAAGGATGCATGTCTATGACCATCTGAACTTCAACAAAGCTGACAAAAACAAGCAATGGGGAAAAGACTACCTATTCAATAAATGTTACTAAGATAACTGGCTTGCCATATGAAGGAAATTGAAGCTGGACCTCTTCCTTACAGCTTATATAAAAATCAACTGAAAATGGATTAGAGGCTTAAATATAAACCCCAAAATTATAAAAACCCTGGAAGACAACCACCAGAAGCAATCATGACAAAAGCAATAATTGACAAGTAGGATCTAATTAAACTTAAGAGCCTCTGCACAGCAAAAGAAACTATCAACAGAGTAAACAGACAACCTATAGAATGGAAAAAAATATTTGTAAACTACACATCTGCCAAAGGTCTAATATTCAACATCTATAAAGAACTTAAAAAAATTTACAAAAGAAAAACAAACAGCTCCATTTAAAAAATGGGCAAAGGGCACGAACAGACAGTTCTCAAAAGAAGACACACATGTAGCCAACAAGCATATGAAAGAAAAGCTGAGTATCACTGATCACTACAGAAATGTACATCTCAAAACCACAATGAGAAACCATCTTACACAGTCAGAATTGTTATTAATAAAAATAGCAGATGCTGGTGAGTTTACAGAGAAAAGGGAACACTTACACACCATTGGTGGGATTGTAAATTAATTCAATAATTGCAGAAAGCAGTACAGAAATTCCTCAAAGAGCGAAAAGCAGAACTACCATTCAACCCAGCAATCCCATTACTGGGTATATACCCAAAAGACTTCAAGTCATTCTACTATAAGGACTTATGCATGTAAATGTTCACTGCAGCACTGTTCACAATGGCAAAGACATGAAATCAACCTAACTGCCCAATGATGACAGATTGGATAAAGAAAATGTACATATACGCCATGGAATAGTATGTGGCCGCGCGCGCGCACACACACACACACACACAAAGACAAGAATGAGCTCATTTCTTTTGCAGGAACATGGATGGACCTAAAGGCTATTACCCTTAGCAAACTATCACAAAAGCAGAAAGCCAAATATCATATGTTCTTACTTGTAAGTGGGAACTAAATTATAAGAACTTGTGAACACAAAGAAGGGAACAGCAGACGCTGGGGTCTACCTGAGTGGGAAGGATTGGAGGAGGAAGAGAAGCAGAAAGTATTACTATCGGGTATTTCGCTTAATACCTGGGTAATACCAAAGAAATATAAATCACTCTACTATAAAGATACGTGTGTGCATCTGTTCATTACAGCACTATTTACAAGGCAAAGACATTTAATCAGCCCAAATGCCCATCAATGATAGACTGGATAAAGAAAATATGGTACATACACACCATGGAATACTATGCAGCCTAAAAAAGAAATGAGATTATGTTCTTTGCAGGGACATGAATGGAGCTGGAAGCCATTATCCTCAGCAAGGTAACACAGGAGCAGAAAACCAAACACCACAAGTTCTCACTTATAAGTGGGAGCTGAACAAATGAGAACACATGGACACAGACAGGGGAGCAACACTGGGGCCTGTCAGGGGTAGGGGAAGGGACAGCATCAGGAAAAATAGCTAATGCATTCTGGGTTTAATTCCTAAGCTATGGGCTGACAGGTGCAGCAAACCACTATGGCACACTTCAGCTATATAACAAACCTACACATCCTGCACATATATCCCAGAATGTAAAATAAAACAATAAAATATCTACTATTAAAAAAACTTCCCATATTTATTGGCTTTTTGTGTCAGGTGATTTTTGTGACACTCCCTTTTAAGGTAATTGATTTTCCTTTCCTTTGGCCTATACAGTATTCTTAATGATATTTAATACTTACTTGTTATTATGTGAAGCCCTATACTTAAAGGCTTTTTTAACGTATGATAAATTATCCATCTTATATATACTATGTGGAAATCATTCAATAATTATTTGAATTGTGACTCCTATATAAAATAGATTGAGTAAATTATATTTACAATTATCTCAAAAAAAAAACCTGGGTAACAAATATGTACAACAAACCCCTATGACATATGTTTACCTGTATAACAAACCTTTCACATGTACCCCCAAATGTAAAATAAAAGTTAAAAATAAAGATTCACCACTCCTGCATCTTTCAAGCCTTTTATGAAGTTGTTACACTTCATGATTCCTCCAGCAATATGGCACTTTTTTTTTTTTGACATGCTATTATGATAGGTAGAGACATCTCAGGTGAACTACCACAGGTCAGGGAGCCTAAGTGGAAATTCCGCTATTTTCAGAGTATATTTATGCCAGTCATGCATTCTGTAACTGAGGAATAACCACAAGGCAAGTTCAGAGACCCACTGGACCCACTGCTTGATAAGCACAGTAAAATCCTCACTGATAACCTGATCTTATTAAGCCCAAACTTTAATTCATGAATCATAATGCCTTTTAGGATCTCCATAAATTATTAGGGTCAATTCAGTGTCAGTGTTCAGAAGTCTTTTTAAAAAGCTAATAATTTACTCTCCCCCTGTGCACAGTCATCCTGAGAAGTAGTCACAGGCATCTCTTGGGAAGGTTGCAAGAAGTATTCATATATATATATATATATATATATATATATATATATATATATATAGGCTGTGTTAAAAGGTCCTTTTTTAATGGAACCCAGCCTCTGTCCATTCATATAAGGGGACCAGGGTGTATGAACTTGTTTAAACCTTACAAATGGTTGAAGGATCACTTCTGTCTTTTTGATCACTAAGCTCCAGAGGCCTCCCAAGACCATCCTTAGGGTGCCTTTTCTTCTCACTCTGTACTCCTACAATAGTAAAACTCTATATTCTTTACTCTTTACACTCTATACTCTTTACAGTAGTAAAATTAGTTCATGCCTGTGGATGGCTTGAATTACCGCCATAAGCAGATGCCCTGCATTTTTAGCTCCAGTTCAGACAATTCTTCTTAGCTGCAGACTGCCTACACAAGTATTTATGAAAATATGTCTCAAATTCAACGGGTCCCAGAAAAACATAGTCCTGCTACAGCACAGAGCTCCACTGTCTATCCATCTGAGAGAAACCCTATCCTGGGAGTCATCTTTAACAGCTACCTCCAACTAACTCAATCCATCATTGATCCTCATAAATTTCATTTCTGAATCTCTCTCAAACGTGCTAATTATCTTCATTTCAACTTCTATTATCCTAGTCAAACTGTTTTATGATTGCAAAAATTTCTATTTGATCTCCTTACATTTTTTATTTTCTTTAATTTTTCTCCACATTGCAGGCAGAGTTTGTAAGATTATACATTTCTAAAGGGCAATAATGTGGTTTGGCTCTCTCTCCACCCAAATCTCATCTTGAATTCCCACATGTTGTGTGACAGAACCAGTGGGAGGTAACCGAATCATGGGAGCAGGTCTTTCCTATGCTGTTTTTGTCATAGTGAATAAATCTCACAAGATCCAATGGTTTTATAAAGAGGAGTTTCCCTGTACAACCAGAGAAAAAAACACCTTCACTAAAAGGAAGACAGGAAGGAAGGAAACAAGGAAGAGAATGACTGCAGAATAACCAGAAAACAAATAAAATGGCAGGAGTAAGTCTCTACTTACCAATAATAAGATAGAATGTAAAAAGACAACTTTTCAATCAAAATACATACACTAGCTGAATGGATAAAAATAATAAGACCCAATGATATGTTGCCTACAGAAAACAATCTATAAAGACACACATAAATTGAATATAAAGAAAGAAATAAAGATATTCCAAGCAAATAGAAACCCCAAAAAAGAGCAGAATTAGCTATACTTAGACAAAATAGATTTCAAGACCAAACCTATAAAAAGAGACATAGAATGCCATTATATAATGATAAAGGTGTCAATTCAGCAAGAGGATATAACAATTGTAAATATACATGTACCTAATGCTGAAGTACCCAGATGTATAAAGCAAATATTATTAGAAGTAAAAAGAGAAATAAGGCCCCAATACAATAATAGCTGGATATTGCAATACCACAGTTTTGTCATTGAACAAATCATCCAGACAGAAAATCAATAAAGAAACATCAGACTTAAACAGCACTGCAGACCAGATGAATAGATATTTAATAAACATTTTATCGAACAGCTAAAGAATACACATTGTCTATCCTGGATTACTCTCTGGAATAGACCATGTATTAGGCCACAAAACTTTAAAAAATCATGTACCCCAGAATTTCAAGTATAATTTTTAAAATAATTAAAAATAAAAATAAATAAAGCAAATTTCTTATAATCTCCTTTTACATAAACATAATGTACCAATAGACAGGTTATTATTTCCTAATTCTAGAAAAACAAATGTCAAATATAATTAATAAATCTGTTTTATGTCCTGTGTCATAAAAAAAATGTTGACTGGATTGAGAATAAATTATTTCAAGTTTTTTAAAAATTTTTAAAAATGAAATTATATTCGTATCTTTTCTGATCACAAATGCATAAAACTAGATTCAATAACAGAAGGAATTTTGAAAATTATACAAACATATGGAAATTAAACAATATGCTCCTGAATGACCAGTTGATCAATAAAAAAATCAAGAAGAAAACTTAAAATTTTTCTTGAAACTGTCAGGCACAGTGGCTCACATCTATAATCCCATCACTTTGGGAGGCCAAGCTGGGAGGATCCCTTTAGCTTAGACGTTTCAGACCAGCCTGTATCTACAAAATAATATTAATTAATTAATTAATTAATTAATTATCTGGGCTTGGCAGTGTACAGGTATAGTCCCAGCTACTCAGGAGACTGAGGCAGGAGGATTACTTGAGCTCAAGAGGTCAAGGGTGCAATGAGCTGTGATTATGTCTGTACTCTATCCTGGGTGACAAAGGCAGACTATGTCTCAAAAAAACAAAGGAAATAAAAAAGAGAATTCTTGAAACAAATAAAAACACAACATACCAAAACCTATGAAATACAGTGAAAGCAGTACTAAGAGGAAAGTTTATAGCAATAAGCACCTATGTCAAAAAAGTAGAAAAATTTTAAATAGGCTGGGAACGGTAGCTCACAACCAGCAATTGAGGAGGCTGAGGCAAGTGGATCACTTGAGCTCAGGAGTTTGAGACAAGCCTGGGCAACATGGC
The DNA here is from genome assembly GCF_048565385.1 of Saimiri boliviensis. NCBI lineage: Eukaryota > Metazoa > Chordata > Mammalia > Primates > Cebidae > Saimiri > Saimiri boliviensis. Next base: position 24,726,501 of record NC_133466.1, on the reverse strand, counting down.
CAAACTCTATCTCTATTTAAAAAAAAAAAAAAACAAAGTGCAAAAATTAACCAGGTGCACATGTGTAGTCCCAGTTACTTGAGAGGCTGAGGTGGGAAGACTTTCTGGGCCCAGAAGGTCCAGCCTGCAGTGAACCATTTTTGTACCACGGTGCTCCAGCACAAAGTGAAGGGCAAAGTGAAACTTTGTAAAATAAATAAATAAATAAACAAATAATCTAATAATACATCTTAAAGAACTAGAAAAGCAAGGGTAAACCAAACCCAAAATTAGTAGAAGAAAATAAATAATAAAGATTAGAGTCGAAATAAATGAAATTTAAATTTTAAAATGCAAAAAAAAAAAAAAGAAACAAAAGGTTGTTTTTCTGAAAAGCTAAACAAAATGGACAAACCATTAACCCAACTAATTCTGAATAAAAGAGAAAAGACTCAAATAAATAAAGTCAGAGATTAAAAGGGAAGCATTACAACAAAATTCAAAGGATCATTGGAGGATACTATGAACAACCCTGCAACAATAAATTGGAAAACCTAGAAGGAAGGATAAATTCCTAGACACATACAACCTACCATGATTGATCCAGGAAGAAATCCAAAACATGAACATACCAACAACAAGTAATTAAATTGAAACTGTTCTAAAAAGTCTCTCATCAAAGAAAAGCCTGGGCCCCAATGGCTTCACTGCTGAATTTTAGGAAACATTTAAAGAACTAATACCAAACTTCCTCAAACTATTCAAAAAAATAAATAAAGGAAGATGGAATACGTCCAAACTTATTCTATGAGGTCAGTGTTACCCTGAAACCAAAACCAAAGACACAAGGAAGGGAGGAAGGAAGGAAGGAAGGAAGGAAGGAAGGAAGGGAGGGAGGGAGGGAGGGAGGGGAGAGAGAGAGAGAGAGAGAGAGAGAGAGAGAGAAAGAAAGAGAGAAAGAGAGAAAGAGAGAAAGAGAGAAAGAGAGAAAGAGAGAAAGAGAGAAAGAAAGAAAGAAAGAAAGAAAGAAAGAAAGAAAGAAAGAAAGAAAGAGAAAACAAACAAAAGAAAAGAAAGCTACAGGTCAATATCCCTGATGAACATTGGTGCAAAATACTCAACAAAATACTAGCAAACCAAATTCAACAACACATTAAAAAGATCGTTTATCATGTCCTAGTGGGATTTACCACAGGGATTCAAGAATGGTCCAACATATGCAAGTCAATCAATGTGATACATCATAACAACAGAATGAAGAACAAAAACCATAATATCATTTTAATTGATGCTGCAAAAGCACCTGATAAAATTTAACATCTCTTTATGATAAACTGCCCACTCCCAAAAAATAATACAGTATAGAAGTGACATACCTCACTACAATAAAAACCATAAATAACAGGCCCATGGCTTGTATCATACCGAATGGGGAAAAACTGAAAGCCTTTCCTCTAAGATTTATACTGGAAATCCTAGCTATAGCAATCAGACAAAAGAAAGAAAAAAAAATGGCAACCAGATTGGAAAGGAAGAAGTCAAATTATCTTTGCTTGCAAATGATATGATCTTATATTTGGAAAAACCTAAAGACTCCACCAAAACACTATTAGAACTGATTTTCAAAATTTTTAAGTTGCAGGATACAAAATCAACATACAAAAGCAGTAGCATTTCTATATGCCAGCAGTGAACAATCTGAAAAAGAAATCAAGAAAGTAATTCCATTTACAATAGCTACAAATAAAATAAAATATCTAGAAATAAAATTTAACCAAAGAAATAAAATATCTCTACAATGAAAACTATAAAACATTGATGCAAGAAATTAAAGAGGAACATGCACTGTAGCCTCCCCAAATGCTTATAATCCCAGCATTTAGGGAGGCCAAAGTGAGAGGACTGCTTGGGCCCAGGAGCTCAAGACCAGCCTGGGCAACATAGTGAGACCATATTTTTACAAAAAAAAAAATTTAAGGAAAAAATTAGTTGGATGTGGTAGTGCATGCCTATAGTCCTAGCTATGTGGTAGGCTGAGACATGAGGATAACTTGAGCCTGGGAAGTTGAGGCTCCAGCGAGCCATGATTGTTCCATGATACTTCAGGTTTGGTGACAAAGTGAGACATTCTGTCTTAAAAAAAAAAAAAAAGAAAGAAAAAGAAAAAGAAAAAAAGAAAGAAAAAAAGAAAAAAAGGGAAAAAAATTAAGAGAACACAAAAAAACTGGAATGATATTCCATATTCATGGATTAGAAGAGTGAATATTGTTAACATGTCCATAATACTCAAAGCAATATACAGATTCAATGCAATCTCTATCCAAATACCAATGGCATTCTTCACAGAAATAGGAAAAAAATTCTAAAATTTATATAAAAATCACAAAATACCCCAAATAGGCAAAAATCACCCTAAGGAGGACAAAAAAAAACTGGAGGAATTGCATTACCTGACTTCAAATTATATTACAGAACTATAGTAACCAAAACAACACAGCACTGGCATAAAAATAGTTACACTGACCAATGAAACAGAATGAGAACTCAGATATAAATTCATACATCAGCAGTGAATTCATTTTTGACAAAGTTGACAAGCACATATACTGGGAAAAGAACAGTCTCTTCAACAAATGGTGATGGGAACACTGGATATCGATATGCAGAATGACACTAGACCCTTATCTCTAGCCATATACAAACATCAAATCAAAACGGACTAAAGACTTAAATCTAAGTTCTCAAACTATGAAACTACTAAAGAAAAATATTGAGGAAACTCTCCAGGACATTGATGTCCACAAAGATTTCTTAAGTAATACTCTACAAGCACATGCAACCAAAGGAAAAGTTGACAAATAGGATCATGTCAAGTTAAAAAACTTCTTCAGAGCAAAGGAAACAATCAACAAAGTGAAGAGAGACTCCACAGAATAGGAGATAATATTTGTCAACTATCCATCTGACAAAGGATTGATTACCAGAATATATAAGGAACTCAAACAGCTCTATAGAAAGAAAATCTAAAAATCCAATTTTAAAATAAGCTAAAGATCTGAATAGACATTGCTTAAAAGAAGACATGCAAATGGCAAACAGGTTTATAAAAAGGTGCTCAACATCATTGATCAGAGAAATGCAAGTCAAAACTACCATAAAATATAATTTTATCCCATTTAAAATGGCTTTTATCCAAAAGACAAGCAGTAACCAATGCTGGAGGATGTAGACAACGGGGACCCTAGTACAACGTTGATGGGAATGTAAATTAGTACAATCTCTATGGAGAACAGTTTGGAGGTTCCTAAAAAAACTAACAGTACAACTATCCTATGATCCAGCAATACCACTGCTAGGTATATACACCAAAGAAAGGCAATCAGTATACTGAAAAGATATCTGCATTCTCATATTTATTGCAGCACTATTTATGATAGCCAAAATTTCAAAGCAATCCGTGTGTCTATCAACCGATGAATGGATAAAGAAAACGTAACACTTTTCAACCATAAAAACATGAGACCTTGTCATTTGCAACAACATGAGTGGAACTGGGGGGCATTATGTTTAGTGAAATAGGCCAGGCCCACAAAGACAAACTTTGCGTATTCTCACTTATCAAAAATTAAAACAATTGAACTTATGGCTATAGAGAGTAGAATAATTGTTACCAAAGGCTAGAAAGGATATTGAGGGGGAAGTAAGGATGGTTGATGGGTACAAAACTATAGTTAAAATGAATAAGATCTAGTATTTGATACCACAATAGCACTACTGTCAACAATAATTTATTGTACATTTTTAAATATTGGAAGAGTATAATTGGATTGTTTGTAACACCAAGAGGATGAATGCCTGAAGTTATGGATACCCCATTTACCCTGGTGTGGTAATTATGCATTATATGCCTGTATTAAAATATCTCATATATCCCATGAATATATATACCTATTATGTACCCACAAAAATTAAAAATAAAAAAGAAGAGGCATTCAAATCGGAAAGAAAAATATAAACCTATCTCTGTTTACAAATGACATGATCCTATATGTAGAAATCCCTAAATTACACACACACACTCTTTCTCTCTCTCTCTCTCTCTCAGAAGTAACAAATCTAGCAAAGTGGCAGGATACAAAATCTACTGTAACTTCTTATAGACTTTAAAGCAATTCTCCATTTGATTTTTTTTTTTTAGTTATCATCACTATGCTATCTTCAAAAAAAAAAAAAAAAAAGTTTTACTTACATTATAGATGCCTATGTTTTCCACTCTAGCCCTAACCTGCTTTATTGAAGAACACAGTACATTCACTTTGATAGATAGTCTTGCCGCCATTAAAGGACAGTATGCCACATGTCTTCACTACCTTGCAACAGAAGCTATAGCAATGGTGTATTAGTTTCTAAGGGCTTTTGTAGCAAAGAATCACAGACTAGATACCTTTGAAAAAAGAAATTTATTTCACAGTTCTGGGAGCTCAAAGTCTGCAATCAAAATGTCAGAATGGCCATGCTTTTTCTGAGGCCTGAACAGAGAATTCTTCTTTGCCTCTTTGTAGCTTCTGGTGGTTGCTGGCAATCCTTGGTGTTTCTTGCTTGCAACTATAGCTCTTAAATCTCTGCCTCTGTCATAATCTGGCACTCTCTCCTCATGTGTCTGTGTCTCTTCTCTTCTTATGAGGACATCAGTCATATTAGATTTAGTATCCAATCTTCTAAAACATGACCTCACCTTACCTACTTAGATTTGTAACAGCTCTATTTCTGAATAAGATCTCATTCTGAGGTCCTAAGAGCTAGAACTTGAACATATTTTGGAGGAAGGGACACAATTTAAACCATAACAAATGGATAAACACCTGACATAAGCCAGGCTGTCTCAGAGTAGCCACCTGGAAAAGTAGAGTCTATGACAAGACCTGTGAGTAAGTAGCATACTTAGGAAGCAAACCCAGTGAGCAGAAGTGAGAAGAGAAGAGTGAGACAGGAAAGAAGGAAGAACACATGGAAAGATGTGTTATTGAGATTGCCATTACGGATGCAAGAGACTCTATTCTACATGGACTTCAAAAAAGTGTACAGAACACCTCTCAAAACTACCTGCTGGAAGAATGAAAAGCAGAAGTACATATGCATATGCTCTCACTGTTTATTGTTAGACAGCCTGTCAACTCCCAAAGAATTTGACTTTCTCACACTTACAAACCAATGCATGTGGACAAAGTGAACTCTCCAAGGGCATCCCTAGCATATCAGAGGAGCTCCAGAGACAAAAGGAAAGATTTATGGTAAGACATTGTCAGCCTGAAGTGAGTAGTAGCCTCTGTTTTATATACCTGGAGCCATGTCTGTCTCAGTGTCCTCTGATCCAGCCATGTTGTTCCTCAGATGAAAGTCAGCCCTTTCATTGTTTTCCACAGCCCAAAACAACTCAGTAAGAATTTGTCACAAATGACATACTACATGATTTCCCTTATATGAGATACCTAAAGTTGTCAGATTCATGGGGACAGAAAGTAGAATGGTGGTTTACAATGGCTGTGGGGAGGGGAAAGTGGAGAGATAATGGGTATGGAATCTCAATTTGGGAAGACAAAAATTCTGGAGACGGATGGTGGTGATGGCTGCATCACAATATGAAGTTATTTAATGACACAGAACTGTACACCTAACTATAGTTAATATGGTAAATGTTATGCTATATATATTTACTATAATTTGAAAACATTAAAATTTTAATGAAAAAGAATTTGTGAATTTATCAGACTTTCCTAAAGATTTTGGGAGGATTCACATTATGAAACTTCAGTTTTCTACCCTTCTTTCCCTTCCTCTTCCCACTCTGTCCTTCACAGCCTTTTCTCCCATTGCCTTGGGCACACCAAGTTCTACCATCTCTATTACAAAGATAATTATTTTCCTAAATAAAGACCCTTCTAAGCAAAAATAATCCTGGTGAGTGCTTTGAAGAATACGGCCAGGGACAGTGGCTCACACCTGTAATCCCAGTACTTTTGGAGGCTGAGACAGACGGACCACCTGAGGTCGGGAGTTCAAGACCAGCCTGACTAACGTAGAGCTCAACATCACTGATCATTAAAGAAATGCAAATCAAAACCACAATGAAATGCCATCTCACACCCATCAGAATGGCTATTAATAAAAAGTCAAAAAACAACAGATGTGGTGAGACTGTGGCGAAAAAAGGAATGCTTTTATGCTGTTGATGGGAGTGTAAATTAGTTCAGCCATTGTGGAAGACAGTGTAGTGATTCCTCAAAGACCCAAAGACAGAAACACTATTCCACCCAGCAATCCCATTGCTGGGTATATACTCAAAGGAATATAAATCATTCTATTATAAAGACACATGCACATATATGTTTATTGCAGCACTATTCACAATAGCAAAGACATGAAATCAAACTAAATGCCCATCAATGATAGACTGAATAAAGAAAATGTGATATATATATATAGATAGATAGATAGATATAGATATATCTATATATACACACACAGAGAGAGAGAGAGAGAGAGAGAGAGAGAGAGAGAGAGGAATATATGCATCCATTAAAAAGAACAAGATCATATCCTTTGCAGGGACATGGATGGTATTGGAGACCACTATCCTTAGCAAACTAACACAGGAACAGAACACCAAACACCACGTTTTCACTTATAACTGGGAGCTGAATGATGAGAGCACATGGACACATAGAAGGGAACAACACACACTGGAGCCTTTTGGATGGGGGTGGGTGAAGTGTGGGAGGAGGAAGATCAGGAAGTATAACCAATGGGTACTAGGCTTAGTATTGGGGTGATGAAATAATCTGTGCAACAAACCCTTATGACACAAGTTTACCTATGTAGCAAACCTGCACTCATACCCTTGAACTTAAAATAACAATTAAAAAAAGAAATAAAAGAAGAAGAAAAATAACATTGTCTCCTTATTACACACAAGTTAGATTGGCCAGCTTTCCAAGTTTTAGGAACAAAAGCTACCTCTGACTAAAGTACAAGTACTTATATACATATTTCCTAGAAGGACATTTTCTTTCTTTAGCCTCTCTTCAAACTATACCTGTGTTACTTTAATTATAAGAAAGTTTTAGCACACTGAATGAGCATATCAGACATTAATATTTCCATATCTCTGAATTACATAACAGTAGAGAGAGAAAAAATGAAGTGTTGAAGAGACTTAAATAGAACTTATGTTTTCTGGCTTCTTAGCCATGTATTAGAAGGCTGTGCCTGGATATCTGAAAACAGCAGAAAGGAGCTACCGCCTTTCTAATTTAATGCCAAACTCTCAGGAGTAGTTTACTGTCAGAGTTTTATCATGTATTATGGGGACAAGTATTGGCAGGCTTCCATAAGATCCATATAAGCTTTTAACTCCTAGATCAGGTCATTGACTGATAACTGGATCTTCATATAGGCTTTTACCATCATTTTAGTAATACTCTTGGTGATTAAGTTGACTCCCATAAATCTAGTCCAGTTACTACCCCACTGGGGTTCATGGTGTTGATTCCTAACCACCTACCACTCTTGTACATTAACATTTCATAAAAGCTCTACTTACAAGTTTCCTAAAAGCTTTCTTGTATATAGACTAGAGTCTTCAAAGCCCTATTTCTTTGTCAACAACTGAAAATAGTTCGTATGCCTTAATAATAATTCAAAAACAGATGGCCTTTTTCTGTATAAAAATACAGTATGTTATTCAGGCAGTAACAATATACTGAAGTTGTTAATAGGTGGCCCTGACTTAATATTCTAATTGTTCTATATCCTATAGAATCACAAAATGTCAGTATTGGAAGGTTGATTAAAGATCAGCTAATCCAGGGATTAAAAATGGCTCATCTATATGGTGGATCTGGTTTGCAGACATGTATTGTTCAGCACACACAATATTTTTAAACATTTGGAATTATCCGCCACGTTTTTAAATATCGCACATCAGTATTTGAAGATCTGGCAATACTAGGCTGTGTTTTCATGTAGTAATCATGGGCTGGAGCCAGATAGTTGCTGATGCTCTTGTTCTCCACTTTACCACAGTCCTCACCGCATTGTGCTGGTTTTTGCCACATCCTTTACTCATCTAATGATGCTGCCTGAATTTTATATGGGTTTGAAAATTTGATTGGTGTCATTTTAGACATTAGAAAACATGAGATGGAGAGTGCTTACATAACTCTCCTAAGAGCAAATCAACAGTAAGTAACGAAGGTATCTGAAGCCAAATCTGTGTCTACACAAATTGCTTGTAACAAAATGCTTCACTGTTCTAAGAGAAACAGTTTGAGGAAATCTGCACTATACTACCATGTCTCATCTCTTAAAGTTTATTTTCCAAGTTTTAAAATATTTTATTAACTATATTTTTGCCACAATCTTCAATTTACAATAAATGATAAAAATTTTTCAATTGTAAATATTTAAAATAAATTTCATCTAATTCTTTTTTCTTCTTCTTTTTGAGACAGTCTCACTCTGTTGCCCAGGCTGGAGTAATGAGGCAATCTCGGCTCACTGCAAACTCCACCTCCTGAGTTCAAGCAATTCTCTGCCTCAGCTTCTCGAGTATCTGGAATTACAGGTGCATGCCACCATACCCAACTAATTTGTGTGTGTGTGTGTGTGTGTTTTTAGTAGGGATGGAGTTTCACCATCTTGGCCAGGCTAGTCTTGAACTCCTGACATCGTGATCCACCTGCCTCAGCCTCCCAAAATGCTGGTATTACCAGCGTGAGCCACTGCGCCTGGCCTCATCTAATTCTTATTCAATATTATATTCCAGCAGTCTTATAAGCTTTAGTTATGGTTTTTATTTTTTAACTGACAAACTGTGCTTGGATATTTTTGGATTTTTTTAATCTAACAAACTTAAAACCAAAAAAGAAAATGCCAATAGTCAAATAATGAACTTTTTTTCTGTCTGGAATCATTTCAAATAATGACTGCTTTTAAAATGTGAAATGTCTAATTATCTATTATTATAATGCTTTTTCTGTATTTATAATCAAAATATACTCCATGTATTTTATTGATATATATTAGTTGAATATATTTTGGGGGTACATGTGATATTTTGATACCCTTATATAATGTGCAATGATCAAATAAGGGTAACTGAGATATTCACCACCTCAAACATGTACCTTTTGTTCATGTTAGGAACATTTCAAATCTTCACTTCTAGTTGTTTTAAAATATACAATAAAGTATTGTTACCTACAGTTTGCCTACTAAACTACCAAATACTAGAATTTATTTCTTCTATCTAAATGTCTTTTTATACTCCTTAATCAACTTCTCTTTATTCCCCTTCCCCCTTCTCTTCCCAGCAGGATATGCTCTTAAAATAATTACAAATGAATATTTTTGCCAAAAAATAAAACATATACAACAGTTCCTAACACTGATTATCAAGATATTTGTTTATAATAATCAGAAGATAATTAGAAATATGAGCGAGTTTATAAGAAGAAAGAATCCCAGCTCAAAAGAGGAGCTGAGCAAATGACTCCCACTAAGAGAATAAATCTGAGAAACTGAAAACAATTTTCTTTTTTTTTTTTTTTTTTTTTTTTTTTTTTTTTTTTTTTTTTTTTTTGAGACAGAGTTGTTTCGCTCTTGTTATCCAGGCTGGAGTGCAATGGCGCGATCTCGGCTCATCACCACAACCTCCGCCTCCTGGGTTCAGGCAATTCTCCTGCCTCTGCCTCCTGAGTAGCTGGGATTACAGGCACGCGCCACCATGCCCAGCTAATTTTTTAGATTTTTAGTAGAGACGGGGTTTCACCGTGTTGACCAGGATGGTCTCGATCTCTCGACCTCGTGATCCACCCCCCTCGGCCTCCCAAAGTGCTGGGATTACAGGCTTGAGCCACCGTGCCCGGCCTGAAAACAATTTTCTAATGTGCAGTGAAATTTTAGTAAAATAAGTATGCGTAAACTGTCATTTTAAAATAACTCTCTGAAAATTACTAATATTATATGAAAACATAAAATGTTGTTGACAAATTAAAAATATCAAGAAAGTGATAGAACAGCAAAACAGATGCTACTAACTAGAATATTAGGGACTAATTCAAGTACTTCTTCAAAGAAGCAATGTTAAAATATTTAAAAATTAAAATTATGCTTTAAAAAAATACAAGGCATGGAGGATAGATGCAAAATTTAAAAAAAAAAAGAACAAACTAAAGAGAATTATTAAAAATAAAATGACATTTAATGTTCCTAAACAAAATAAAAACTTGAGTCTTCAGATGAAAAGAACTAACTGAAAGCAGGGCAAATTATTTGAGAGAATAAAACTTATTTGTATGAATAGCCTAGAAAATATGTATTTTTTAAATATCTATTTCTAAAAATACATATTTTCTAAGGCTAAAAAGAAATTTGAATAGCTTCTAAATAACAAAAACAAACTACAAAGAAAAATATATTAGGAAGAATCAAACTTTCATCTACAACACTAAATGGTATAATACAATAAACAATAACAATTCTCAAAATTAAAGTCATCCTAACAATCATTCATAAATTAGGGAGAAAAGAATAGTAAGAATGTGTGTGTGTGCACATAAATGCAAGCACACTAAAGAGCTAGGCAATGGAATGTAGTTGTAAATATTGTTTCTGTGTACTTAGGAACACATCCCTGTGGAACTTTCCTTCCCCTGCTCATTACAGTTCTGCTAAGCTGATAATTTCAGGGCCTTGCCCACTTAATCACCAGGGTAGCACTTACATACTGTCCCTCAGTGGTTTGAGTCTTCAATAGAGAATCACCTGAATGGAGCATGATGGGAATTGATTCTTTTATTAATTCTTTTATTAATTTTATTTATTGATTCTTTAACCTCACCAAATATATTTTTGCTACTTTATCACCTCTTTGAGATGTTCTTCCATTTTGTTGAATTAATACATGCACTTTTCTCATCTTTTACATCTGTTAGTCCACTTCCTAGAAACAACTATTCTACTCCTATATTATTTTTGCATAATTTTCTACTTCCGTATCTTTTAATAATATGCTCCTTATGCTGTTTTCTGATTTATAAAATTTAGGTATAATCTAATTATTATAATAAATGAGGAATCACCGGCTTACCACTAGCCTCCTTCCAACCAGTTGTTATACCCATATTTTGAGTTCTATGTAGTTTCTTTGTATCTTTAGTAAAATAGTAACATCTTTTTTTCTTATCTCAACATCTGTGAAAATGTATATTTGGTAGCAGTAAACCCACTGCATACCTTGGCTAAATACTAAGCCAAACCCAAAGATGGTGCATTTATAATCTTTTTCCTCATGCTTGATGATATTAATGACCACAGCTTTCATTTCAGCATCACTATGCTCTTTTCTCCTACAAATGTTATCATCTGCATAACTTTTGCAATGCTAAAGTTAAAGGTACAGATATACAATTAATTCTTCCATGCTTTAGCTGTAGATTGAAGTTTAATTTGGAAGTCATTGCAAGAGTTAAGAATGTAAACATAGTTTCCTACAGATCCAAGCAGTGTAGATTGATCATTTTGATATTTTTAACTTTTTTGGTAGGTTCAGGGATACATGTGTAGGTTTTTTATATAGGTAAACTCATGTCATGGAGGTTTGTGTTACAGATTATTTCATCACCCAGGTACTAAGTCTAGTATCCAATAGTGGTTTTTTTCTGATCCTCTCTCTCTTCCTACCTTTTTGTCTTGTCTTCAATTTTATTAGTATTTTATATCTGCTGGGAATGAGAAAAAGGCAAGAATAAATAAGTACAGTTTCATTGGATCACCATTTCTCCTGATGTCTCAGTTTGGACTGCTTGCCCTACAGGCCTGCTGCATGGCTGTATTTCTGGGGTTTCCCTTTGCAGCTCTTCTGCAGACGAATTGGCTCCACAGTTTCCAGGATGCCAAGATTTTTTCTGTTTACATTTTCTTCCTCATTTAGATGCAGCCCAACCTCAAATAACCTCCCTCACAAGTGTACAGAAGATATTTTATGACTTTTTACATTATTTATTAGAAATTCAATGTAATTCTGTACTATTTTCTAACCTTCAACAATTTTGACGGAAAATGTGATACCAGACTTGCCATTTTTCTGCAAGTCACATTTTTTTCCTCAATAAAAATTTTAGAAAAGTTTCTATATCCTTAGCAATCTCAATTTTCACAATTGTATGTGCATTAGTCAGGGTTCTCTAGACAAACAGAACTAAATATATATATATTTAGCCTTTGGACTCAGACTGGCTTCCTGGCTTCTTGCAGATGGCCTATTGTGGGACCTTGTGATCATGATCAGCCAACTACCTAGTGGCAGGTTGATTATATTGGACTTCTTCCATCATGGAAAGAGAAGTGGTTTGACCTCACTGGAATAGACACTTACTCCAGATATGGATTTGCCTATCCTGCACACAATGCTTCTGCTGAAGACTACAACTGTGGACTCATGGAATGCCTTATCCACAATGCTTCTGCCAAAGACTATAATCTGTGGACCATGGAATGCCTTATCATGGTATTCCACACAGCCTCTGACCAAGGCACTCACTTTACAGCTAAAGAAGTACAGCAGTGGTCTCATGCTCATGGAATTCACTATTCTGACCGTGTTCTCCATCATCCTGAAGCAGCTGGATTGATAGAATGGTAGAATGGCCTTTTGAAGTCACAATACAACGCCAAGTAGGTGACAATACTTTGTGGGGCTGGGGCAAAGTTCTCCAGAAAGCTGTGTAGGCTCTGAATCAGCATTCAATATATGGTATTTTTTTTCTCTCCTAGCCAGGATTCGTGGGCCCAGGAATCAAGGGGTGGAAGTGGAATTGACACCATTTACCATCACCCCTAGTGATATACTAGCAAAATTTTTGCTTCCTGTTCACATGACATTACGTTCTGCTGGCCTAGAAGTCTTAGTTCCAGAGAGAGGAACACTGCCACCAGGAGGCGCAACAATTCCGTTAAAATTGCCACCTGGACACTTTGGGCTTCTCCTGCCTTTAAGTCAACAGCTAAAAAGAGAGTTACAAAGTTGACTGGGGTGATTGACCCCAACCATTAAGATGAAATCAGTTTACTACCCCACAATGGAGGTAAGGAAGAGTATGCATGGAATACAGGAGATACATTAGTGTATTTCTTAATATTACCATGTCCTGTGATGAATGCCAATGGGAAACTATAATAGCTCAATCCAGAAAGGACTACAAATGGCCCAGACCCTTCAGGAATGAAGGTTTAGGTCACTCTATCACACATATGCACAAATAAAATAAAATAAAACAAAACAAAACAAAAAACCTGAGACCTGCTGAGGTGCTTGCTGAAGGCATATTGAGGGCTCAGCGTTGGTTTCTGCTGCTGGCAAATTGGACACTCAGCAGGGCACTCAGCACTGCCACCATGACCACTTTAGTCAATGGGCCTACTGGGGGATGACAAGGGTGCTGAGGAAAGAGGCTGAGTGCTGTCCAAAGAATGAGTCATCCTATCCACTTGATTATTAAAATTCTCCTCTGCTAGGGTCACCTGTTGGTGAGCACTCAGATGGGATACAAATACCTTCACAAGTTTTGACAACTCAGAGATGTCCCTCCACATACCTCTTCACCAAATTTCTTTGTCACCAATTTTCCAATCATGCTTCCTTCAACTCCCTGACCATCCAGCCAAACTGCTGGCTACAGCCCATGAATCAGTATATACTTTCACATCTTGCCATTTCTCCTTTCATGAAAAGTGTACAGCCAGGTGCACTGCTCAAAGTTCTGCCCACTGAGAAGATTTCAATCACCACTGTCCTTCAAGGATGTCCTAGAAAGGGGCTGTAGGGCTGTAGCTGTCCACTTTCAGGTGATGCCTGCATATCATGCAAAACCATCTGTGAATCAGGCCTTAGTCTTCTCTTCCTCTGTCAACTGATCACAGAGAAATTCCCATGAGGCCATCAGTGCAGGCTGAGGGAGAGAAGGCAGGGTGGCAGGAGTGGAGACCAGGGGCATTTGAGCCACTTCCTCATGTAACTTACTTGTGCCTTCCATACCTGCTTGAGTTCAATCACATATATGCCCCTTCCATTTGATGATGGAATGCTGCTGTGCACAACCCACTTTACGGCTAGATGGGTCAGAAAGCACCCAGCTTATGATAGGCAGTTCAGGTCTCATAGTGACTTGATGACCCATAGTGAAACCTTCAGTTTCCACCAAAACCCAGTTACAGGCCAAGAGCTGTCTCTCAAAGGAGAGTGGTTATCTGCAGAAGATGGCAGGTCCTTGCTCCCAAATTCTAGAGGCTTCCACTGTGATTCACCTATGGGGGCTCCCATAGGGGAGCCAAAGAGGATCCACAGGGCTTCAAAGAGGATCCCTGTCTACCATTGACACCTCAAGCATAATTGTATCTGCTGGGTTATATGGCCCAAGTGGCAGAGCAGCTTGCATAGCAGCCTAGAACTGTTGCAAAGCCTTCTCCTATTCCAGACCCCACTCCTGGTATCAAAATCTGAATTAGGGTTCTCTAGAGGTAGAGAACTAATAGAATAGATATATATATAAAGGGGAGTTTATTAAGTAGTAACAACTCACATGATCACAAGTTCCCACACTGAGTCATCTGCAAGCTGACAAGCATGGAAGCCAGTCTGAGTCCCAAAGCTTAAAAGTGTGGGTTCCAATGTTCAAGAGCAGGAAGCATCCGGCACAGGAGAAAGATGTATGCTGGGAGGCTAAGCCAGTCTAGTCTTTTTACGTTTTTCTACCTGCTTTATATCCCAGCCAAGCTGACATGATTAGATAGTGTTCACCCAGATTAAGAGTGGGTCTACCTTTCCCAGTCCACTGACTCAAATGTCAGTCTCCTTTGGCAACAGCATCACAGACACACCCAGGATCAATTCTTTGCACCCTTCAATCCAATCAAGTTGACACTCCATATTAATCATCACAGTGTGTCTAGGGATGTGTCTTCATTCATTGTTCCGGGAACTCAATGCAGTCTTTAATTGCAAGTTTCAACACTGAAAAATCACCTTGGATTTTTTTATTTGCTAATTTTCTCTACATCATTTTCTTTGTCTTCTCTTGCAGGAATTCTTGGTAGCTTATCTTTTATCTCTTAGATTATGCATTTTAAACTATTTTCTACTTTCTGTTTAATTTCTTATATTATCTTCCAAAGTGTCTACCAAATTGTTTTCTAGCAATATTTTAGCACCATCAGGATTCAGTACCTCGGACAGTTCTCTGGGTGATTATGTAATTGAGGGCACCAGGAGATTAGCATGCTGAAGGCCATAGACATCAAAGCAGAGCGAGAGGAGAGAGAGTTTGAGTAGAAAAACAAAATAATTTTGTCAGATCAGAAGACAATCCCAAGAACTTTCTAAATAACCATGTGAGATATGAGGGTAAAGCATAAATTCTAATTTGATGGGCATCTATGAAATTATTTATCCAGTACTGTTTTCTAGGATTTATCCACCAGCATCTCTGCTCCCCTACACAAACATACATACATACATACATACATACATACACACACACACACCCAACATACTGATATGGTTATCTGTGTCTCCACCAAAACCTCAACTTGAATTGTCTCTCCCAGAATTCCCACATTGGGGGAGGGACCCAGGGACTGAATCATGGGGCCCAGTCTTTTCTATGCTATTCTTGTGATAGTGAATAAGTCTCTTGAGACCTGATGTGTTTATTCAGGGTTTCTGCTTTTACTTCCTCCTCCTTTTTCTCTTGATGCCACCATGTGAGAAGTGCCTTTCACCTCCCACCTTGTTTCTGAGGCCTCCCCAGCCATGTGGAACTATAAGTTCAGTATAACCTCTTTTTGTTCCCAGTTTTGTGTATGACTTTATCAACAGCATGAAAACAGACTAATACAGTAACTTGGTACCGTAGAGTAGAGCACTGCTGAAAAGACACCGAAAAATGTGGAAGTGACTTTGGAACTGGGTAACAGGCAGAGGCTGGAACAGTTTAAAGCGCTCAGAAAAAGACTGGAAAATGTGAGAAAGTTTGAAACTTCCTAGAGACTTTTTAATGGCTTTGCCCAAAATGCTGACAGTAATATGAACAATAAAATTCAAGCTGAGGGTATCTCAAATGGAGATGAGGAACGTGTTGGGAACTGGAGCAAAGGTGATTCTCATGTTATGTTTTAGCAGAGAGACTGGCATCATTTTGTCCCTGCCCCTAGAGATTTGTGGAACTTTGAACTTGAGAGAGATGATTTAGGGTATCTGGTGGAAGAAATTTCTAAACAGCAAAGCATTCAAAAGGAAACTTGGGTGCTATTAAAGGCATTCCATTGTATAAGGGAAGCAGAGCATAAAAGCTTGGAAAATTTGCAGCTTGACTATGTGATAGAAAAGAAAAATTCATTTTCTGTGAAGAAATTCAAGCTAGCTGCAGAAATTTGCATAAGTAGCAAAGAGCCTAATATTAATCCCCAAGACCATGGGGGAAATGTCTCCAAGTCATGTCAGAGACCTTCCTGGCAGCTCCTCTCATCACAGGCCTGGAGGCCCAGAAGGCAAAAGTGGTTTTGTGGACTAGACCCAGGATTCCCATGCTGTGTGCAGCCTAGGGACTTGGTCTCCTGTGTCCCAGCTGCTCCAGCCATGGCTGAAAGGGGCCAACATACAGCTCAGAGGGTGGAAGCCCCAAGCCTTGCCAGCTTCCACATGGTGCTGAGCGTGCAGGTGTGCAGAAGTCTAGAACTGAGGTTTGGGAACCTCTGCCTAGATTTCAGAAGATATATGGAAACACCTAGATGCCCAAACAAAAGTTTGCTGCAGGGGCGGGGCCCTCATGGAGAACCTCTGCTAGGTCAGTGCAGACGGGAATTGTGGGGTGAGAGGCCCCACACGGTCCCGACTGGGGCACCACCTAGTGGAGCTATGAGAAGAGGGCCAGCGTCCTCGAGACCCCAGAATGGTAGATCCACTGACAGCTTGCACTATACACCTGGAAAAGCCATAGACACTCAATGCCAGCCTGCGAAAGCAGCCAAGAGGAAGTCTGTACCCTGCAAAGCCACCGGGCAGAGCTGCTCAAGACCATGAGAACCCATCTCTTGCATCTGTGTGACATGGATATGAGACCTAGAGCCAAAGGAGATCATTTTGGAGCTTTAAATTTGACTGTCCCGCTGGATTTTGGACTTGCATGGGCCTTGTAATCCCTTTGTTTTGGCCAATTTCTCTCAATTGGAATGGCCTTATTTATTTAATGCCTGTACCCCATTGTATCTAGGAAGTATCTAGCTTACTTTTGGTTTTACAGGATCATAGGAGGAAGGGACTTGCCTTATTTCAGATGGGACTTTAAACTGTGGACTTTTGGGCTAATGCTGAAATGAGTTAAGACTTTGGGGTGCTGTTAGGAAGGCATGATTGGTTTTGAAATATAAGACATGAGATTTGGAGGAGCCAGGAGTGGAATGATATGGTTTGGCTCTGTCCCCACCAAAATCTCAACTTGAATTGTACCTCTCAGAATTCCCACATATTATGGGACAGTCCCAGGGGGAGGTAATTGAATCATAGTGAATAAGTCTCATGAGATCCGATGTGTTTACCAGGGATTTCTGCTTTTGCTTCTTCCTCATTTTTCTCTTGTCACCACCACATAAGAAGTGACTTCCACCTCTCACCATGATTCTGAAGCCTCCCCAGCCATGTGGAACTGTAAGTAATGAAACCTTTTTGTTCCCAGTTTGGGGTTGTCTTTATCAGCAGTGTGAAAACAGACTGATATAATGACTATGACTACAATAAATTACCATGTTCCTGGAGCTTTGCCTCATCATACTATTGACCTCAGTTGATTAATTCAAAGTTGTATATCTGGACAAGATGACTTCATCAGTTCCCTTTCCAATGATTATTTTTAAATAAGCTATTTATTTTAGAATCATTTTAGATTTACAGAATATCTATAAGGATAGTATGCACTACACCCACAACTAATTTATCCTGTTATTAATATTTTACACTATTATGGTACATTTCTTATAATTAACCAATATTGACATATTAAGACACTCCTTTTTTGATGACCTTGATACTTTTGAGAAGTATTGATCAGGTATTTTTGAAAAGTCCCTCAGGTGGAACTTATCTGGTGTTTCTTTCATGATTAGATGGGGTTATAAGTTTTGGGAAGAAAGACTACAGAGATCAACTGTCATTCTCAACAAATTATATCATGGTACTCACTATCAGCATGAATTACCACTGTTCATGTTAACCTTTATCACCTTGCTGAAGTAGTGTTTGTCAAGCTTCTTCACTATAAAGTCATGCTTTTCTCCTTTGAAAGGAAGTTACTATTTGCAGCCCACACTTAAGGAGTGTGGAGTTATGTTCCACCTTCTCAAGGTGGTAAGAACTAGAATCTACATAAACTTTTTGAAATTTTTCTGCACAGGAGATTTGCCTCCTCATCTCCATTCATTATTTATTTCATCATTTATTTATATTAGCATGGATTTATAAATATTTATTTTATACTTTGGGTTATAATTCAATGACATTTGGTTTGGTTGCTCAAGTTGTTCTAGCTTTGGTCACAGGCAGCTCTTGCCCCAAAGATTTTTGACACAGTAATAAGAAATTGATCAGCCTCTGTCTCTAGATGGCTAAACCTATTTTTATCTAAAACTTGAAAGCTGTTAGAAACCAATTTTTTTTCTGCCAGAGTATAAATGTGATGGACCAATAATACAGAAAGAAAGAAAATAATGTAGAGTTAGAAGCCCAGAAAAGAGGCAAAAGCACACACCCTTATGCCCTCCCAATTCTTTAGTTAGCTCAACATCCTGAAAAGTTCTGTTATCTTATTCTGAGGTTTTGTGTGCCATTACAGTTTTTGCATACAGCATTTATCTTTTTGTTTAAAGTAGATCCATTTATTCAACCTGAAGAGTTCAAACAGCTACAAGAAGAAACTGCATTATTCAGATAGGGCACAGGTGAGGAAATTTCAGCGGCTATTAATATCACCCATTGAAACCTAGAGATCAGGTTCAGTTGCATTTCTTACACTCCCTGGTTGTTCCTGCCATCCATGGCCCTGCCTCAGAGGCCTCTGATGATGACTGCCACCAATATGCTCAGCTCTATCCACCTCTGGAATGAATGAGATCTTTGTCTCAGTTCTCTCCTGCCAGCTCTTCTGTTGCTCCCATCAGTTTTATACCTTTCCAGTCTTCCTATCTCCAGTGGGCCTACCACTCCACTCAACATTTTTTCTATAGTAGTTTTGCTACAAGATATGCTTCAATTCCTGGTGGAAAGTCACAAAATGTCACATTGGTACTTAGTGTTTGTATAATATGTTATATATTATAATGACATTATAAGATTTGTAGACAAATATTCCATTTTAAGAACAAGTTTTAAGGTAGATATTATGACATTATAATATTTGTAGACAAATATCACTCCATTTTAAGAACAAGTTTTAAAGTAGATATTATTCCAATATCTCAAATTGGAAAACTATCAATATCTCAAATTGGAAAACTATCATTCGTATTCATTGATCTTCTTTCACATAGTGAAGGTGAGTTTTAACCAAGGTTTAGACTCCAACTACTCTGCTCATTCCACAATACTATACTGCATGCATTAAGAGAATACAAAGTTAAGTTGCATTCTTAGTCTTCCATTGAAGGAAATATCTAGTAACCTTATGAGGTAGCCTTCTTAGTATAACCAAGAAAACCATTAGGTCTGTATGTGTAACCAACATAACGTGCATACAGATTACCATTTTACAGAAATGGTGAAGGTAAATTCTTCCTTTTACAAGAATATTATAGTAGTTATGAGGAAGTTAAAGGAATAAACTGATTTCATTTCTGTAAATGTATGGGGTAAGAGTGCAATTTTGTTACATCCATAGATTGCATAGTGATCAAGTCAAGGCTTTTAGGTATCCATCACCTGAATAACATACATCGTACCTATTAAGTAATTTTTCATCATACACTCCCTTCCCAACCATTCACCCTTCCAAGTCTCCATTTTCTATCATTTCACTCTTTATGTTCATATGTATACACTTTTGGACTCCTGCATATGAATGAGAACATGTGATATTTTTCTTGCTGTGCCTGACTTGTTTCACTTAGGATAATGATATCTAGTTCCATCCATGTTGCTACAAAAGACATGATTTTATTATTTTTGATGGCTGAACAGTATTCCATTGTGTGTATATATATACCACATTTTCTTTATTCAATAGTTTATTGATAAACACTTAGGTTGATTCCAAATCTTGCTACTGTGAATAGTGTTGTGATAAACATAAGTGCAGGGTTTTTTGGTATTAATTTTCCTTTGGGATTAAATGGTAGTTCTATTTTCAGCTTTTTGAGAAATCTTTATACTGTGTTCCATAGAGATTATGGAACTATTATACACTGCCAGCAACACTGTATAATAGTTCATTTTTCTCCATATCCTCGCCAACATCTGTTGTTTTTGAGATAAGGTCTTGCTTTGTCACCCAGGCTGGAATGCAGTGGTGTGATCACAGTTTACTGCAGCCTCCAACTCCTGGGTTCAAGCAATCCTCCCATCTCAGCCTCCTGGGTAGCTGGGACTACAGCCACATGCCAGTATGCTTGGCTTTTTTTTTTTTTTTTAAGAGGCAGGGACTCACTATGTTGACCAGGCAGGTATCAAACTCCTGGCCTCAAGTGATCCTCCTGCTGCCTCAGCCTCCCAAAGTGTTGGGATTATGGGATTACAACAGTAAGCCACCATGCCCAGTGCTGTTATTTTTTTGGCTTTTTAATAATAGCCATTCTGACTGGGGTAAAATGATATTTCATTGGAATTTTAATTTGCATTTTTCTGGTGATTAGTGATGTTGAGTATTGTTTCATGCAACTGTCGGCCACTTGTATGACTTCTTTTGAAAAATGTTCATGCTTTTTGCCACTTTTTAATGAGATTATTTTGGAGCTTTCATGTTGAGTTGTTTGAGTTTCTTGTGTATTCTGTATATTAGTCCTCTGTCAGATGCATAGTTTGCAAATATTTTCTCCCATTCTGCTTGTTATGTTTCATTTTTTTATTTTTATTTTTTTTTTTTTGTTCTTTTTTCTTAGGATTGCTTTGGCTATTCAGGCTCTTTTAGTTCCATATGAACTTTAGGATTTTTTTTTTTTTCCTAATTTTGTGAAAATGACAATGGCATTTTGATAGGACTCTATTGAGTCTGTAGATTGCTTTAGACAGTATGGTCATTTTAACTACATTAATTCTTTGAATTCATGAGCATGAGATGTTTCTCCATTTGTTTTGTTATCTACAATTTCATTCATCAGAGTTTTGTAATTTTCTTTGTAGACATCTTTCACCTCCTTTGTTTAACATATCCCTACATATTTTTTCATAGCTAATGTGAGTGGGATTGCCTTCTTGATTTCGTTTTCAGCTAGAATGTTATTTTTGTACAGGAAAACTATTGATTATATGTTGATTGTGTATACTGGAACAATCTTATTGATTGTTGTTAATGATTTGTAATAACAACTGAAAGCATGATTCCAACTTTATCTTCTTTAAACTGTATCTCAAAACAAGAATTAGACTGATTTTTTTTAATTGGAAGCAAAAAATCAGCTTTATCTAGAAAGTGTATAAAAGGCTTTAGTACAAACTTATCCAGGTTGGGAAATTTACTGGAACTCATTTACTTAGTAGTTATGTATATGTCAAATAAAACTGCCATTTTGTTATTTCTGCTTTTACCACCTACCACAAACTTAGCAGCTTAAAACAACCTAAGTTTATTATCTTACCATTGTGGAGGTCAGAAATTTAACATGGGTCTCACTGGACTAAAATCCAGTGCTGTGTCTCTTTCTGGAGGCTCTAGGCTCCCCTAGAGAAATGGATTTCCCCACTCATTCAGATTGTCATCAGAATTCAGTTCTTTGTGTTGAAAGACTCAAATTTCTGTTTCTTTACTGGCTGTCAGTGGGGACTTTTCATCTTCTAGAGGCCATGACATTCCTTAACTTAGAGCTCCCTTCCCCACTTCAAAACCAGTAATCATAGGCAGAGGCCTTACCAAGCCGCAAATCTCTCCTCCTTCCATCTCATCCCCCTGACACAGCCAGAAAAAGTTCCCCACTTTTAAGGACTCATATGATTATGTTGGGACCACATAGATAATCCAAAATAATACCCCCATTTAGAGGTCTGTTTCTTTAACCACATCCACAAAGCCTCTTTTGCCATATAAGGTGACATATTCACATGTTCAAGCTATTCAGGGTAGGCATATTTGGGGACTACTGCTATTCTGCCTACCACAGCTGCCATACCACTGCAACTTTCAATCACATAAACTATTATAGTAATTTAAACTCCTCACATTAATCTGCTGCATTACAATAAACAGCAATGTCTTAAATGTTTTTACCAATTTGGAATTTTTTCTTAATTTTCTTCTCAAGAAAAAATTTGTGCTGTGTCCATAAAATTTAGCAAATGAATATATACAAGAATTTCATTCACAATGAATTTTATAAACCATTTTCATGAACAAATACATTTAACAAGTTCTGTTTGCCTCCTTTTCATTTCCTCATATAACCTCATTTCCACTGACTTAATTTGATTTCATAGAGATTTAGGGCTGCTTTCTCTCTTTTTGAATGTCGAAATTACGCTTTCACAGTAGATAGCCTTTTTGAGGAATAAGAATCACTTGTGCTTTTTTCTATGTGAGGAAATTAAAATTGTCAGCTTCACCAGAGATTATTTCATCCTTGAACAGTGACTAGTTTGCTTTCAATAATGAGATCTGACTCCCACTCGATTTAAATAAAACATTTAAAATACTACTTAACAATAAAATGATTTTTCCCGTAACCAATTTCCTAGCAAATGCACTATATAAATATCTAGTTCTTCTTTTCTCTGCCAATACTTAGCAACTTAACTTCTGTATTAGAAAGGTCAGAAGAAATGAGAGGTGTAATTTAAAATCAGTTGGTATTGCTACAAACTTTTTAACAGCTCTGGTAAAGAATGGGTTCTAATTTATCGTTATAATACATGGTTTAAACGATGCCTCTCCTTTGTTAGCTTTTTCCTCAACTCCATGAAAAGGCCTACTAAGTCTAATTACCTGTGTCTCTCTTTATTTTCATCTTCCCTATTGTCTCAGGCACACCAAGCTTCAAATATCACATCTATGCAGGTAACTCAAGTCTGTGTTGCCAGACTATCAAATGACCTATTCACCACTCCTAACAAGTATATGCATTTAAATACTCCCAATTGACTCAAAATCAAAATACTAAAACTTTAGTCATCAGTCTCATGATCGTCATAATTATTTTCCTATAACATTGAAGAGGGAAAACCCAAAGGGGGCAGAACAAGAACTCCTAAGTGAAATGCCTCAGAAATTAAAGAAGGTGAGGCATTTCATCACGTGGTGCTGAAAAATGAATTCGAATCATGGGGATCACGGTGGATGGAAGGCAGAACTAGGCTGCGGCTCTGACTCAGATAGAGCAGTAGTGTGGAGGCTGGTCTCATGAATTTTTGCTCCAGAATGACTGCAGGAATAAATTGGAAAACCTGGGAAGACCCACAGACCCTCTGAAAGACGCAAATTACAGGAGTAAATAGGGAAACCTGGGAAGACCCACAGATCCCCCCTGAAGAAAGCAAATTGCAGGAATAAATCGGGAAACCTGGGAAGGCCCACAGACCCCTGAAGGAAGCAAATTGCTGGAATAAATCGGGAAACCTGGGAAGATCCACAGACCCCCCCTGAAGGAAGCAAATTGCAGGAATAAATTGGGAAACCTGGAAAGACCCACAGACCCCCCCACCCCACCAACAAAGGAAGCAAACTGCTCCTGCAGGACCTGGGAGACGCCCCAAATACTGAGTTCCAAAACTGTGGAAGTGGGAAAGGGAGATTATCTGTCCCCAAACACACACACCCCCATCGGGGAAACTGAAGGCCTAGATCAGGCGTCCCCAAACTACGACCCGCGGGCCGCATGCGGCCCCCTGAGGCCATTTATCCGTCCCCCCGCCGCACTTCAGGAAGGGGCACCTCTTTCATTGGTGGTCAGTGAGAGGAGCACAGTATGTGGCGGCCCTCCAACGGTCTGAGGGACAGTGAACTGGCGCCCTGTGTAAAAAGTTTGGGGACGCCTGGCCTAGATTATAGGAGATTTTGACCTTACCTGGAGCTGAGTCCTTTTAGAGCGCTGAGCCAAATACAGGAGTAGAGGAAACAGCAGGAAAAGCATTGGGAGATCGCTTGGTCCTCTAGCAAGCTGCTTTTGCCTGGTCTCACAGAGGTCCTTCGGGAGGGTGGCCAGAGACACTGGGAAAAGGCCACAGGAAGAAGAAAATCTCCCAGGATAAGAAGAAAAGCCATATTTGCATTTGCAGCTGGGAGGCAAGTAGCCTGGCGCAAATTCTCAGCCTTGCTGGCCCACTGCCTGGAAACAGACTCAGTGCTGTTGGGAGTGGGCAACGTGGGAGTGAGACCAGCCTTGACAACCCACTACTGTGCATGACACAGTAGAGATTGTCATAATCTTCCTAGGAGCATAACTCTGTTGACCTGGGAACCTTATCCTCATCCCTCACAGCAGCGGAATCAAGACCTGCCCAAGCAGAGTCTGAGCTCAGACACGCCTAGCCCCGCCCCCAACAAATGGTCCTTCCCTACCCAACCCAGTAACTGCAAGCAAAGAGCATATGCTCTTGGGAGTTCTAGGGCTCCACCCACCACGTGTTTCTCCCCATACTACTACAGCTGGTGCTCTCTGGAAGGCACCACCTACTGGCAGGAGGCCAACCAGCACAAAAATAGTGCAATAAACCAACAAAGTGAAGGACCCTCACAGAGCCCATTTTACCCACCCCCACCACCACTTCCACCAGAGCAGACTCTGGTATTCACGGCTGAGAGACTCACAGACAGTTCACATCACAGTACTCCATGCAGATAATCCCCAGTACCAGCCCAGAGCCTGGTAGACTTGCTGGGTGGCAAGATCCAGAAGAGATAACAATCACTATAGCTCAACTCTCAGGAAGCCACATCCCTAGGAAAAGGGGGAGAGCACTACATCAACGGACACCCCATGGGACAAAAGAGTCTGCACAACAGCCTTCAGCTGTAGATCATCCCTCTGACAGGGCCTACCGAAATGAGAAGGAACCAGAAAACCAAGTCTGGTAATATGACAAAACAAGACTCTTTAACATCCCCAAAAAGTCACATTAGCTTACCAGCAATAGACCAAAACCATGCAGAAATCCCTGATTTACCTGAAAAAGAATTTTTACCTGAAAAAAAAAAAAATTGTTCAATTTCCTTAGATTGGGCTTCACCTTTCTCTGGTGCCTCCCTGATTAGCTTGATAACTAATTAGCTTAATAACTAATCAGGGAGGCACCAGAGAAAGGTGAAGCCCAATCCAAGGAAATATTTAAAAAATGATACAAGAAGTGAAGGGAGAAATATTCAAGAAAATAAGTAACATAAATAAACAATCAAAACTTTAGGAAACAATGAACATACTTGTAGAAATGCAAAATGCCGTGGAAAATCTCAGCAAAAGCATTGAACAAGTAGAAGAAAGAAATTCAGGCCGGGCGCGGTGGCTCAAGCCTGTAATCCCAGCACTTTGGGAGGCCAAGGCGGGTGGATCACGAGGTCAAGAGATCGAGACCATCCTGGTCAACATAGTGAAACCCCGTCTTACTAAAAATACAAAACATTAGCTGGGCATGGTGGCACGTGCCTGTAATCCCAGCTACTCAGGAGGCTGAGGCCGGAGAATTGCCTGAACCCAGGAGGCAGAGGTTGTGGTGAGCCGAGATCACGCCATTGCACTCCAGCCTGGGTAACAAGAGCGAAACTCCATCTCAAAAAAAAAGAAAAGAAATTCAGAGCTCAAAGACAGCATCTTAGAATTAACCCAATCCAACAAAGACAAAGAAAAAAAGAATAAGAAAATCTGAACAAAGCCTCCAAGAAGTCTGGGATTATGTTAAATGACCAAACATAAGAATAATCAGTGTTCCTGAGGAAGAAGAGAAATCTAAAAGTTTGGAAAACATACTTGGGGGAATAATTGTGAAAAATTTACCCAGCTTTGCTGGAAACATAGACATCCAAATACAAGAAGCCCAAGGAACACCTGGAAAATTTGTCACCAAGAGATCACTGCTCAGCCACTTGGTCATCAGGTTATCTAAAGTTAAGACAAAGGGAAGAATCCTAAGAACTGTGAGGTAAAAGTACCAGGTAACCTACAAAGGAAAACCTATCAGATTAACAGCAGATTTCTCAGCAGAAACCCTACAAGCTAGAAGGAATTGGGGCCCTATCATAAGCCTCCTAAAAAAAAAAAAAAAAAAAAAAAAAAAAATTCTCAGCCAAAAATTTTGTATTCAGTGAAACTAAGCTTCATATATGAAGGAAAGATACAGTCTTTTTCAGACAAACAAATGCTGAGAGAATTTACCACTACCAAGCCACCACTGTAAGAACTGCTTAAAGGAGCTCTAAATCTTGAAACAAAACATGGAAACACATCAAAACACAACTTCTTTAAACCATAAATTTCACAGAACCTATAAAACAAAAACAAAATTAAAAAAAAAAAGGCATAGAGGCAACAAATAGCACAGCAAAGCAAACAAAAACATAAAGTGGGGAAAGAACACCCTTTTCAACAAATAATGCTGAGATAATTGGCTAGCCACATGTAGGAGAATGGAACTGGATCCTCATCTCTCACCTTATATAAAAATCAACTCAAAATGGAGTAAAGACTTAAATATAAGGACTGAAACTATAAAAATTCTAGAAAATGGCATTGAAAAAACCCTTCTAGACATTGGCTCAGGCAAGGATTTCATGACCAAGAACCCAAAAGCAAATGCAATGAAAACAAAGTTAAATACCTGGGACTTAATTAAACTAAAGAGCTTTTGCATGGCAGAAGAAATAGTCAGGGGAGTAAACAGACAACCCACAGAGTAGGAAAAAATCTTCACAATCTACACATCTGATGGGGGACTAATATCCTGAATCTACTATGAACATAAACAAATCAACAAGAAAAAAAAACAATCCCATCAAAAAGAGGAGTGAGAACATGAGTAGATAATTCTCAAAAGAAGATATACAAAAGGTCAACAAACAGCCGGGCGTGGTGGCTCAAGCCTGTAATCCCAGCACTTTGGGAGGCTGAGTCGGGTGGATCACGAAGTCAAGAGATCGAGACCATCGTGGTCAACATGGTGAAACTTCGTCTCTACTAAAAATACAAAAAATTAGCTGGGTATGGTGGCGCGTGCCTGTAATCCCAACTACTCAGGAGGCTGAGGCAGGAGAATTGCCTGAACCCAGGAGGCAGAGGTTGCGGTGAGCCGAGATCGCGCCATTGCACTCCAGCCTGGGTAACAAGATCGAAACACCGTCTCAAAAAAAAACAGAAAAAAAAAAAAAAAAAAAAAAATCCACACTGGCATCATATACCACATTTCCGATTCACTCTGCTACTTCTAACCAAAATCTTCCTCTATGAGGAAAAAGAAGAGAAACAGGTAGTGACTAACTCCCTCTAATCACATGCAGTTTTCTTTCTCCTGATTTTGTAGCTAAATGAAACAATTATTCCCTTCTCTCCATAATGGAGAATGTTGATCTTATTTGCCAGCAAGTCTTGCTCATTATCCCAAAGTCTTGTGTCAAATTGCTTTATAGTAATAATATCAGATAAATTATCAGCTTGGAAATTGACTGCACATCTCAAAACAGAGATCATATTTTTTAACAAAACAAAATTATTTCATTTAGGAGATTAGAGAATATCATTATAGGACAGACAATACAGAAAAGTTATTTCCGTGAAGGAATTCTGAAACTAGCCAATTTTATATATCTACATGAAGGCTGAGGGAGTTATCTGTTACAGTATATAAATATTTCTGAGCAGTTTTAAATTATATCTTAATTTCAGAAAATTAAAATTTAATCAAGGTGTTTCCTTCCAATATCTCACTTCCTTCCCCCAAATTTTAGTGTTTTTCAACTAGAACCTTGTTTTAATTATTAATAAGAAATATTTGTTTTAAAACTAATGAGATTATTACATATTTGCTTAAATACTTAAGCAACTTGACTTGTATATATAACTCTTATGATTATTTTTGTTCCCCATGAAGTCTCAAGATACTGAGTGTACCTGCTGGTTATGTTTTCAAAAACATTTGTATTAGACTAGCTGAAACTATTTTAACAATGTTTGTGGAGATTTTGTGGCAGACAGAATGCACCTGAAGAAACATTTTTAAGATAAATAAAACTGTAGAGAGAAAAAGAAGCAGGTGGTATTTTCTAGTCCTCCCTCAGAAGCAAATTTACTAGTACAAATGTACCACTTGCAAAAATCTATTGATGTAAACTAGGACACTCTGGTTGTACCTCATTTTTTTCCCACTGGCACTGTAGAACAGTCAGTGGGGTTAAGCTTGGATCAAACTTTGAGGCTGCTAATTATTGTGATTATGCTTTGAAAAATCTGTCAAAATCTCTGAGTCTGTTTCCTTATTGGTGCAATAAAAGTTATAATTTCTGAAATGATTGTAGAAGCACCTTAGAAAATTGAAAGCAATGGAAGAAGAAAGAAGGAGGAGGAGGAGAAGGAAGAGGAAGAAGAAAAAGAGGAAGGAATAAGAGGAAGAGGAAGGAGAAGGAGAAGGAGAATAAGGAGAAGAAGGAGAAGGAGGAGAAAAGAGAGGAAGAAGAAGAGAAAGAAGAAGGAGGAGAAGGAGGTAGAGAAGGAGGAAGACGAGGAGAAGAAGAAGAGGGAGAGGGAGGAGAGGGAGAAGGAGGAAAGGGAGCTGGAG
This sequence comes from Saimiri boliviensis, assembly GCF_048565385.1. Taxonomy (NCBI): domain Eukaryota; kingdom Metazoa; phylum Chordata; class Mammalia; order Primates; family Cebidae; genus Saimiri; species Saimiri boliviensis. The sequence continues at coordinate 24,697,520 of NC_133466.1, read as the reverse complement.
GAGGGTGAGCTATTCATGTCACTCTACGTTCTAACACTAACTTCATTATAATGAAGGGAGAGAACTTGGACATATAACCTCCCTGAGCCACAGTTTTCAGCAATAATAAGTACACAGTAACAATAATAACAACAACACTAACACCTATAGGGTGTAGATGAGGATCAAATGAGATTATATCAACTGTTAATATGCAGTTAATTAGACAAATGGATGGAGAGACAGACAGACAACAAAGAGGAATATGATGTGATGGGAACATAATTTGTCCTCTCAGAAGTCCCCAGTGTAATAGAAGACACAATGTAGATATATAAACAACTATAGCATGTGGAAAACTATAACTGCTGAAAAAGTAGTATATCAGAACACTTCTGATTTCTTCTTAGCCATTCAAGAATCATGTTCTTGCCAATTTTGCACTCAGAAAAGGAAATATTCCCAGTCAGCATTGTTAGACACAAGCAGGATCAGCCACATAATTTGTGGGACCTGGTACTGAATAAAAATGCAGGTCTCCTTGTTAAAATTATTAGGAGTTTCAAAACAGTGACAGCTGGCCGGGTGAGGTGGCTCACACCTGTAATCCCAGAACTTTGGGAGGCCAAGGTGGGTGGATCACCTGAGGTCAGGAGTTTGAGACCAACCTGGCCAACATGGTGAAACCCCAAGTCTACTAAAAGAATACAAAAATTAGCTGGGCGTGATGTGGGTGCCTGTAATCCCAGCTACTCGGGAGGCTGAGGCAGGAGAATCACTTGAACCCAAGAGACAGAGTTGCAGAATTTGCAGTGAGCCAAGATCTCACCACTGCACTCTAGCCTTGGGAGACAGAATAAGAATCTGTCTCACACACACACAAACAAACAAACAAACAAAGAAAAACAGTGACAGCTGAGCACTAAGCCAACTGCAGGGACTCTTTAAACCAGGCGTCCCCAAACTTTTTACACAGGGGGCCAGTTCACTGGCCCTCAGACCGTTGGAGGACCACCACATACTGTGCTCCTCTCACTGACCACCAATGAAAGAGGTGCCCCTTCCTGAAGCGCGGCGGGGGGCCGGATAAATGGCCTCAGGGGGCCGCATGCGGCCCGCGGGCCATAGTTTGGGGATGCCTGCTTTAAACACAGATTGCTGTGTGACTGCACAAATCATGTATCCATGAAGGCAGTCCAGGCACAAACAAGAAACGGACCCTGGCTCATTTCAGCAGAAATTATTAAATTCCAAGAAGATTGGCAAAGAAGGCTCAAAGCTGCACAGAAAGAACCAGCACTCAAAATTATAGTCCTTTGCTAATCTATTGAAGATATCATTGACACTGCCACAAAGTAGTTCATGCTAAAGCTTGTGCTGCTACCACCGTAGATTGGAGAATTTAATTTTATTGCAACCACTATCAACACTGAAGAGGAAATTTTTTATAGTCCCTGAGTTTCCATGGGTCACTAACTCCTGATTCCATTTCTGGGGTAAAAACATCGTATTAACATAGCCTAAGCTGTGTGTCCACTCTTGCAGTGGCAAAGAATACCAACAGAGCAAGTAAGTGGCATTTTCCTCATATGGTAGAAGGTGGCCTCTGCCTACCAGCAGATCACAGAAAACAGAAAATTTCCCAAAAATAAGAATTCACATGCCACGCAGTCAATAAAGATGACAAAATTTCATTAAAAAAAATCATTTCTTCAAGTTGAATGATGAAGAATTAAAAAACGAAAAAGAAACAAATTATTTCAGGCCGATGTCAAGGTTATAAAACTTCGTATTCTTGTTTTTTCACCCCAAAACTCACAAGTTTATCTTGTAAGGAAGATGCTGATAATAACACTAGTGTATACCATTTAAAATTTATACACCAGTACCCCTTCTTCCCAGCTTCTTTCCATTAGAAACCATCTTGAAAAGTCTCCAGTTTGTTTCAATATTTTCTCAGAAATGACATTGATCTTAAACCATTTCTTTCTTCTGACCAAAATCAGAATTTGCCGGTTACAGCGCTAATGCATTGTTTTTCACCATCCATCAATACACTCCCTCCAGGTGATGTTCTACCCCAATCATGTGATTCTGATAGGGTTTCCCATCACCCCCTCTCGCTCCTATCACTATTTTAATGCCAGTGAGATGCTGGCCCAGTCAGTTATAAGAGCCCCTTCCCTAGCCACATGGTCTCCTATGGACACTCTCGGACTCTAATGTGCACACCAGCCATCCAGGGATCTTTTAATATACAGATTACAATTCAGTAGATGTGGGTATACCTGAGGGTCTGCATTTCTAACTAGCTCACAGATCTGCGGAGATCGAGACCTAGATGTCTCCCAGGGTCCAGGGTTGCACACTTTGTTCTTCTGTGTTTGTGGGGAGGTCTCCTGGGTTGGCAGATTTTTTTTAAATTTTTTATTTGCATAATTTTTGGGGGAGCCGGTGATATTTGATTACGTAAGTTCTTTAGTGGTGATTTGTGAGATTTTAATGCACTCCTCACCCAAGCAGTATACACCGAACCAATTCGTAGCCTTTTATCCCTCACTCCCTTCCCGCTCTTTCCCCCCGAGTCCCCAAAGTCCATTGTGTCATTCTTTTTTTTTTTTTTTTTTTTTTGAGACGGAGTTTCGCTCTTGTTACCCAGGCTGGAGTGCAATGGCGCGATCTCGGCTCACTGCAACCTCCGCCTCCTGGGTTCAGGCAATTCTCCTGCCTCAGCCTCCTGAGTAGCTGGGATTACAGGCACGTGCCACCATGCCCAGCTAATTTTTTGCATCTTTAGTAGAGACGGGGTTTCACCATGTTGACCAGGATGGTCTCGATCTCTTGACCTCGTGATCCACCCGCCTCGGCCTCCCAAAGTGCTGGGATTACAGGCTTGAGCCACCGCGCCCGGCATTGTGTCATTCTTATGCCTTTACATCCTCATAGCTTAGCTCCCACTGACGAGTGAGAACATACAATGTTCGATCTTCCATTTCTGAGATACTTCACTTAGAATAATAGTCTCCAATTCCATCCAGGTTGCTGTGAATGCCATTAATTCATTCCTTTTGCAGCTGAGTAGCATTCCACGGCATATATATACCACAGTTTCTTTATCCACTCATTGATTGATATGTATTTGGGTTATTTCCACATTTTCACAATTACGAATTGTACGGTTACAAACGTGTGCATGCAAGCATCTTTTTCATATAATGACTGATTTTCCTCTGGGTAGATACAGGGTTACTCTTTAACCATATCAGGCCAGATAGTCGACACATAGGAAACGAAGGGATGGGAAGACAAGGCATAATTCCGCTGTGCCTGGGACCCGTCCTTCCCCACTCCAGTTACACAGGCCAATAAATCCACTTTCTGTTTAAATAAGACTGAATTGAATTTCCTCATTTACAACCAAAAGAATACATAGGATATAGATTTTCTTTCGGTATAATCTAAGTGTCCAAGCTGTTCTAGGCATAGCTCTTCCTCATCTGGTACATTTGCAAACTACCTTCAAAAATGATGGCTTGTGACTCATAAGAAATAACTAGGAACAGATGTAATTTTTAAATTCTTGCATGTTGGAAAATTCATTTTTCTATTACACTAGTTATTATCTAAGTAAATACAATTGACTTTTAGGATTACTCACTGATCAGTTGAGTGAAAAAAATTGTATTCATTAGAAATTCGGGGGGTTCCAAGTGCAGATTTCGGGTGCCGGTGGGAGCTCGGCGCGGCCCGCGTCTGCGCTGGCTGCCAAGCCCCAGGCCCCGGTGGGTGCACTGGGAGCTCCATAAATTTAAAAAAAAATTGAAATAAATAAAATTTTTTTTAAAAAAGAAATTTTTATTCCCACTGTCTGGCTTCCTGTAAGTAGTTATCTATTGACTTCTCTGCAGGTGAATATACTTCTGGAGCTAGGAAAAGTGCTACAACCCAACTCCAGCCTATTGAGGGGTACAGACATTTGGGAGCTAAATTCGTATTTGAAATAATGTGCGGTTGGGTTTGTGATCTTAAAATTCTACCAAGTTTGTATGTTTTTACATACTACACTTACTTATAAAACTATAAACTAATTGTTTTTAACTCACATGAAAGATAAGTTGAGATCATTTTGCATTTTAAAACATTGGGGTCTCTATTACCTGCCTTATCCCTTAAATCGGCCCTCCTCTACTCATACGGTGTGCATTACTAATCAGCCTTGGAGAATAGATGGGTGCCAATTTCAAAGACGAGGTGAAGTCAACACTTGGAGAATCTGCTTAGTGGAAAATGATTCATTGTTCTGAGAGGGGATAATGTCACAGTCCTCTGACACAAAAAGAGAATCGTTATTACAAGAGCAAATAGTAATTAGCAAATTTGCAAAGCATGGTTACTATCCTTTTGTTACAGCAATTTATTTTTAGTCCAAGCTACAGTTTATTAAAGCGTTCATTTTGGGAATCTAGGATAAATTAAGACAGCAAAGCAACTTTGCCAGATTAGCTCTACAGCACAGGCTTGATAGGCTTCTTCTCCTGGAGGCCTTCCCTGTTCCCTTGGGATCAAGTAAGAAGTTTTGTGAAGGCTCCCACAGTAGCCCGATCTCCCTCCCCCGCCCCGCCCATTATTCTCTGAAACACACCACACTTGTTCACTTTTCTGAAAGCCTCCCTGCCCCTCTTAAACCCCTCCTCACAGTTCAGTGTTTTACACAAAGTTTGTGTTTTAAATATTTGTTTATGAGATGGACAAGAAAGTTGGCAGATGCTGCATTACAACCAATGTAATTTACTAAATGAGGCCCACCTTATGTTTTTAAGTTGCTTGCATAGTGCTGATGCAATACGCTTTGAGAAAATGCTACACTTCATTGAGTTCTTTTAATGCAATATGGAAAGGTTTTGTTTCTCCTATATTAAAAAAAAACTAAAAAATACTGCTGAATTTGGCATTAAAAGTCATTGGTAGTGTTCTTTCGCTCGAAAAAAACTTCAAAAAGAAAGTCATAAGATGGGTTTAATAGTATCGATGAAATAAAGAACAAGTACCTTTTATTTTTTTTTATTGCATTCTAGGTTTGGGGGTACATGTGAAGAACATGCAAGATTGTTGCATAGGTACACACATGGCAGTGTGGTTTGCTGCCTTCCTTCCCCTCACCTGTATCTGTCATTTCTCCCCATGCTATCTCCTCCCACCTCCCCACCTCTCCGTCCCTCCCGCATTTCCCCCCAACGGACCCCAGCGTGTAGTGCTCCCCTCCCTGTGTCCATGTGTTCTCATTGCTCAACACCTGCCTATGAGTGAGAACATGCGGTGTTTGATTTTCCGCTCTTGTGTCAGTTTGCTGAGAATGATGGTTTCCAGGTTTTAAACAAGGTCTCAAGGTAAAGGAAGGCACATGTGTTTCTTCTGCCATAAAATTATATCAACAGCTACCACTAGAGGGCGCTTGGCCTCTTTTTATTTTTCGTAAACAGACAGCAGCGTTGAAATGGCACATAACTGCCTTCATACTTCGCTGTATCCATAAACTGATATTTCCATTCTTCACTGTATGTGCAGGTTAGTTTATTCTTAAACGTTATGTTACTCCTTACATATTTCATCTCTATATGGCAACGACTTCATTCACTTTTATTGAATACTAGAAAATTTACAATGAAATTGTAATTTCCAGGTTAATTTGAAATGTATTTTTTCCCCACTAACGTAATAAGAAAAAAACGTTTCCATGTCAAATGTAGTGATTACATTCCAAAAATAGATGAGAATTATTGCATATGCCTAAAATATGAACGAGAAAAAAATTAAGCATCTTTAATTACTGATGAGGTTCCCAAATTTTGTCACTGGCACACTTAGTGTCTCAGTAACTTTTATTTTTTCTTTGAGACAGAGTCTCGCTCTATTGCTCAGGCTAGAGCGCAGTGGTGCGATCTCGTCTCAGTGCAACCTCCGCCTCCCAGATTCAAGCAATTCTTTTGCCTCAGCCTTCTGAGTACCTGGGATTACTGGCACGCACCACCATGCCCAGCTAATTTTTTGTATTTTTGGTAGAGGTGGAGTTTCGCCATGTTGGCCAGGCTGGTCTCGAACTCCTGACCTCCTGATCTGCCCGCCTCGGCCTCCCAAAGCGCTGGAATTACAGATGTGAGGCACCGTGCCCAGCAGTGTCTCAGTAACTTTTTTTGTATGATCACAAAAGGAAAAAAAAAAAAAGTTCTGTTTATTCCATAGTTAGATTTAAGCAATTTAAGAAGTATTTACATTCTAACAACTTATTCATTATTTGAAAACAGCACAAATAAATGGGAAAAAATTATGTTTCTTTTTTTTTGAGGAGGAGGAGGAGTTTCGCTCTTGTTACCCAGGCTGCAGTGCAATGGCGCAGTCTCGGCTCACCACAACCTCCGCCTCCTGAGTTCAGGCAATTCTCCTGCCTCAGCCTCCTGAGTAGCTGGGATTACAGGCACGCGCGCCACCATGCCCAGCTAATTTTTGTATTTTCAGTAGAGACAGGGTTTCACCATGTTGACCAGGATGGTCTCGATCTCTTGATCTCGTGATCCACCCGCCTCGGACTCCCAAAGTGCTGGGATTACAGGGTTGAGCCACCGCACCCAGCCGGAAAAATGTATTTTTCTTAGACAGGGTCTCATTCTTGTCAGTCAGGCTGGACCTGGGCTCAAGTGACCCAAGCTCATTGCAGCCTCGACCTACTGGACTCAAGTGATCCTCCTGCTTCAGCCTTTCAAGTAGCTGGGACTACAGGTGCACACCACCACTCTCTGCTCATTTTTTTTCAATGATAGAGATGAGGTCTCATTATGTTGCCGGAATTGGTCTCAAACTCCTGGGCTCAAGCCATCCTCCCATATCAGCCTCCTAAAGTGCTGGGATTACAGGCGTGAGCCACCACTCCTGGCCAATTTCCTTATCTCGCACTGACTATGTTAGTGACCCATTGCTTCAGAACAAATCACCCCCAACATTCAGTGGCTTAAAAAGCAAGTAGTTATTATCTCACAGTTTCTGTGGGTCAGGAATGCCAGAAGAGCTTACCTGGGTTTTCTGTGGCTCAGGATCTTAATGAGATTGCCTTCTCCATGGTGGCTGAGGATGCAGTAACCAGAAGGGGTTGACTGAGGCTGGAGGATCCAGCTCTAAAATGGTTCATTCCTACGGCTATTGGCCAGTGGCGTCAGCTCCCTGCTGCCTTTTTGCAAAAGCGCTCATTTCCTCTCCACGTGGCACACCCACAGGGCTGCTTGAGCATCTTCACCACATCGTGCCCAGCTTCCCCAAAACTGAGTGATCAACAGGAGAAAGCAAAGGAAGGATGAAATGCCTTTTCTGACCTTGACATCTGAGTCTCACACTCACCCTCTGCCACATTCTATTTTTCAAAAGCTAGTTACTAAGTCCAGCCCACATTCAAAGGAAAGGGAATTAAGTTTCTTCCATTAAAGAGAAGATTGTTAAAGAATTCTGGACACATTTTAAAATCATCACACTCACCGGTAAGGTACATGTACCTATTGGTCACTAGACACCCAACCTTTGGAATCAAATTCACCAGCACCTCCCTTATTTCCTGTTCCATGTCAATTTTCCTGTAGTATCTACATTTTGTCACAGCCAACTGCTGAAAACCCAGCTTCACAAAGATACGTCTTTTAGAAAAGCAATATAACACACCCTAAGGTTTGAACTGTAAGCTACTTTGAGCTGGTAGTTCCTGCAGCAGCCAACAAATATTTCTGTGTTTTTCTTGAGAATTTTCAATACGTCATGTGGCTCCTGTGAGTTCACTGCAGCCTCTTGGGGTGCCTCAGTGCACAATTTGAAGATCATAAGCTTAATTATCTTTTTCTCAGCAATAAAAATTAAAAGTATGTTTAAAGAAGTCTTTCTAAATACATTAATAATTTCTCTATTATTCATAGTCTGGGGGTATCATAAAGGATGTTATTTCTATTCATGGTATGGAAATAAAATCAAAATTTTATCACTTTATAAGGACTTATTTAATATCAAAATATTCTAAGGGCAGGACCTCTTTCCTTCACCCATTTTAATTGAACAACAGATGGAATACAAAGAAAAAGTAATCCAAGAATGAAAAAATACAAATCAAAGGTTCAGTTTTTTAAAAAATCGTCCAAGAAATAATCATTTCCTTTATACATTAAAAAAAATCTTCTCTTTATTCTCATTTCCCAATATAATAATGTTAGTGTTGGCCTGGAGTCTGTGCCAAATGCTTACATAGTATGTCTACTTCCTTCCCCATAGGAAGTTAATATAAAGAGAAAGCTCAGGTAATGAAAGGTCTTCCTGTCGTTTGCAAGTGATAGGAAAAACAAATACACACGCATTTCTCTTACTCCTTCCTGAAACCCCACTAAAATAACAAAAAATTATTTTAAAGGGTATAATTCCACAAAAACAAAGATAACAGAAAATGTGATTATAGAAGATGATTATTGTACACAAAATCCTGGAAGAGGAAAACCTTATAAACTTTGGTAAATGATTTGGGACTCATATCTCTCTGCTCCGCTGAGCACCTGAAAAAGAAAAAGACCAACTAGAAGCAAGTTGATTCACACCACAGAAACTCAGGAAACTTCTGTCAGTAGAGGAACCAGGGGGCTCTGAAGGTGTTAAGTTTGCAAGCAGGACTGAAAACAGAATTTGTTAAAAGTCTGAAAAAGGAGGTAATAGACTCTTCAGTCTCCTCCCACTGTCCATGCAGGCAATCACAAAAGATGGTAGGTTTTTGTTTTGTTTTGTTTGAGACAGAGTGTCACTCTGTATCCCAGGCTGGAGTGCAGTGGCATGATCTCAGCTCACTGTAACCTCTGCCTTCCAGGTTCAAGCGATTCTCCTGCCTCAGCTTTCTAAGTAGCTGGGACTACAGGTGTGCACCACCACACCCAGCTAATTTTTGTATTTTTAGTAGAGACAGAGTTTCACCATGTTGGTCAGGCTGGTCTCTAACTCCTGACCTCGTGATCTGCACAAATCCCAAGTCTGCACAATCCCAAAGTGCTAGGATTACAGGCGTGAGCCACTACGCCCGGCCTGTACGTTTTCTATTAATAACATATATGTTCATTGGAAAACAGATGTTCAATCAGTTTATTTTCAGAAGAGTGAGATTTCTAGTTCCTTTCTGGTAGTAGGCCCTCAGAACACTGACTGTTGGGCTTATACTCTATCATGGAGATAATGAAAACATCCTTTGGGGAAACTGCCTAGCCCTGCAAATACTGACAGCCAGGCATCCACAAGACAGCCAGCTCCTGCCTGAGCGAGCACTGTACAATAAAACCTGACATTTGATGAGCTTCACATGAACATGAAATTTCTAATCAGGATTTAGTGCCACTCTTTTGAAAAATTGATTTATTTTAAAATAATGTACACAAAAACTTTCAGATCAGAACAAAGAACTCCTGTATCCCTTTCATTCAGATTCTCCAAACATTAACATTTTTCTGAATATGCATGAACACCAATCCCATCTCTCTATGTATATATAGGGAGAGGAATAAATCCATTATCATTAGTCAAACTCTGAACTTTTTTAAAAAAAAGCTTCAGACACAATGTCCCACTATCCCTAAATAATCCAGTGTGTATTTCCCCAATCTCTCCCATTCAAATTTTGCCAACTGTCCAAAATGTCTTTTTCCTTTCTGGTTCAGGATTGTTCGAAGGAATATGTGTTGCATGTAGTTCTTATGTCCCATCAGATTCATTCAACCTAAAACAATAATTCTGCCTCTGATGTCCTTAACAATTTTTAAAGAGTAAAAGCTTCACATTCCATGTAATGACCATCACTCTGTTTCTCAGGACCAGACACAGGACAGGCATCCTTCACAACAATATTATGGAAATTATACTGTGCTTTTCCCAGTGTATCTCATCGGGAAGTACAACTTAGCAAAGAACACACACACACACACACACACACACACACACACACACATCATATCATATATATATAGCCTGAGAAAGTATAATTAGAAGAGAAGTACAAGAAAGGAAATGAAGCCAGAGTGTACTGCGGTAAAGAACTGGGAATGGTCTGAGACTTTATCTTACTTGCAAACCAACAAGTTAGCCTGCCATAGTTTCATGGATGTTAGGGAAACACATGAGATTCCCAGGTCAGAGGCAAAGGATTTTATTACTCACAAAACAGTAAGCAGTATGAGCTTTATGGTCACTCTGGTTCTCCTTGACCTCCAGTTCCCATGGTGGTAACAAAGAGTGTCCCAGGCAGATGCTGCATATGCAGTGGGTTTGTATCACAGCTAAGAAACCCTGAGTCTGGGGAACCTCAGTCTTTTATAATGGATTGAAAGCCAACTCCCATGACATTTGGCCCAACGGAAGCAATATCTTTACCATATTGGACAGCAAACGCGCCTGTCATCTGCTCTGAAGGGAGATGCTTTCATTATAGTCCAAGGCTATTCACTATATTTATATCCTTGAAATAGCAGTCTGGAACAAAAGCTGTCACTACCTGTGCTCTTAAACTGTGCAGAAATATAAATGACCCATGAAAAATTGTTGCCCCACCACTGTGTGACTCATCTCTGAAAATACACATATCACAATAAGGTAAACTCTGGATGCTGACTAACCCGAAAAATTGTGACTAAATATATTGGCAATGGGGAGAAATGGGAGGAGCCTGTTGAGGATGGTAGAGATAGGCTTAAAACATAATAAATTTTATATTCTATAGTAGGAAATAAATAGCATCTAAAAAAGAAAATCAAAACATAGAAGTAAAAGTGTATTACTTTTAAAATGTGGGAAAGTAACTAACAGTGTTGAGTATGGCATTGCCTCTTAGGTATAGTTCTGTTTTCATGAAATGGGAAAGGTGGAACGAGCAAGTTCTTTTTTTCACCATAAGCTATTTGACCTTTTAAACTACACACATGATTATCTTCATAAAAATTAAAATACAAAGCCAGTCATGGTGGTGCACAACTGTAGTCCCAGCTACATGGAAGGGTGAAGCAGGAGGATCACTTGATCCCGGGAGTTCAAGACCAACCTGGGCAACATAGCAAGGCCCCTTCTCTAAAGTAAAATAAAATAAGCCTGGGGGTGGTGCCTCACACCTGTAATCCCAGCACTTTGGGAGAACAAGGCAGAAGGACTGCTTGAGCCCAGGAGTTCAAGACCAGCCTGGGCAGCATAGTGATACCCTGTCTCTACAAAAAAAATATTTTAAATGCCAGGTACAGTGACTCATGCCTATAATCCCAGCACTTTGGGAAGTCAAGGCAGGCAGATCACTTGAGGTCAGGAGTTCAAGACCAGCCTGGCCAACATGGTGAAACCCCGTCTCTACTAAAAATACAAAAATCAGCTGGGTATGGTGGCACAGGCCTGTAGTCCCAGCTACTTGGGAAGCTGAGGCATGAGAATTGCTTGAACCTGGAAGGCAAAGATTGCAGTGTAATCTTGAAGTGCAAGATCATGCCATTGCACTTCAGCCTGGGTGACAGAGCAAGACTCTGTCTCAAAAAAAAAAAAAAAAGAGCTGGGCATGGTAGCATGCTTCTGTAGTCCCAGCTACTCAGGAGGCTGAAATGGGAGGATTGCTTAAGCAGAGGAGATGGAGATTGCAGTGAGTGGTGATCACACCACTGCACTCCAGCCTGGATGACACAGCAAGATCCTGTCTCAAAAAAATAAAAGATAAAATAAAAAATTTAATTTTAATTTAGAGAGGAGAGAAAAATAGAAAGAGATCCTGGAGCACAATAGATTTATCATAACCACTAGATTATGGCCAAGGAAATCTGCCCCAAACATCTCCAAAGAACTAATAAGGATATAGGCACCTCAGTTTTTGAAAAGGTGGTTTTTAAAGATATAAAGTCAGTTTCCTTTTCTTAAGGAACAAATATTCACTGTCAGCCTATAGGACAACACCCTCAATCCTGGTAGGTCTGATTGGATTTCCACTTTAGCATTCACTGGGCACAATAACTGCTTGCCCTTCTTCAAAGGATGTTGGAAGACAGAAAATGACCTCATTGCTGGTATGGTGTCCATAATAATCTCTCCCAGCTGCTCTATGCTGTATTCACAACAAAGGAAGCTTGACTTTGTGCAGCCCTCCAGGCTGTTAACTCTCAGGAGCCCATCCATCTACAACAGGCAAGGTGGAAAAAACAGTGAAAAAAAAACACTAACATATTTCAATTTCATAAAGAGTCAAGTGTTGTGTTATTTCATTAATGGTTTCTTCTAATCTTTTTTTGATGCTAAAAAATAAAAACAAAAAATTATGGAGTATATAAAGTAGAAATTAAAAACGACCCATCCTACTTAACCATTCCCTAATTCCACTCCCCAGACGTAACCATTGTCAACAGTTCAAAATCTTTCCTTCCAGATTTTTTTAGAATGCAAATATTTATGCTTATATACGCATGAGCATACTGACTTGTTTTACCTAAATGATATCAGACTACACATACAAATTTGCCTTGTGTTCATTCTAGTTAAATAACTGCAAGATTGTTCTACAGGTATATAAAATCTGCCTTCCTTATTCTTTCTAAGAGCTACAGTTACTGTAATTTACTTAATAATTTTCTATTGATAATCACTCTTTTTTTTTTTTTTAGACGGAGTCTAGCTCTGTTGCCCAAGCTGGAGTACAGTGGCGTGATCTCAGCTTACTGCAACCTCCACCTCCCAGGTTCAAGTGTTTCTCCTGCCTCAGCCTCCCAAGTAGCTGGGATTAAAGGTGCACACCACCATGCCTGGCTAATTTTTGTATTTTTAGTAGAGACAGGGTTTCACCATGTTGGCCAGGCTGGTCTCAAACTCCTGATGTCAGGTGATCCACCTGCCTCAGCCTCCCAAAGTGCTGGGATTACAGGTGTGAGCCACCATGCCCGGCCTATTTCATTTATTTCCAATTTTATCCTATTATAAGCAATACTCATCCTTTTCATATTTTTATATTTCTGTGCTGTTACTTGAGTATTTGTGAAGGATAAACTCATAAGTAGAACCTGTGTCAATGGGTATACAGAGTGTTAACATGGCTGCACCATACAGTCTTTGCAACCGTACTGTAAAGCTGATAGTCTTGCTTTCATTTGAATAATAAGGAAAGTGAGAACCACAGCGTCTGGTCTTCTCACCCTAAGTCTGGCAGAAATTAAGTGCCAAGATTAAAACTACATTCCTCTGGAATCCAAGTTCAAGAGTGGCTTAGGCAGACAACTACAAGAGCAGCAGTGAAAAGAATGGAGGCTTCTGGAACAGGCGCGTCGACACCCCTAAATGTTTAGGGTGAGTAAACCAGAACTTGATATTGACCAGACTGTAGAGCTCCAGGCTTTTACCTTTCCCAAGGTGAGGACAGTTCAGGACAGCTTTACAGAGATAGCAAAGAAGTACGATTGGCAACCCAACAAATGAAAGAAGCCCTAACCCTAGCCACTCCCAAGACCAAGAAGTAGCTTCCGGAAGGAAGCAGATAGATTTGTGACAGTCTGGGACAGCCACCCTGTGGGAGGAACAAACAAAGGCCACCGAGTCACAGAGGAACTTGGAGGCTGAGGCAGAGTGAACTGTGAATTCCAAGGACTTTCACTGTGTTATCAAACCTTAGTGAAAAACTGATCACGTAGGGGTTAGTATCACATAAAATTAACACATAAACCTCACGTACATGGATGCAAAGCTTTAGTTGTATCTCAAAGATTTTTATTTTAAAATGTATGTATTCAAATATTCTTTCAAAAGCCAAAAAGACTGTTTCTTTCTTTTCTTAATAGTTGAGGTCGTTTGTTGACCTCCAGGCACTATGCTAGAGGCTTTCTTTTTTTCTGTTTTTTTGGTTTGTTTTTTTGTTTGTTTTTTTTTTTTTTTGAGATGAATTCTTGGTGCTGCAACCTCCACCTCCCAGGTTTAAGCAATTCTCCTGCCTCAGCCTCTCGAGTAGCTGGGACTACAGGTGTGCACCACCACACCCAGCTAATTTTTGTAGTTTTAGTAGAGACAGGGTTTCACCATGTTGACCAGGATGGTCTCAATCTCTTGACCTGTGATCTACCCACCTCGGCCTCCCAAAGTGCTGGGATTACAGACATGAGCCACCCCACCCGGCCCACCTCCCAGGTTTAAGCAATTCTCCTGCCTCAGCCTCCCAAGTAGCTAGGCCTACAGGCATGCATCACCACATCAGTCTGATTTTTTTTTTTTTTTTTTTTTTTTTTTTTTTGTAATTTTAGTAGAGATGGGGTTTTGCCATGTTGGCCAAGCTGATTTTGATCTTCTGACCTCAAGTGATCCGGACACCTTGGTTTCCCAAACTGCTGAAATTACAGGTGTGAGCCACCGTGCTGAATCCTAGAGGCTTCCAAAAACATAGGCCAGACATGGTGGCTCACACCTGTAATCCCAGTAGTGTGGGAAGCCAAGGTGAGAGGATTACTAAAAGCCAGGAGTTCGAGACCAGCCTGGCCACCATGGCAAAACCCTGTCTCTACTATTTCAAAAAACTAGCCTGGTGTATTGTTGCGTGCCTGTAGTCTCAGCTACTCAGAAAGCTGAGGCATGAGAATCACTTGAACCCAGGAGGCAGAGGTTGCAGTGATCCAAGATCGTGCCACTGAACTTCAGCCTGGGTGACAGAATGACTCTATATCAAAAAAAAAAAAAAAAAGAAAGAAAGAAAAAGAAAAAGTACAATATGCCTTCCTTTAATCCTTGCAAATTTTAAGTTGTTTTCTTTTAATGTAAAACAAAATGATTCATAATTATAGAGCCAAGAATTAGAAAATACCTGCAGAAAACCTCTAATAAAATGTAAAGACCATAATAAACAACCAGAAAGGAAAACTTAGGAAAAATGGAAACTATGTCAGAAGAAGAAAACAACAAAAAAAAAATACTTCTATATCTTCTGAGAATTAAGAAAAAATTATATATAAAATGAAAATAATATATATATGTTTTATTGTACTTTAAGCTCTGGGGTTCATGTGCACATCCTGCAGAATAGTTGCAAAGGTACACACATGCCATGGTGGTTTGCTGTCTCCATCCCCCCTGTCACCTACATCAGGCTTTTCTCTCGGTGTTATTGCTCCCCAACCTCCCTGCCCCCCCACTGTCCCTCCCTTCCCCTGCCCCCCGGCCTCCACCCACCCCTGTGTGTGTTGTTCCCCTCCCCAGGCCCATGTGTTCTCATTGTTCATTACCCGCCTATGAGTGAAAACATGCAGTGTTTGGTTTTCTGTTCTTGTGTCAGTTTGCTGAGAATGATGGTTTCCAGATTCATCAGAATCTATATTTTTAAAAAGCACATTCAGAAAACAAGTAAAACAAAAACATAAAATAAAAGGTAATTTTTGCAGTTGTTGAGAGAGACAGTATGTTTGTATTTAGGAAATTTTCCACAGACTTAAGCTAAAATAAGAGAGAAATTATGGAAATGTAAAAGCCATACAAAGAGACCAAATGTTTTAGCAAATAGAGAGTAAGTCACTGAAGAAATAAGTTTCTTAATTACCTAGAACTCTAAGATAAGTTTGTAAGTTAAAAAAGTTCATTACGGAGAGAGATCCAAGATGGCTGATCACTAACTAGCAGCTCGGGATTGTAGCTCCCAGTGAAAGCGCAAAGAACGAGAGGACGCCATACCTTCACATGAATTCTTGTTGCTCACACACCAGGAGATTCCCAGCGGAGGAGCCCCATGGGTCGCCAGCACGACTCCTGTGACCAGCGAGGCGGTTTTGCTGGTGCCTCGGAGCGTCGGTTCTTGGTGCAGAGTCAGAAAAGCACCATCAATCTTAATGCCGCTGATTTAGTCGGTGCAGTGGGTTGCTCAGATTTCGGTGATGAGGATCAATAAGTTGGACGTCCACTCAGAAACCCAATTACAAAGACGGTAAATACAAAGACCACAGATGGATAAATTTATAACAAAGGGAAGAAAACAGCCAAAAAAGGCTGAGAATACCCAAGATCAGAACGCCTCTCCCTCAGCAGGGGATCACAGTTCCTCATCAACAACGGAACAAGGCTTGATGGAGAACGAGTGTGTTCCAATTACAGAAGCAGGCTTCAAAATGTGGATAATGAGAAACTTCTGTGAATTAAAAGAACTTGTTTTAAACCAATCCAAAGAAACTAAGAACTTTGAAAAAAGATTTGACGAAATGTTAACAAGAATACACAATTTAGAGAGGAATATAAGTGAATTGATGGAGCTGAAAAACACAATACGAGAACTTCGTGAAGTATGCACAAGTTTTAACAGCCGAATTGATCAAGCAGAAGAAAGGATATCAGAGGTCGAAGACCAACTCAATGAAATAAAACAAGAAGACAAGATTAGAGAAAAAAGGATAAAAAGGAACGAGCGAAGTCTCCAAGAAATATGGGACTATGTGAAAAGACCTAATCTACGCTTGATAGGTAGGTGTACCTGAATGTGACGAAGAGAATGAATCCAAGCTGGAAAACACGCTTCAGGACATTATTCAGGAAAATTTTCCCAACCTAGTAAGGCAGGATAATATTCAACTCCAGGTAATACAGAGAACACCACAGAGATATTCCTCAAGAAGAGCAACTCCAAGGCACATAATCGTCAGATTCACCAGGGTTGAAATGAAGGAGAAAATACTAAGGGCAACCAGAGAGAAAGGTCAGGTTACCCACAAAGGGAAGCCTATCAGACTTACAGCAGATCTCTCAGCAGAAACCCTACAAGCCAGAAGAGAGTGGGGACCAATATTCAATATCCTTAAAGAAAAGAACTTTCAACCAAGAATTTCACATCCAGCCAAACTAAGCTTCACAAGTGAAGGAAAAATAAAGTTTTTTGTGAATAAGCAAGTACTCAGAGATTTCATCACCACCAGGCCTGCTTTACAAGAGCTTCTGAAAGAACCACTACACATAGACAGGAACAAACAGTATCAGCCTTTCTTTAAAAATACCAAAAAGAGCATCAATATAATGAAGAATTTACATCAACTAATGGGCAAAATAGCCAGCTAATATTAAATGGCAGTATTAAACTTACATATATTATTATTGATTCTAAATTTAAATTGACTAAATCCCCCAATCCAAAGACAGACAGGCAATTTGAATAAAAAACTAAAACCCATCAGTATGCTGCATCCAGACCCATCTCACATTCAAGGATACACAAAGACTCAAAACAAGGGATGGAGAAGGATTTACCAACCAAACAGAGAGCTAAAATAAATAAATAAAAAGCAGAAGTTACAATTCAGCAACAAAGATCAAAAGAAGCAAAGAAGGACATTATATAATGATAAAAGGATCAATGCAACAACAAGAAGAGCTAAAGATCCTAAATATATATGCACCCAATACAGGAATACGTAGATCAGTACCACATCATATCAACTTAGAAGTTTAAACGAAATGTTCATTGGCTCCTTGTTTGTTATTCTCTTCCCTCATTTTCTTTTATGTCTCCATTATTAAGGACAATTATAGGCATACTCATATTTAGATTGCATTCTAGCCCGGGCAATAAAGCAATATCCCCATTCTCTCTCCCTCTTCCTCTTTCTCTTTCTTCGTCTTTATTCTTTTTCTTATAAAAAAATAAAAATAATAAAAGAAAAATGACACAGTTAACATGAATGTGCAGATATCTGTTCAAGATCCTGCTTTCGATTCTTTTGGATACATATCCAAAAAGGGAATGTCTGGATCACATAGTAATTCTACTTTTAATTTTTCAGAAACCACCATACTGTTTTCCATAGAGGCTATACCATTTTATATTCCCATCAACAGTGAACAAGAGTTCCAATCCCACATCCTTGCCATCACTTGTTATTTTCTGTCTTTAAAAAAAAAAAAAAAAAGTTCATTACACATAGACAAAATAGTAGACAAAAATAGAACCATGTACATCGTGAAATTTCAGGAAAATGGCACATAAAATAAGATCCTAAGAGTTTCCAGAAAGAAAAGAGAAAAAGAAGTAAAGCTTATATACAAAGAATGCCTTCAGACTTCTCAACGAGGAGACTAGAAAGTAAAAGGCACTGAACAATACCTTAGAAATTCTGAAGGGATTTTTCCCCCAAACTCAAATTCTATATCCCAGTAAACCCTCAATTGACTGTGATGATAGAGGGTCAAGAAAATAGGTTTCAGACATGCAAGGACTCAAAAAAGTTACCTCCTGTGCATTCTTCCTCAGGAGGCTACGAAAATATTAGGACCATTAATAGGAGGGGATAAATCAAGAAAGAGGAAAGTATCAAATACAAGGAAAAGAAGATTCAACATGAGAACGGGGTGACGGGACTGTACTAGATGATGTAAACAGTGATCCCAGAATAACAGCTGCACGCTGGCACACAGGAGTAGTTCCAACTGCAGTTAGTCAAAAGGCTCTAGAAGAAATTTCTTCTGGTATAATGTAATTGCTAGAATATCCGCAGGTAATTGACAAAGGCCTTGTGTTCAATAGCATGTTTTCCAAACTGGGGTGTACTAACAGTGAGAAAGAGCATTGCTATTTATTACACCAGACCAACAGGCATAGAGTGGGATGAATGGTCAGAGTGCTATGAACAAAAGAAAAAGCAAGAAAGGAAAAGTCATCACAAGTTACTACATTACGATTGCAAACCTGTGAGTATCTCTCATAATATGTGAACACTGACTATTAACCGAAACAAAATTACAACACAATCATAGTGAAAAAAATAAGTAAATACATGGAAGGAGTGCACAGGTGTGGTGAAAACAGGGGAGGGAAGAAAACAAAATCCTCATCTTCTGCAGTGAGTAACTGATAGACAATGCATAAAACTGGAAAACAAAGTAGTCATATAAGCATGTTATTTAGAGACAAAAAAGTAAATACAAGGCAGGCACAGTAATGTGCACCTGGAGTCCCAGCTACTTGGGAAGACTGAGGTGGGAGGATCATTTGGGCCCAGGAGTCCAGCCTAAGCAACATAGTGGAACCTCATCTTTAAAAAAAGAAGAAAGGAGAGAAAGGGAGGAATGAAGAAAGGAAGGAGAAAGGAAGGAAGGGAGGGAGGGAGGGAGCGAGGAAGAGAAGGAAGGAGGGAAGAAGGAAGGAAGGGAGGAAGGAAAGAAAGAGAAAGAGAAAGAAAAAGAAAGAAGGAAAGAGAGAGAGGAAGGAAGGAAAGAAGGAAAGAAAGAAGAAGAGGAAGAAGAGGAAGAGGAGGAAGAAGAAGGAGGAGGAGGAGGGAGGGAGGGAGAATGATGGGGGAAATGTACTTTTCCCTGGGGAGAAGAAGACGGGCAGAGAGGAACAGGGAACTGCCGTTTTTCATAATTATTTGACTCTTTCAGCTTGATATCTTTGATACGAGCAGAAAAGAAAAACAAAAATAAAAACGAGAGAGAGGAAGGAAAGAAGGGAGAGTGAGAGAGAGCAACATATCCAGTTTTCATCTGGTATAACTAAAAAATGTCAATAGAAATATCAAATCCAAGCTACATATGACTGGATTTTACAAAGTATAGTTTATTTTGCTTGGTGAATGGCAGGGAAACGGCAGGCAGAGTCTACGTAAAAGAAACAACCCTCCTTCTCGTTTACAAGAATAAGGAAATGGGGAAACAGATGATGCTGGAGCATGCCTTGTTCATATACACTCAGAAATGAGACAGGCAGGAGTGTTTGTTTTCAAAGCCATGAACAGGGGGTCTTTGATTTTCTTCGTTGGATTTTTCAATAACCAACAGATATTACTGGTCAATCCATAAAATGAAATAGTGAAAATAAAGAGAAAAAAATCCACCCACGCCTTTTCCTTCTTTGATACGTCCTTGTGGTTGCTGCGACTTCATCCAAACAGATACTGCCTTTTACAAAGGCACCAACTACCTGTTTGTAATTATATTTTCAGACATCTTAGCCAACATGATCTGATTAGGCCTAAAGAAAATACGTTGTCACTAATACCTCTCTTCACCCGTGACTTACCTCCCTCACGGGTCTGGGAAAAGGCTGTTTTTTTTTTTTTCCTAAATGTCATCAGTGATGTATTTCTGCAAAGCCCTGTGTGAAGACTACTATCAGAGGCTGCCTCCCTGTAGGTCTGTGCCCCCTGCCCCCAAACTCTCTATTATAGATACATATTTCCTTATCTTCTCCGAGCATCCCTTACTTTTAAACCCATTAAAAAAATTGATAGGTACAAAAAACTCAATCAGCACAAATTCCTAACAAAAATGTTCAAAGCAACTTTTTCTTCTTTTTTTAACAATGAAAGTGTTCAAAGCAACATTTTTTTTTCTTTTTTTTTTTTTTTAACAGAGTCTCACTCTGTTGCCCAGGCTGGAGTGCAGTGGTGCAATCATGCCTCGCTACAGCTAATTGTTTATTTTTTTGTAGAGGCAGGGTCTTGCTATGTTGCCCAGGCTGGTCTCAAACTTCTTATCTCAAGTGATCCTCCTGCCTCTGTTTCCCAAAGTACTGCGAATCCAGGCATGAGCCACCATGCCCGGCCTAGCGCATTTTTTTAAATAGACTCCACTATAAAACATTTACTAATTCAACTCACATCCGTGAACTTAAAAACAGAGAAACAATCTAACTTACTGTCAACAATTGCTGCAGGCCATGGGATGCCCCTTGCTTTTATGGCACCATGGACCCAGCATGTAGGGTAGGCAGTAGAGACATATCAGGACTGAATTCCTACTCCACAAGTGCCTAGCTGTGTGATGTTTTAGATATTAATCATGCTGTACCTCAGTTTCTCTATCTGTAAAGTAAAAACTGTAAGGCCCAATCAGACACAGTGGCTCATGCCTGTAATCCTAGCACTTTGGGAGGCTGAGGTGGGCGGATCATCTGAGGTCAGGAGTTCAAGATCAGCCTCATCAACATGGCAAAACCCCATCTCTAACTGAAAATACAAAAACTAGCCGGGTGTGGCGGCGTAGGCCTGTAATCCCAGCTACTTGGGAGGCCAAGGCAGGAGAATCTCTTGAACACAGGAGACGGAGGTTGCAGTGAGCCACAACTGAACCACTTCACTCCAGCCTGGGCAAAAGAGTGAAACCCCATCTCAAAAAAAAAGAAAAGTAAGGACTTCACTTATGCTTTATCGCAGCAAGCGGCTTACTTCGGTAAGGCAATCAACAAAGACAGAACTCTCTTTCCTCTTATTTCTTGGGGCATGGGGAAGGAGTGCACAGGCATGCCTACTTTCCCTTTCACATGACCCGGGTTCTCCTGTGTCTCCCTTTATTTGGGACATGAGAAGAAAGGGAAGATATTAGCCAATGAAAGACATCCTCACGAGCTTACATTCAGTTCACATTAAAGGATCTGAAAAATCAGATCAACCCTGTGGGTTCTGCCCTTTCACTTGAGAGTCTGGACTTTGTTAAATCACAGGCAGATATATATTTTTTTCTGGTGACATTGTCAAATCAAAGGCCAGTGAGGCCCAGCAGGATTTCTCCTTTGAGAAAGGGTCTCTAAATAGAGAATACAGGATAATGGTAACTCACTTGTGTCCCTTTAGGAAAAGCAGTAAAGAAAAACCATAAACCATACAGCAAACATACAAATTAGCAGATTATAACCAGGAATTCCTCATCTCTTTTCTTGGGTATTGTCTATAATATGGTCTTGTGTTTGTATAGAATAGAATACACAAAAATATTAGGGCCTAGAATGATGTTAGAGGCACTTAAAACCACAATTTACAGATATAGAAACTGTTCACAGAGATCAATAGCCTTTTCCAACCTACTACAGCCAGTGGGTCTTTTTCTATCTATGCACTTTCCTCTTTGGCTTATGTATGCAACTGTATATGAAAACTGTACAACCATATTTTTCTGTGGCATAGATTTATATCACCATATTGTTCTGTGATTTAGGAATTAGCTAATAGGCGTGACTTTTATCTTAAATAACTCTGAATAAAAGTTCTGCTTTTTATTTAGCTAAAAAATGTTAAAGAGCCAGGTACAGTGGCTCACGCCTGTAATCCCAGCACTTTGGGAGGCCAGGGCAGGTGGATCACTTGAGATCAGGAGTTTGAGACCAGCCTGGCCAACATGGTGAAACACTGTTTCTACCAAAAAATACAAAAATTAGCCAGCCGTGGCAGCATGCACCTGTAGTCTCAGCTACTCGGGAGGCTGAGGTAGGAGAATCACGAACTCAGGAGGCAGAGGCTGCAGTGAGCAGAGATCACACCACTGCACACCAGCCTGGATGACAGAGTAAGACCCTGTCTCAAAAAACAAAACAACAAAAATAAAAAGTTAAAGGGTGAGTGTAAAAGGAAAGGCTGAGTGTTTATAGGGAATCAAATAGAAAATAAGGAAATTGTCTAACACTTCATTGGCAAGTCTACAAATAAAAATGAGACTCTTTCTTCTGTTTCTTTCCACATTTTTATTGTCCTTAGGTTCCTCTCTGAAAGCAGAAATGTCAAAATGCTTTGCTAAAAAGTTTCTATGCAACCTACATTTAAAATTATTTCTTCCTACTTAGAATCCCAAGGATCTATAATTCTGCCATCTAAGAGAGAAACATGTCATGTCAGAAAAAAGGAGAATATGACAGCAGATATCGGAATCAGTTGTCAATGTAGTTTTCTAGCTTGTCATGGCTCCTTACACACTGTTTGAACAAACCTCACAAATGGAATTGATTTACCATAAAAATGTGCCTAATTTCCATTAAATCTCATTTGTTGCTTTACTGAGGCACTGAAGTTACCAATGCATCACTGGTTGACCCTGCAGGGCTCTCTCTAGGTTATGTTACTCCAGAAAACAAATTGTGTATAAAATAGGCCTTGGAGGAAGGTGTTTTATTCACATCAGTTGTTTTGCACATTGCTTAAACTAGAGATGTTAGTAGCTTCTGAAAAAGAGCAGTGTTAGCCAGACCCTTAGGGGCGATAGTGAGACATGGAAGTTACTCTGTCACATGCTTGATAGAAGAATCTCGGTTGAGACATATTTCTGTCTTGCATAGGATAGGATATAAGAAATCTGTTTTCAGAGGCTTCGTGGGATGAAGGAAGGCTTAGGAGCCCTTCATACCTCAGTTAAAATCCCAGAGCTGCTATTTGCCCATTGCATGACCTTGATGAAGTTAACCTTAAAAACTCATTTCCTTCTTCTAGAATAGGCATAAACTAACTCAAGGTATTATTATGAGAATTAATTTGCTTTTTCTTTTTCTTTTTTAGCCACTCTTGTTGCCCAGGCTGGAGTGCAATGGCGTTATCTGCAACCTCTACCTCCTGAGTTCAAGCAATTCTCCTGCCTCAGCCTCCCAAGTAGCTGGGATTAAAACACGTGCCACCACATCCAGCTAATTTTGCATTTTTAGTAAAGACAGGGTTTCTCCACATTCATCACGCTGGTCTCAAACTCCCTCCCAGGTGATCCATCTGCCTTGGCCTCCCAAAAACCTGGGATTACAGGCGTGAGCCACTGCGCCCAGCCTGAGAATTAAATTTTAAAATCATATGTAAGGTGCTCATCCCAGATGTGGTCATCAGTGTGTAGATAATCAATGCCAGAATCTTTATGATTACAGTAATGATGATTATTATTCTAATTGAAGCACTGCAATTTACCAGCAGTGTGTCTTGAAAGCACATTTTCTTCAATTGGAAAATGAGGATAATAATATTTACCTTGCAGAGTTGTTCTCAGGACTAGCAATGCTATATGGAAAGTAGCCACAGTATCTAGCCTAGCACATGTAGATTCTTGATAACTTGTTGTTCTTGCTATTTTCACTGAAAGCTATTATTTATATAACAATCTGTTTAAACTTGGGAGAAGCCATGTTTCATATAAAGGCTGACTTTTCTTGATATGGAAAGTTTATACACTGTTCTATTTGATAAATCTTCACTCAAGAGAAAGATTTCCCTTTGTCTCATAAGTCTCTGTTCAAGCTACCTTCGGGATAATTCGCAAAAGAAAGTTGTGGCTAAAATCAAACCAGTGTCCACTACTAACAGCAGGGCTTATTTGCACTACTGTGAAAAAGACACAAAAAAATTCTCCAGCTAATTGAGATATTTGCCATCAGCAGTTGGTCAAAGCAGGAAATCAACTAGGGTTAGAGGGCCTAGGGAGCATTTTATTCTCTTTGGCCTGAACCTTCTAAACATCTTATTGCCACATACAGTTTAGTCATAGAAGAATGGGCTTTATTCGAGTAACATTTTGCAGAAGCTGTTAGCCATCTGGTCTGCCACATTAGACATCAGATCCTTGATTCAATTATCAGTTGGAGCCACATGGTTCCAGTATATCTTGTAATAACAAAATACGTCCTTTTCAACTGAGGAAAAGAGAGGAAGTAAGTGGAAAATGCAGAGCTGGCAATATGGGAGAAAAACACATAGGTGCTTTGGAAGTCTGAAGTTCTGCCTTATTTTGGCTCTGCTCTGCCAGTCCACCTTTCCCTACCAATTCAACCTCCCAGGCATCTGTGGCTTAATAATTCCTTCTCCAGAATTAGCGATGTCCTTCTGCAGATCCCTCCAGGCTCTAGAATTCGAAAGACATTCTCTTCAACTTGGCCAATTTTTGCTCAACCAGACATGTTTCTAAAGATTTTCGAATTGATTGATATAAAGTTAAACCTCCTCTTCAGGGAAGTTAGACCTCTTCATCAACTTTTCTCTGATATATCAGTTTCATTTCTCTGTCTTAACCTAGGTCTCCTGAGACAAGGTGAGAGGAATTTAGGGGCAGTAATCCTAAGGAACAAGAGTAACAGACTTGGTAGAAAGAAATTGAGGAGGCCAGGGGTAGTGGCTCATGCCTGTAATCCAAGCACTTTGGAAGGCTAAGGCGGGCTGGGCTGGGCTAAGATAATCTCAGGTGGGCTCACTCCTATGTCCTTGGTCATCTTATGGATTGGCCACATCTGACTGCTTTAAGTTGGTGTTGTCTGGGATGAATGGGACTCCTACAGCCCCTTTCCATGTGGTGTCTACAGCAAGCTAGTAAGGGTTTGTTCTCACAGTAATCTGAGGGTTCCAAGAAAGTAGACAGAATCATGGAAACTTATGGAGACTTTGGCTCAGAATTCATGCAATGCCTTGTCTTCCACAGTCTGTTGGCCTAAATGAGTCACAGGGTGTATTAGTCCATTCTCATGCTGCTAATAAAGACATATCTAAGACTGAATAATTTATAAAGATAAGAGGCTTAATGAACTCACAGTTCCACATGGCCGTAGAGGCCTCACAATTATGATGGAAGATGAAGGAATAGCAAAGGGACTTCTTACATGGCAGCAGGCGAGAGAAAGCTTGTGCAAGGGAACTACCATTTAGAAAACCACCAGATTTCATGAGGCTTACTACCACAAGAACAGTATGGGAGTGACCACCCCCAATGATTCAGTTACCTCCACCTGGTCCCACCATTGACACATGGGTATTACTACCATTCAAGGAGAGATTTTAGTGGGGACACAGCCAAAGCATATCACATGGCCAGTCCAGATTCAAGAATAACAGAGATAGACTGAACTTCTTAGTGGAAGGAAAAGAATGTGGTCATTTTTCTGCAACTTTCCATAATGCTGTAATAACTTAAAAAGATAAAACAAGAAGTGGAAACTAATCAAGGAAGACACCTGATATGGTTTGTCTGTGTCCACACCCAAATCTCATCTTGCACTGTAGCTCTCATAATTTCCACATGTTGTGGGAGGGACCTGGTGGGAGATAATTGAATCATGGGGGAGGTTTCCCCATAATGTTTTCATGGTAGTGAATAAATCTCACAGGAGCTGATGGTTTTATAAGGGGAAACCCTTTTCACTTGGCTCTTACTCTCTCTTGCCTGCCTCCATGTAAGATGTGCCTTTCACCTGCCATCATGACTGTGAGGCCTCCCCATCCACATAGAACTGAGTCCATTAAACCTCTTTTTCTTTATCAATTACCCAGTCTCAGGTGTGTCCTTATCAGCAGCATAAAAACAGACTAATACAAGGCCAGTATGCAGAAACAGCAGGAAAATTAGAAGAAAAAAAAAAAGAATCTTTCTCAAGTGTCAAAATAGAAAAGAAGGTATCTAAATACCTCATCCATCATTAAAGCTCTTCCCTATACTCAAGTCTGTCTCAGTCCCAGTTTCCAGAACTATCCTCTTTCTCCATGTGTCAGCCAAAGCATCTCACTTTCCACAGAGGCTTTCAATTCTAAGTTTCCTTCTGTCCAGAATGTATCTTTCTACCAAACTGCTCAATATTTCAATATTTCCTTTCAAATTTCAATTTATGCATGTTCTTCACATGTACCCCAAAACCTAAAATTCAATTTAAAAAATTCAATTTATTTCAAGTAACTTCTCTTCCATGAAAAATTAAAAATAGAAGTAATAGTATTTATTAGTTCATGATTATAGTACTTATGATTCTTTATCATGTTTCAGCTACTGTTCTAAGTATTTTGCATGAATTATGTTACCTATTCTTACAACACTTTCTCAAGGTAAATACCATTAAAGATCCGTTTTGAGAAGGGGAAAAAAATTCCATATCTTCCTGAATCATACTTTTCACAGTCTGCATGTTAACTTTCACTCTAAAGAATCATTTCTCAATTCTCCTAAAGATGTGATTTCTCTAACTTTTGGCTTTTTATTTTTCTTTAAACACACTGACAATGGCAGGAATTGGTGAGGGTGCAGAGCAACTTACACACTGCAGGTGGGAGTGTAAATTGTTATAATCACTTTGGAAACCAGTTAACTAGTCTCTCTAATGTGAAGGTATACATTTCCTATGATCAGAAATTCAAACACTGTGCTAGCAGACACCAAACAAATGCATGCATATGCACTAAGAAACAGATCCAAGAATGTCTACATTTTTTAATAATCCCAATCTTGAAATAATTGAAGTATCTATTAATAGAAAGTGGATAAATAAGTCCATATATTGTAAGATGGAGTACTATATTGCAATAAAATTTTAAAAACTACAAATACATGATGAGCATAGATGAGCATTAAGCACATAATGAGTGACAGACACAAGACACAAAATTAGAGTGAAAAAAAGAAGGCAAAATGAAAGTTCATTGTTTGGGGATGCATGCTTAGGAGAGAAAACTGTAAGCCAATGCAAAGAGGCTGTTAACTTAAAAGTTAGTAAAGCTCTTTATCCATAGAGTAGAGAAGAAATAATGTCTAGGAGGAAGAATTTGGGGACCTTATAGGTTCCAGCCATGTCCTATTTCATGACCTTTCTGGTGGTTCCATGAGCATTTGCTTAACGATCATTCATTAGGCTGTACAATCTTATTTTGTACACATTCCTAAATACATGTCACATTTCAGACTAAAAATGTTTAAAAAAGAAATAATAAAGATATTTAGTTATTTCATATGATATGGAGGCTAAAAGTAGGTAGTTTGGCATTCAACATGATCATATGACTGCCTCTTGGAACTCTGTCAGTATCACTTGCATTAGTTCAGATCCTCCAAAAGCAGACATGAAGATGGGATTACATATGCAAGAGATTCACTTGAAACACCTATTAGAGAAGAAATGAGAGGGAGAGAGAAGAGACAAAGGCAGTCTTCAGAAAACGATGTAAGTTCTAACAGTGTGAAGGTGAGAAGAGAGAAAGGGTTGTAGAAGTAGAGTCTCAGGATGCAGGGATATTTTAAGATGCTTCAGCCAGGCAAATGAGACATATTCAAGCTAAAGTTGCCCTGTGGAAGATATCTGCTCTTTGCAGGGTTTGACCTGCCTTAATGTTCCTGCCATTCTCAGGTATTGGATGAGAGCAGCTTGTGGGAAATGTAGCCTTTGAAGAAATGCAGTGGTAGATTCAGAGCCCAGCAACTATGCACCAATTACACCTTCCCCACAGCAGGAGATCTGAGCAGCACATTTCCATGACCACTAAATCTTCTAAAAGTGATGTAAATCGTGAAAAATCAAATATAGCAATACGAATAAATAAGAAATACCAAACAATGTGAATTGCATCGTTACTAAACTTACAGTGTAAATATGAATAATTGATACACTAATAAAGTTTTATGATCATTTCAGTCAGTAAATCCTTGAATATTTATATAATATTATATTACTATTACTCTCATTATTACTATAATATACTGTTATCCTGCACTGAAGACTAGGGAAACTAGATTTCACATCCACTGAGTTCTACCTGAGATTGGCAGGTAACCTATGGAGTGATTGTATTAGTCCGTTCTCATGGCTGCTATAAAGAACTGCCCCAGACTGGGTAATTTACAAAGAAAAGAGATTAAATTGCCTCACAGTTCCTCATTGCTGGGGAAGCCTCAAGAAACTTACAATCTTGGTGGAAGGGGAAACAAACGTCCTTCTTCACATGATGGCAGTAAGAAGAATGATGGCAGAGTGAAGCCGAGCTTCTACCCCTTACAAAACCATCAGATCTCATGAGAGATCACTCACTATCACAAGAATAGCAGGGGGGTAATTGTCCCTCCCATGACATGTGGAGATTATGGGAACTACAATTCAAGATAAGATTTGGATGGGGACACAGCCAAACCACATCAGTGATTTCTATTCCTAAAGCCCCAAGAAACCCGTTGAACACTTCTATTCAAAGCATTTAGCTTTGTCTTTCAACCTTGATAACCAAGATGGTAAATAAAATCAATCTTTGCTGTTGTTTGAGACAGACACCCGCTCTGTCAGCCAGGCTGGACTGCAGTGGCATAATCTCAGCTCATTGCAAACTTCATCTCTTGGGTTCAAGTGATTCTCTTGCCCCAGCCTCCCAAGTAACTGGGATTAGAGGCACGTGCCACCACGCCCAGCTAAGTTTTGTATTTTTAGTAGAGATGGGTTTTCAACATGTTGGCCAGGCTGCTCTGGAACTCCTGACCTCAGGCGATCCACCGCCTTGGCTTCCCAACATGCTGGGATTACAGACGTGAGTCACTGTGTCTAGTGATGTGTCAATCTTTATTGGTCTCCTAGTCTAGAATTTGAACAGCCTAGCACAGGAGTTCCCAACCCCTAGTACCAGTCTGTGGCCTATTAGGACCTGGGCCACACAGCAGGAGGTGAGCCACGGGCTAGCAAGCATTAATGCCTGAGCTCCACCTCCTAACACGTCAGTCTCCCATCACCTCCAGATGGGATCATCCAGTTGCAGGAAAACAAACTCGGGGTTCCCACTGATTCTACATTATGGTGAATTGTATAATTATTATATATTACAATGTAATAATAATGGAAATAAAGTGCACAGCAAATGTAGTGCACTGGAATCATCCTCAAACCGTCTTCTGCCCCACTTCTGTGGAAAAACTGTCTTCCACAAAACATGTCCTGGTGCCAAAAATGTTGCAGACCACTGATCTAGAGAAATGTGACTTTTGATTACAGGCATTTAACCTGAAGTTGCCACATTGTAACAGAAAGTAAACAAGCTATCAACCCAATCCCATGTGATTTAATGGTAATGATAGAGTGTTAAGAGAATAATTAGTTCTAACAATAGAAACTCCTAACTCCTTCGCCTGAGGCAGAAGGAGAAAAGAGCAGGCATTCATATTCACTTGACTCAGGTTTCTCTGGAATTGTTTATTCTCTCATTGTGTTTGTCATACCATGATTGTGCTATTTAGAATTCACTTTCAATAGTAGACTAGGAAGTCTCTAGAAATAACAAAAGTCAATAGTGGGGGACATTGAGAAAAACTGGTGTGTGTTTCGTGGTGGCTGTTGCTTCACTGAAACTTATTCATCCCTGGGTTATGCCATGGTTTAATAGGGGAAACGTTCATGTTTCAACCTTGAACTTGCAATTGTTTATCTGTTTCAATAGTCCAAAGGCCCGCTAAAATAGAAGGAAAAAATGTCGTTGGAAATTAGGTCAGAGGTCCTAAAGGACCTCCTATATTTTGAAGTAGATATTTTGCTGCTTATTTACTATTTATTATTATTATTTTGAGACAGAGTGTCTTTCACCTAGGCTGCAGTATAGTGGCATAATCTCAGCTCCCTGCAGCCTTCACCTCCCGGGTTCAAGGGATTCTCCTGCTTCAGCCTCCCGAATAGCTGGGACAATAGGCGGCACCACAATGCCCAGCTAAGATTTGTATTTTTAGTAGAGATGGGGTTTTGACATGTTGGCCGGGCTAGTCTCTATGTTGGCCAGGCTAGTCTCAAACCCTAGCATCAAGTAATCTGACCGCCTCGGGTTCCCAAAGTTCTGGGCTACAGGCTGGAGCCACCATGCCTGGCTTGCTTATTTACTCTAATGGCCCTTCATTTCCTTGAGATTGTTCTCAGACGCAATGGAGGCTATCATTTTAAAATGTAGTTACCTGTGTTGGAAACAAAATTGCAGCATTTCCTTTTTTGAGCAAATGAGGTGAAAAAGTGAGCCACTGGGTTAGTCTCCAAGTGAAGCAAGTCGGGAATTCTTGTCCCAGTGAGAGAGGATGAGTTTATTTTCAGGCATTACATTAAATGAGAACATTTTTCTCATAAGTGCAGGAAGAAGGATGTTTGTGGATATCAGAAAGCCAGAAGAGCCCTTGCCAGAGCAATCCTGCTGAACACCCTACCTGCTAGGGAACGTGAAGGAAGCCAATCCCTCCCCGCCATCGTCTCTGCTCCTACGCTGGCAGTCACAACACAAGCAAGCGATTTAGGTAGACCAGTTGGATGTTCTTCCTCAAGTCTTTGAGTTATGAATAAGTAACACAAAGAAAACAAACAGAATCCCTTCACATCCACAGTAATGGTGACAGTGTCGTGGCAAAATCACCGTTGACTAGCCAGCCCTCCTTATCCTCTGTCGCTGCCCTGGTTCTTGCCCCTTCATCAAAATTTTCCTGCAGTCTTTCATTGATTCCTGGAGATCTCCATCCTTCTAACAAGATTTCTTCTTCCTTAAGATTACTATGAAAGCAGTTTTGCAACAAAAGGCAACCTAACTGAACACCAGCTAAGCAGGCAAAAAAGAGGGGTCAGGCATGATGGGTCATGCCTGTAATCCCAGCATTTTGGGAGGCTGAGGCAGGTGAATCATGAGGTC
This sequence comes from Saimiri boliviensis, assembly GCF_048565385.1. Taxonomy (NCBI): domain Eukaryota; kingdom Metazoa; phylum Chordata; class Mammalia; order Primates; family Cebidae; genus Saimiri; species Saimiri boliviensis. The sequence continues at coordinate 24,666,408 of NC_133466.1, read as the reverse complement.
GGAGTTCAAGACCAGCCTGATCAACATGGTGAAACCCTGTCTCTACTAAAAATGCAAGAATTAGCCGGATGTGGTGGTGCATGCCTGTACACTCCAGTCTGGGTGACAGCGCAAGATTCTGTCTCAAAAAGAAAAAAAAAAAGCGGCAAAGGAGAGCTAAAATTCTAATCCCAGTGTAGGATCAGGTCACTAAGCCAGAGCTTGAGGCAAAAGCTCAGTCACAGAGAATTAAAATAAACACCAGTGGGAAGACACATTGCTTGGGCTCCCCCTAGGTATCTGAATACTAAACTCTCCAACAGTTTAGCTAATTCCCTTGCCATCAGCTGGTGGAGATGAGCGTGCCCTGTACCCTCTGCTCCAGGCAGGTATAATTCAGGAAGCAGCCACTAGTGATCCTGCCAAGAGTAAGTCAGCCTGTACTGGTCTGCATGGGAATGGAACCGGAGAAAACAGGGACCGAGAAGCTGTGAACGTCACTGGTAAAACTCTAGAGCTAGCAAAAGTTAATAAGGTCAAGAATGGCCATGGAAGGAAATGTCTTCACTAAGTGGGAAGGTGCTTTCTTCGTTAAGACAGAAGGAAAAGGTGGAAAGCTGGGGAACATGGCAGCAGGACTGGAGATAAGAATACGTGAGGGAGGTTATATTGGTAGTTTCTATTTTCTGTGGGAACCAAGAAGCCAGGCTGTCTGCTAAGAATGAGGGACTGAGAGAAAGGATAGAGGTTTGAAGATTAGGAAAATGCTGTCAATGGTCAAAAAGGGGAAAGTATGAATAAAAGGGAAAAAAAAATGGTGGCCAGGCACAGTGGCTCACGCCTGTAATCCCAACACTTTGGGAGGCTGAGGCAGGCGGATCACTTGAGGTCAGGAGTTTCAAACCAGCCTGGCCAACATGGTGAAACCCCGCCTCTACTAAAAATACAAAAATTAGTAGGGCATTGTGGTGGGCACCTATAATTCCAGCTACTCGGGAGGCTGAGGCACAAGAATTTCTTGAAGCCGGGAGGCAGAGTTTGCAGTGAGCTGAGATCGCATGACTGCACTCCAGCCTGGGCAATAGAGCAAGATTCTGTCGCAAAAAAAAAATAAAATGGTTCATAAATACAGGTGAATTGAAATAACAAAGAAATGAATTCAGTCTACTCATGTGCTTCTCCTCCAGCAACACCCTGCCCAGAACTGTTAGCTGTGAAAATAATGGTCAGATTACTTAAAAGCTAAGAATATCCAGAATTAGCAGAAGGCAAAGGGGTAGAGAGAAATGAGAGTGTTGATAAGGGGACCATTGGGATGATGAAACATAGGTTTTTGGCGTATTCAGGGAGGGAAGTGAGATCGGAAGAAACTGAACAAATGGGAAGCCAGGAAGGAAGCCGGAGCAGGGAGGGTGTGATGAAAACGAAAAACACATTATGCGGGGAAGAAGTAGTACAGGTTGGAGAAGTGACAGGATAGGGCTTTGTGGTCAAAAAGTAAAATCACAGATTTTTAGAGAATGTGTCTTAAGAAATGAGTGCTGGGGAGACATGAAGTGAAAGTCATTCACTGTACCTAATCCCAAGAATGTTGAATTCACCCAGGGTGATGGCAGGCTTTGAGAGAAGACGTGTATCTGTTATCGGTTGTCTCAGTGGGTATAAAACAGCAAACGAAGAGTCAAGGGGACAATGGCAGGAAGAAAGCAGCACAACCGGTCTCGCTCTGTCACCCAGGCCAGAGAGCAGTGACAAGATCTCAGCTCACGGCAACCCTCCATCTCATGGGTTCAAGCAATTCTCCTGACTCAGCCTCCTGAGTAGATGGGATTACAGATGTGCACCACCATGCCTGGCTAGTGTTTGTTCTTTTCGTAGAGATGGGGTTTCACCATGCTGGTCACGCTGGTCTTGAGCTGCTGACCTCAAAATCCACCCACCTTGGCCTCCCAAAGTGCTGGGACTACAGGCGTGAGCCACCACACCTGGCCCAAAGAAATGTTTTAATTATCACAACTGGAAGGCTAGAGGCGTGATGGGTTTTGAAGGTGGTTGATTTGAAAACAACCATGGCATCAAACTTTGTTTTCTTCTTAGCCCAGAGCTTCAGCCTAACTTGACCTTGAAGTCTTGATTAAGATGGCTTCCAGGGCTGGGCAAGGTGGCTCACACCTGTAATCCCAACACTTTGGGAGGCCGAGGCGGGAGAATCACAAGGTCAGGAGTTCGAGACCAGCCTGGCCAAGATGTTGAACCCCTGTCTCTACTAAAAATACAAAAATTAGCTAGGCGTGGTGGTACATGCCTGTAATCCCAGCTACTCAGGAGGCTGAGGCAAGAGAATCGCTTGAACCTGGAAGGTAGAGGTTGCAGTGAGTGGAGACCACGCCATTGCACTCCCGCCTGGCTAACAGAGTGAGACTCCGTCTCGGAGAGAGAGAGAGAGAAAATTTCTTTGATGTCTAGTTTGTTGACGGTTTTAAACATGAAAGGATATTGGACTTTATGAAAAGTTTTCACTGCACTGCAGCCTAGGTGACAGAGCAAAACTATGTCTAAAAAAAAAGAACTGCACCAAGGACTAGTCGCAAGCAGACACAACCAAACACATCCAAGCATAGCCACTTCATTGCAACCTTGCATCCCAAACACGTCTTTGGCATCCCTGAATGCTCCTTTACATCTCTATGCTTTTGAAGATCCTTTTTCCTCTACTAAGAATTCCTTCCTCCTGCTTTTCTAACCAGTGATTCCCTTTTCTTCTTGTAGGAAATCAAATATTCCTTGCTCTACACTGTTTACAATAGCAAAGACCTGGAACCAACCCAAATGCCCAACGATGATAGACTGGATAGGGAAAATGTGGTACATATACACCATGGAATATTATGCAGCCATCAAAAACGATGAGTTCACGTCCTATATAGGGACATGGATGAACCTGGAAACCATCATTCTCAGCAAACTGACACAAGAGCAGAAAATCAAACACCGTATATTCTCGCTCATAGGCGGGTGTTGAACAATGAGAACACATGGACACAGGGAGGGGAGCACTACACACTGGGGTCTGTTGGGGGGAAATGGGGGAGGGGCGGGGGGTGGGGAGGTGGGAAGAGATAGCATGGGGAGAAATGACAGATACAGGTGAGGGGACGGAAGGCAGCAAAGCACACTGCCATGTGTGTACCTATGCAACAATCTTGCATGTTCATCACATGTACCCCAAAACCTAAAATGCAATAAAAAAAAAGAAAAAAAAAAATATTCCTTGCTCTAAAGATTTCCCAGATACCTTAAGCAGCAGCTCTCTGTTCCTCTGCGTTCCTGTAGCAATTCCCATCTGCCTCAATTGAGGTACTTCTCACACTGTTTTGTGATCATGAGTTTCTGTACTTGTCTCTCCTAATTAGAGAGCAACTTCAAGCAACTTTATTCACTGCTTTATTCTTAGTGCCTGAAAAGTAAAAAGTATCTATGTTTGTTGACACATAGATCATTTATCTTTTTAAAATACTTGTAAAGTTATAATTTGCTATGTGAAATCACTTCTTCCTACTTTGATAGCTAATTGTCTATTATTCATTATCAATATAATTCACTATATATATATATATATATATATATATATATATATATATATTTTTTTTTTTTTTTTTTTTTTTTAGGCAGAGTTTCGCTCTTGTTACCCAGGCTGGAGTGCAATGGCGTGATCTCGGCTCACCACAACCTCCGCCTCCTGGGTTCAGGCAATTCTCCTGCCTCAGCCTCCTGAGTAGCTGGGATTACAGGCATGCACCACCATGCCCAGCTAATTTTTTTTTTTTTTTTTTTTTTGTATTTTTAGTAGAGACGGGGTTTCACCATGTTGACCAGGATGGTCTTGATCTTTTGACCTCGTGATCCACCCGCCTCGGCCTCCCAAAGTGCTGGGATTACAGGCTTGAGCCACCGCGCCCGGCCAGTGATAATTCTTTTAAATTTTTGTGTCATGTATGCAGAAGAAGACTCAAGTGCCCTGGCTGACCCATGACATCAGTACATATCAGCTATTGGCTCACTTCCTTTAACCTCCAGAGGCTCTTTCCCAACCTGTTGGTTTCCTTCTCTGTCACCGACCATTATAGAAGGAAAAATGAGTCCAATAATTGAACCTTGACCCAAACTCAAAACAAATAATTTCAACAGCATAAACACATTTTATTCCCCTAGTGCTGTAATGAGATAAGCATTTTTGTATCTGAATGAACCACCGTTCTTCCCATGATAGGAAGAGTTGATGTACAAGAACTTAATATTTTAAAAAAAAAAAATACATGGGACAGGTTACATACGGCATGTAGGTTAACAAGATGGGTGGATAGATTAGAACCCTAAAGCATAATTAAAACAGCTTAGGCAATTACCAAGCCTTGAGAACTGAAAATTAGATTTCATATTAAGAATATTCATGTGTTTTTCAGAGCAGTGCTAAAATCAGTGATTATTTTTGAATAGGTAATATAAATTATAATGTTGCCTAACAGTTAAGAGACTTTTGAGCCAAATACTCCCACCGCATGTTTTTCCTAAGAGCATGGACAGTCCCACAGGCCCATGTGTACCTAACAATGGCATGTGTACATGACATCATAATTTCACTTATCAAGGGAGGGAATGAGTCACACCTGAAGTTGCTTCATGTCATTGAAGCCAAACAATCTGTCAATTTCAAAATTGTGGGTGCAGTTTATTTCACTAAGAGTGTGTAGGCTAAGAAATGGCTGTTCTATTGAAGCAAGAGGATAGTTATCTTCTGCTGGTCCACCTTCAAATCCAGTTCTTCAACTTGAGGAATTTGTGTTACTTCAAAACAGCAGAACAATTCTGTCTGCCACAATGTTCTCTTCAGCCATGGGTATGCTTCTAAGATTCCATTTCCTGATACTGTCCTTCTCTTCTTTTCGGGCTGGTGCACCTGAGTTTCAAACGTATTACACGCTTCCTAAGTTGGTGCAGATAGACTCTGTCTTCCTTTCCCTATGCTCTCTGAGCCAGTTATTTCATTTCCTAGCAAATTCTTCTAGACTTGGTCTTATGGAGTGTCTGCCAATGAGAAACATAAATGTAACAATGTCCAGGTCTGCCAAAAGCATCTGTATTCCAAACAACTTTTGTCCATTCTTATTTCCCCGATTTGGATAATTCCACCGACATTTAATCCTCTCATCAGTCTATCGTTCATCCCAAACCTGATATCTATTTATTTTGTCCTGGCTAGCTCCTCTTTAGTGCATATTATCCTACCTTTTCTAGGAGTCTGCAAATTTTCTAAGCATTATCCCTAATAATACATACTTTACAAACTTTCCTACTTAACCACAAACATATCATTTTGAGACTCACGTAGCAGGGGCTGATGCATTCTGTGCTAAGTAATTAGCACAGTCTTCTCCTGTCTCAAGTCGGTCCATATTATCTAAACCCTCCTTGTATAAAGCTTTTTCAGCCTTGCGGGGGCTGGTTCACCTCTGATTATTATTTGCTATCTGGAGCTTTCAGAGGCACATCTCAAAACTTGCCAAGTTCCCTGTTTCTTCTGGTAAAGTCAGTGCAATATGGCATCTATAATCTTGCCTCTCTTCTATTATTGGAGATCTTCCAGCAACATTTCTTTTTATTTGTCTTTGATAGAAGTTAGGTCGAATGAAACAGAAAAAGGAATTTATTGGAGGGAAATTTGGTTGTCCACATCTTCAGGAAGACTAGAGAACTACATTCAGAATAGGCATTAAAAAGAGGAGGCTACACCATCAAAACCACCAGAACCAGTCCAGTGAGGACACCACTGCATCACAGAGCCACTGCTGAGACCATCCATATGGCCAGCATTGACACTGGCCCTATCGCTGCCTTGGGTGCCAGCATGCAGGCCAACAGCCCACAGCTGGAGAGATGTCCCCAGTGCTTTTGACCCTTTGCTTCTGTCTCCAAGTCTGAGGCTCACAGGTCTGATTGTCACACCTAAGTCATGGGTTCAGGCCCTTGCTTCAAGGGAGGTTGAGAGGTAAGTTTCAAGTCTATTCAGATTCTATGGTGGAAGATTAACTCTGCCTCCCAGCAAGGCCAATAGTACAGATATTCGAATCATAAGAAACGGATTCAGATAACAGACAAACAGGAGGGGAAGTCTATTATGTTCTGACTGCTGTCCTCTACGTTACAGAATAACCAGCAGACCACCTATCTGTGTGCTGCACTATGGCTAGGGTCCTTACAGGGAATATGTCTTTTTATTTTCCTCTATCTAGCACCACAGTTCCCAAACTGTGCTCTAAGGTACTCCCACCCCCACCAGGCACCACAGAGAACTCAGAAGACCCAGCAGTATATTTTAAATTTTCGAGGACAGGCTGGGTGCAGTGGCTCACACCTGTAATCCCAGCACTTTGAGAGGTCGAAGCAGGCACATCACTTGAGGTCAGGAGTCTGAGACCAGCTTGGCCAACATGGTGAAACCCAGTCTCTACTAAAAATACAAAAAATAGCTCAGGGTGGTGGCATGGCCTGCAATCCCAGCTACTCAGGAGGCTGACGCAAAAGAATTGCTTGAACCTGGATAGATGGAAGTTGTAGTGAGCTTAGATCGCACCACTGTACTCCAGCCTGGGCAACAGAGTGAGATCCCATCTCAAAAAAATAATAGTAAAATAAAATTTTTAAAAAATAAATTTTTGAAGACAGCACAGTAGCATCTATCAGATACCACACAGTCTCTACGGCAAAGTGGTTCGCAGTTTTATTAAATCATGCTACATTCCCTTCAATGGCAGCCCTTTCTCTGCCAGGCTAGATTTTCAGCAGTCACGACAATTTTTTTTAAGTACCATATGAAAAAGCCAGGTGCAGTTGCTCAGGCCTGTAATCTCAGCACTTTGGGAGGCTAAGGCAGGCAGATCACCTGAGATCAGGAGTTCCAGACCAGCCTAACTAACATGGTGAAACCCCATCTCTATTAAAAATACGAAAATTAGCCAGGCATGGTGGCATGCATCTGTAATCCCAGCTGCTCAGGAGGTTGAGGCAGAATTGCTTGAACCTGGGAGCTGGAGGTTGCAGGGAGCTGAGATCATCGTGCCACTGCACTCCAGCCCCAGCTGGGTGATGGAGCAAGACACCATTTCAAAAAAAAAAAAAATGTGAAATAGGAAATGAGAGTGCCATGTCCACTCTGATTCCAAACTTGTCAGATAGATCGTGCCCCACAGGCACACACATCCCGTAAGTAATTCTGCTCATTCAAGAATGAAACTAAGTATTACTTTTTCTTCATATTTATATATGTTTGCTTTTCAAATAGCTACTTGATTGTTAAAACGTTAACTACTGCCGGGCGCGGTGGCTCAAGCCTGTAATCCCAGCACTTTGGGAGGCCGAGGCGGGTGGATCACGAGGTCGAGAGATCGAGACCATCCTGGTCAACATGGTGAAACCCCGTCTCTACTAAAAGTGCAAAAAATTAGCTGGGCATGGTGGCACGTGCCTGTAATCCCAGCTCCTCAGGAGGCTGAGGCAGGAGAATTGCCTGAACCCAGGAGGCGGAGGTTGTGGTGAGCCAAGATCGCGCCATTGCACTCCAGCCTGGGTAACAAGGGCGAAACTCCGTCTCAAAACAAAACAAAACAAAAAAAAAAAAAAAAAAAAAAAAAAAAAAAAAAAACACGTTAACTACTGCCAGGCATGGTGTCTCACACCTGTAATCCTAACACTTTGGGAGACAGAGCTGGGCAGATCACTTGGACAATAGATTGAGACCATCCTGGCCAACTTGGTGAAAGCCCATCTCTGCTAAAAAATACAAAAATTAGCTGGGCATGGTGGCATACAGCTGTCATCCTAGCTACTCAGGAGGCTGAGGCAAGAGAATTGCTTGAACCTGGGAGACAGAGGTTGCAGTGAGCAGCGATCTCGCCCTGCACTCCAGCCTGGCAACAGAGCAAGACCCCGTCAATTAAATAAATAAATATTTAAAGGTGTTTGAACCTAATAACTTAATACATGTAACTGTTGGGGATTTTTTGGCAAGGAGTGAAGCGGGATTGTTTTTGTTTTTGTTTTCGTTTTTTGGTCCAGGGATGTCGTGAAAAAAATAAAAACACTAATGGCACCATAAACCAAAAGAGCTTGGGAAACTCCGAACTAGCACAATGTCTATTGATTTTAAAAATTAATGTTTTATTTTCACAGTCCTGCATTGTTCAAGAGAAGCCTCCACTGTCCTCTCGAAAAGAAGAACAACTTCTGAGTAAAGACAAGGAATAATAGGAAGCTGTTATTATTATTATAGCTTCTCACTCATATGATAGGTGGCAAGTAGTTGATTAGAATTTCCAAAAGCAAATAACACAGCTGGGAGACAATACCAGGAGATAAAGACACAGAGGAGAATACAAGCAAATGCAGAAAGTCCCCAAAGAACAGTCAGGGAACCTTCCAGCCTTCAAGAAAAGGGACTCATGGGCCAGGTACAGTGGCTCACACCTGTAATCCCAGCACTTTGGGAGACTGAGGTGGGCAGATCACCTGAGGTCAGGAATTCCAGACCTGTCTGGCCAGCAAGGCGAAACCCTGTCTCTACTAAAAATTAAAAAATTAGCTGGGCGTGGTGGTACAAGCCTGTAATCCCAGCTACTGAGGAGGCTGAGGCAGGAGAATAGCTTGAACCAGAAGGCAGAGTTTGCAGTGAGCCAAGATGGTGTCACTGTATTCCAGCCTGGGCAATAGCGAGACTATGTCTCAAAAAAAAAAAAGTGGCGGGGGTGGTCTCATGTACCCATTACCCAGCAGAAGTGTATGGTATCACCACTGGCAAGCACAAGGATGTCTATATATCCAGTAGTGAGAGTTTGAATAATTCTTCTGTGGAGAAAATATAAGCATGAGGCAGAAAATGTCCAACTTTGGAGAGAAGAAATTTGCTTATTGACATTTCTAAAAACAGTGTCATGTTTAGAGATGAGTTTCAAAGGAGAATGCAGATAATGACAGAATTCTAAAACCTTGCACAAGTTCTTAAACCCAGTTTTCTCTTCCATAGAAAGAATATATGTACTTGGCATCTAGCCTGCTAAAACCCTTAATCTGTGTTGGTCTGAGATTTTTGGTGTCCTCAAAAGTGAATTTTATTTGTTTGTTTGATGTTTGTTGTTTTTTTGTAGCAAAGTCTCACTCTGTCACCCAAGCTGGAGTGCAGTGGTATGATCACGGCTCACTGCAGCCTTGACCTCCAAGCTCAGATGATAATCCCACTTCAGCCTCTTGAGTAGCTGGGACCACAGGCATGCACCACCATGCCCAACTGATTTTTTTTTTTTTTTTTGTAGGGATGTGTCACTATGATGCCCAGGGTGGTTTCCAACTCCAGACTCAAGTGATCCTCCTGCCTTGCTGTCCCAAAGTGCTGGGATTACAGGCCTAAGCCACCAGGCCGAGCCTGTGTGAATTTTATACATAGAAAAATTATTTCAATGGTTACTTACTAAAATTAATTCAATCTATTAAAGCTATAAATTTTAAAAACCTACTTCTTTATTTGGCTTTTAAATTCTGTCTTGCTGAGTCTCTTACTCTCCCTTGCTTTGATAGAAGCCAGCTGCCATGAGCTGGTCCATATGGAGAGGTCCATATGGTAAGGAAGTGAGGGAGGTCTCTAGCCAACAGCCAGTAAAAAACTGAGGCCCTCAGTCCAACAACCATGAACAAGTGAATGGTGCTCAAAACCACATGAATGATTTGGGAAGTAGATCCTTCCTCTGTCAGCCTCTTTGATCATAGTGACTCCTCTTGGACCCCCTTGACTGCAAGATCCTTAGGCAAAGGCATCCAGATAAGCTGCAGCTCGATTTGTGTCCAGTCAAATTGTGATTTATTTTAAACTTAAGTTTTGGATAATTTTTTTTTTTTTTTGAGATGGAGTCTTGCTCTGTTGCCCAGGCTAGAGTGCATGGGCAATGGCATGATCTCAGTCCACTGAAACCCTCACCTCCTGGGTTCAAGTGATTCTCTTGCCTCAGCCTCTTGAGTAGCTGGGATTACAGGCATGCACTACCATGCCCAGCTAATTTTTTTTTTTTAACTATAGATGGGGTTTCATCATGTTGGCCACGCTGCTCTTGAACTCCTGACCTCAAGTGATCCACCCACCTCCGCCTCCCAAAGTGCTGGGATTACAAGCGTGACCCATCGTGCCCAGCCTTGGAGTAATTTCTTTTTTTTTTTTTTTTTTTTTTTTTTCTTTTTGAAGATGGAGTCTCACTATGTCACCCAGTCTGGAGCTCAGTGGCACGATCCTGGCTCACTACAAATCTCCACTTCCTGTATTCAAGCAATTCTTCTGCCTCAGCCTCCTGAATAACTGGAACTATAGGCATGGACCACCACACCCAGCTAATTTTGTATTTTTAGTAGAGACAAGGTTTCACTATGTTAGTCAGACAAACTCCTGACCTCGTAATCTGCCCACCTCAACTTCCCAAAGTGCTGGGATTACAGGCATGAGCCACTACCCTCAGCCTGGAGTAATTTGTATGCAGTAACAGATAACTAATACAGAAACTAAAAAAGACATGGCAACTAAATGCAATGTGTGACCCTGGATTGGATATTATAGGAAGGAAGCAATACTAAGAAGACATATTGGACAATTTCCAAATTTGAATATTGACAGTATATTAGGTAATAATATTAAACTTCCTTAGTAGGATTATTGGACTGTGATTATGTAAGGAAATGTCCTTTTGATTAGGAAATTCACACTGAAGTATTTAGAAATAAAGGAAAATGATAACCTGCAAATAACTCTTACATGATTCATGGAAAAATTAATAGTAATATGTATTATAAGTAGAGAGTGATAAGACAAATGTAGCAAATTGTTAATTTATGAATCTGGATAAAAGATATATATTTAAGAGATATTTGTACATTTCTTGCCACTCATCTGTAACTTTGAAAGTATTGTTTAAGGTTTTTTTTAAGTAGTGAAGAGAAGCAATTTTTCATTTGTGGCTTAAACCTAAAATGTATTGTTTCAGAATTTTAAAATTAATTAAGACTCATTTCTTTAGTAAGAAGAAAGAGACTTTTTTTCTTTTAATAATGGTAGTCTTTCCCTTTTGGTGCTTTTAAAATCGAATACAAGCATAAATATATTGTGCCCATTGTATTTTCAGGAAAAAAATTAGATTTGGCTAATTTAGATTAAAATGCTATGTATAATTTCTGTATTTAAATCCTACCTTTACTCTGAAGTAAAGTGTGTTGTTCAAGTAAAGAGACTCAAGAGAAGAAATTGAAAGGATAGCAATGCAATTCAAAGGCCTAACTTGTGCAAAAAGTCAAAATTTGACGCTGGTATGTTCCTGACATTCTATCTTGACAACACTTTGTGATAACCTGAGTTGTCACTATATTCACCTTATTTCCTATGCTAACCCAAGGATATTTTCTGATCAAAAGTTTTATATCACATGAATTTTATTTTATTCTTTTTTCTCTTTTCTTTTTATTGCCTTAATGCTTTTATCCCATCACTTGAATATTTTACCTTTCAATTTTTCACATTTTCAAGTGAGTGTCTCTGTTGCCCAGGCTGGAGTGCAGTGGCATGGATCTCAACAAATGTCCATTATCCTTCACACCCATCTTCATTTCTTTTCTACCCCTCCTCATGCCACTCTCTTCTTTTACCTTCCTGGACGCCTTGCATTTCTTTCTCTCCCATTGCTTTCTCTATCTCTTTGACACCTTCCCTCTTGCTTCCTCCGTACTAACCCCACTTGATGGTTCGGATCTATGTCTTCATTCAAATCTCATGTCAAATTGTAATCTGTAATGTTGGAGGTGGAGCCTGGTGAGAGGTGATTAGATAGATCATGGCGGTAGATTTCTCATGAATGATTTAGCACCAGCCCCTTGATGCTGTTCTTATAATCTTGAGTGACTTCTGTGATCTGGTTGCTTAAAAGTGTGTAGCGCCTCCCCTGCTCACTCTTGCTTCTGCTCTGGTCATGTGATGTGCCTGCTTCCCCTTCATCTTCTGCCATGATTGTAAGTTTCCTGAGGCCTCCCCAGAAGCCAAGCAGATCCCAGTATCGTGTTTCCTGTACAGCCTGCAGAACTGTGAGCCAATTAAACCTGTTTTCTTTACAAATTTCCCAGTCTCAGACATTCCTTTTTTATCTTTTTTTTTTTTTTTTTTTTTTTTTTTTTCTTGAGACAGATCTTGCTCTGTTGCCCAGGCTGAGGTATAGTGGTGTGATCTTGGCTCTGCAACCTCTGCCTCCTGAGTTCAAGCAATTATCCTGCCTCCAGCCTTCAATGTAGCTGGGATTACAGGCACTCCTCAGCCTCCCATGTAGCTAGGATTACAGGCATGCAAAACCACGTCCAGCTAATTTTTGTATTTTTAGTAGAGATGGTGTTTTACCATGTTGCCCTGCAGGCTGGTCTCAAACTCCTGACCTCAAGTGATCCGCCCACCTCAGCCTCCCAAAGTGCTGGGCTTATAGGTGTGAGCGGCCACACCTGGCTAGACATCTGTAATTTATTTTCAGATGATCCAGAAAGAAAGAGAAGGGAAGAGAGATTGAGAACTTTGAAAAAATTAGCAAGTAGCAAATTTCATATAGGTGTATAAATTCATTCTTGTAACTTTCTATAAGCTTATAACTTTTCAAAACAAAACGTTGAGGAAAAAGCAGTCTTCTAAAAAGAAGAGCCAGTCAGGCATGGTGGCACACATCTGTAATCTTAACACTTTGAGAGACTGAGGTGAGAGTATAACATGAGGCCAGGAGTTCAAGACCACCCTGGGCAACATAATGAGACTCCCACTCCCATCTCTACTTTAAAAAAAAGAGTAAATAGCAGTTGTGAACATTTTTAAATTAACTATATTTTTATTAACGGTAACTTTCAAGATAGTTTTGGGCAGTTTTATACAATAATTGTAAAAGAGTTTATTGAAAATAATCTATCATATTTATATTTATTATTTATTTTATTTTATTTATTTAGATGGCACTAAGAGGGGAGAGAAACACTAGCTCAGATAAGTTTTTAAAAAACTGGTTGGGTGGTTTGGTGCCTCTCAGAGGAAATAATAGCATAGAGACTTGGAAATTTAAACCAGATATAATGGACAAGTGTATAGGCTCTGAACTTCTAAAATCAAATGTTTTCTTACAGTATTGGAGGCAGTTGAGAGAGCCTACAGGCAGAGGGCCAGTTTTGAGGTGACTGCTGTGACCTAGGTATGATATGATAATAAATAATAATAGATAAATAACAGATATCTCTGTTTACCCTAGAAAGAATCCAAAGACATTCTCTTGAGTATTCTTACACAACCACAATACAATGATCAAAATCAGAAAGTTTTAACATTGATACAACATGACTTTTCTGATATTATTTTCTCACCAATATTCTTTTCAGTCAAGTTTTTACCATCTAGAATCAAACATTGTATTTGGTTGCCATGCCTTTAGTCTTTTTCATTCTGCAACACTTCCCGATTCTTTCTGCCTTTCGTGGCATTGTTTTGGAGCAGGCGTCCCCAAACTTTTTCCACAGGGGGCCAGTTCACTGTCCCTCAGACAGATGGAGGGCCGCCACATACTGTGCTCCTCTCACTGACCACCAGTGAAAGAGGTGCCCCTTCCTGAAGTGCAGCGGGGGGCCGGATAAACAGCCTCAGGGGGCCGCATGCGGCCCGCGGGGCCGTAGTTTGGGGATGCCTGTTTTGGAGGATATTGGTCAGTTGTTTTGTAGAACAGCTCTTGCCTTGGGTTTGTCTATTTCCTTATACTGAAATACAGACCATGCATTTTGGAAGGAAGAGTACAGAAATAATGTGCCCTTCTCAGCGCATCACATCTGGAGGCTCCTGATGTCCATTTGTCCCTTTGGTGATGTTAAGCTTAATCACTTCCTCACAGTGAAAGTATCTCTTTCTGCCTTGGTGACTAATTAGTAGTCTACTTTATAGCAGCTCTATTCATAATTGCCAGAAACTGAAATAAATTCAAACATCCTTCAGTGGATGAATGAATAAACAAAGCAATGCATTCACACATGGATACACTGAACAATAAAAAAGAACAAACTAGCCAGGCACGATGGCTCACTCCTGTAATCCCAGCACTTTGGGATGCCAAGGCAGGTGGATCACCTGAGGTCAGGAGTTCAAGACCAGCCTGGTTAACATGGTGAAACCCTGTCTCTACTACAAATACCAGTGGTAAGCACCTGTAATCTCAGACACACAGGAGGCTGAAGCAGGAAAATCGCTTGAACTCGGGAGTCAGAGGTTGCAGTGAGTCAAGATCACGCCACTGCCCTTCAACTTCCACAGAGCAAGGCTCCATCTAAAACAACAACAACAACAAAAAAAAACTATCCATACACCTAACGATTTACATGAATTCCAAAGGCATTAGCTGTGTTAAAAAAAAAAAAAAAAAAAGCCAGCCTCAAAACATACACTATGTGATTCTTTATGTGACATTCTTCTTGTAAAGACAAAACTATAGTGGCAGAGAATAGATCAGTTAGGGGAAGTATGGACTCTAAAGATATTGCACAAAAGAGTTGTAAGGTAATAGAACTGTCCTATACACTGAATGTGGTGATGGTTACATAAATCAATACTTGTGTTACAATTTGTAATACAAGGCCAGGTGTGGTGGCTCATGCTTATAATCCCAGGCATGAAAAAAAAAAGTATAAAACAATATACCAAAAAATATCAGTCTTATAGTTTGATGATTTTTCTTTTTTTTTTTTTTGAGACAGAGTTTCACTCTTGTTACCCAGGCTGGAGTGCAATGGCGCGATCTCGGCTCACTGCAACCTCCGCCTCCTGGGTTCAGGCAATTCTTCTGCCTCAACCTCCTGAGTAGCTGGGATTACAGGCATGTGCCACCATGCCCAGCTAATATTTTGTATTTTTAGTAGAGACGGGGTTTCACCATGTTGACCAGGAAGGTCTTGATCTCTTGACCTCGTGATCCACCCGCCTCGGCCTCCCAAAGTGCTGGGATTACAGGCTTGAGCCACCGCACCCGGCTAGTTTGATGATTTTTCTTTTCTTTTCTTTTTTTCTTTAGATAGAGTCTTACTCTGTTACCCTGGTGTGCAGTGGAGTGCAGTGAAGTGTCATGGTGCCATCACAGTTCACTGCAACCTTTGCCTCCCTGGCTCAAGCAAGTACCCCCACCTCAGCCTCTGGAGTAGCTGGGACCACAGGCCCGTTCCACCACACCCAGCTAATTTTTGTATTTTAGTTGAGATGGGGTTTCTCCATGTTGGCCAGGCTGATCTTGAATTCCTGACCTCAGGCAATCTGCCTACCTCAGTCTCCCAAAGTGCTGGGATTACAGGCATGAGCCACCACACCTGACTAAGTTAATTTTACAGTTTAATGATTTTTCTTTTTCTTTTTTTTTACTTTTTCTTTTTCTTTTTTTTAAACTTTTTCTTTTTCTTTTTTTGGGACAGAGTCTCACTCAGTTGCCCTAGGAGTGCAGTGGAGTGCAGTGAATTGCAGTGGCGTGATCACAGTTCATTGCAACCTCTGCCTCCCTTACTAAAGCAATCCCTCCTACCTCAGCCTCCTGAGCAGCTGAGACCGCAGGCCCGTGCCACCATGCCTGGATAATTTTTATATATATTTTTTAGAGACCAGGCTCTACCATGTTGCCCAGGCTGGTCTAGAACTCTTGGGCTCAAGTGATCCGCCCACCTCAACCTCTCAAAGTGCTAGGATTACAGGTGTGAACCACCAAGTTTGGCTTGTATGTATGATAACTTTTAAAAATAAAATTTAAAATAATTCACCTGTAAGAAGATACTTGAAGACTGTATGAACATTTTGTTTCCCTGATAAACACAATGACTTCTACATAATTCAATTTTTTCTTTAATTCTCCACCTGAGCCCAACTCTCCACTTCTATCTATGGCAATTACAACACTTGTAGTAGCGTAAAGACTTAGAGCACTCGTAGTTATTCTCCTGTGGTGAGTCACTCCCCCTTTCCTACAGACTATCAGATTGACATTTGCAGGGACCATATCTTAATGACAACTTCTAGAATAGTGTCTTTCTTATATAGGCATGCTTGGAGAATTTATGAATGAATGTGACTTGGTGGCCACCTCTTATGCCAGTGTCTATGCACCTACATAGACTTCATGAAGTCCTGGCACATTTGTTTAATTGTTAAAATTTTCAATTATGGGTATAATAGAGACACTAAAGAGCACATAAGATTCTCTTCTCATTACAGATACAGGCTTTCATTCTGGTAATCATATTACACACTTTACCTTTGCATCTGTCTAGTGCAGCCATTAGTTGGCCACAAAATCTGAAATAAATATTTCATATTAAATTTTAAAACTATGATGTGCAGATATTTTCCCCTAGTATGAAAACTTAAGTTGTTAAATCTGTAGAAAGGCTGAAGAACTTAATGAGGATGCTTTATGTTAATTGTTAAGATGTTAAGGTGGTGTGTTATGGTGATTACGGGGAAGTGGAAGGAAAGAGAACTGACATGATTGAGCACCTGCTGCATGCCAGTATCTGCATCAGGAGCTTTAGAAACATTCTTCCAGTCCCCACGCAACCCTGGACACAGGCTCGATTATGCCACTGCAGAGTGTGGATGGAAGATGAGTGGGTTAGTTCTCTAGAACACATGCCTAAGATGCCCTGTGCCCCATCCCTTTGGTCCACTTGACAATTAGTGCCACTAATGTGAACAGCGGTATGCATGCTGCAAGTGTCCCATCTCCAGTGGGTGCTGCAGTGTCCCTTGGGGACACCCGAGCAGGGTCATGGCCTGGAAGTGCGGGAGAGTTAGTAAGAAATGGTGGATGGACGTCAGCCGACAAATGTCCCAGCCTTCTTGACTTTCTGTGGAACAATGCTGAAGACATTCTGTGAAATTCTACAGATGATCCCGAGTGCAAGTGCGCCTCATTTTTCCATAGAGGTTACCAACTGAGTAGCACATTCTTTGTAGGCTTTCTCACTCCCTTGTCTGTCTCTTCTCATACCTCACTTCTGCTTCTTCGGGTCAGTATCATCAGTCATTAGGTAAATGCAAATAGACTACCTGCATCCAAGTCCTTTGCCTTAGACTCTGCTTCTCAGGAACCCAAACTAAGACATACAACAATATTAGTCATTCTCCTCCTTTAATAATGAAACCCCCTCTGGGAGCAGTGGCTCACTCTTGTAATCCTAGCCCTTTGGAAGGCCGAAGACGGGCGGATCACAAGGTCAAGAGATCGAGACCATCCTGGCCAGCATGGTGAAACTCTGTCTCCACTAAAAATACAAAGAAAAAAAATTAGTTGGGTGTGGTAGCATGTGCCTGGAGTCTCAGCTAATCAGGAGGCTGAGGCAGGAGAATCGCTTGAACCTGGGAGGCAAAGGGTGCAGTGAGCCAAGATCGCTCCACTGCACTCCAGCCAGGTGACAGAGCAATACTCTGTCTAAAAATCTAAAAAAAAAAAAAAAAAGAAAAGAAAAAAAAAAAAGAAACCCCAGGTTTTAGCTTTGCCCAGGGCCATTGAGTTATAGATTACATTTTCCCAGCATCTTTGCAACCAGATATGACCATGTAACTTTTTGCCAGTGGGGTATAAGTGCTTTTTTTTTTTTTAAAAACAAGTCTTGCCTTTAAAATAAATAAGGGTGTATTTTCTTGTTCCTTTGGCCATTCCTGCTGTCTGGGATGCAAACGTAATGGCAGGGGCTAGAACAGCCTTCACAGATGCAGCAATAGAAGCCTATTTTGAGGATGGACTGAGCTGTCTGTCCATCCTATCCTGTTCTGCTTCACTGAGGACTATTTTAGGAGAGAAAAACAAATGTCTTTCTCTTTTATTTTTCTGTTGAGACAGAGTCTCACTGTCACCTAGGCTGGAGTGCAGTGGCGTGATCTTGGCTCACTGCAACCTCTGCCTCCTGGGTTCAAGCAATCTCTGGGTCAGCCTCCCGAGTAGCTGGGATTACAGGCACCCACCACCACACCTGGCTAATTTTAATGTCTCTCTTCTTAAGCCACAGTGTTGGTGGGATCTTTCTTCTAATGTAGCATGGCACACATATATGGAAATTGGAACGACGCAGAGATTATCATGGCTCCCGTGCAAGAATGAAACGCAAATTTGTGATGTATTCCACACTTTTAACATAGTAGGAATGAATAAGATTTAGTGTTTGATAGCATAGCAGGGTGAACACAGTCAATAATAATATAATTATACATTTAAAAATTACTAAAAGAGTATAATTAGACTGTTTATAACACAAAGGATAAATGCCTGAAGGGATGGAGACCCCACATTCCATGATGTGATTATTACACACTGCATACTTGTATCAAAATCTCTCATGTACCCCACAAATATATACACTTACTATTTACTAACAAAAATTGAAAACTAAAAAATAAAGTAAAGTAGCATAGGCTGTATCCTTGCAATGGGTAAGACATTGGACAAAGCCACACAGCATTAGAGTAAGGTGTAGAGAGAAGGTTTGCATTCAAATCTGTGGGACTCCACAGCTAGAGCTCTTAGTGAGCCCTTCATTTACTGCAGTTGTGTGACTTGCCTCCTATGTGTTGGGGTGGTAAAAAGGCTGAAACATATTCCATTATTGATGACATCTCGTAGAAGAGATTTACCTTCCTTTTTCCAAGACAGAAAGGGAAGGTTAATTCTGAGTTCCATCAAAATGCAAATGAGGCCATCTGCAGGCAGCTCACACCTATAATCCCAGTGCTTTGGGAGGTTGAGGCGGGAGTATCACTTGAGCCCAAGAGTTTGTAAGCAGCCTGGGCAAGATGGCAAGACCGCCATCTCCACACACACACACACAAAAGAAAGAAAATAAAATTAGCTGGGCATGGTGGCACAGGCTTGTAGTCCCAGCTACTTGGGAGGCTGAGGCAGAGGATTGCTTGGGCCCAGGAGTTGAAGGCTACGGTGAGCTACGATCACACTACCTCACTCCAGCCCAGCCTGGGTTACAGAGCAAGATCCCATGGAAGAAGGAAGGAACAAGGGAGGAAGAAAGGAAGAAGGGAGGGAGGGAAGGAAGGAAGGAAGGAAAGAGGGAGGGAGGGAGGGAGAAAAATACAAATATAAATGAAAATGGAAGATATCATGCTGCTATGAAGAAAGCTTAAATCTACTGAGGTCAGAAGTGTCTTTTTTGTAAGAATCAAAGCAAAATATTTAATCATTGATATGAGCTAAATTGTGCCTTCTTTCCCCCATCCCCCACCCCAAATTCACATGTTGAAGTCCTAACCTCAAGTACCTTAGAATGAGACTGTGATTGGAGGTAAAGTCATGAAAGAGGTGATTAAGTTAAAATGAGGACATTAAGGTGGCCCCTAATCCAGTCTGACTGGTGACCTTATAAGAAAAGGAAATTTGCACACACAAAGAGACCTCAGGATGCCTGCATAGAGAAAAGACCATGTGAAGAGGACGCAACCAAGCCAAGGAAAGAGGCCTCAGAAGGAACCAACCCTACCAGGACTTTAATCTTGGACCTCTAGCCTCTAGAACTGCAAGGAATCTTTCTGTTATTTAAGACACCCAATCTGTGATACTTTATTATGGCAGCGCTAGCAAACTAATAGTCACTCTCATCAAGGAAGGATATAGCATGTTTCCACCAGACGAATAATAAAGTTAATGAATGAATGAATGATCATGGTGCCATACTCCTAGGGAAACAACATGAACATTTTGCTCTATAACATGCCATTCATTAAAATACATTTTAATTCAGCTTAACTGAGGGAGAAGAATGCTAGTCTGACCTAGCTTGGATATGCGTAGCAATCAAAAAGAACACAGGAGTTTGTGCGTTATCTCAGTTTTGCTAAACATAAAATGACATTGTCCTGGATGCATCTGTAGCTGAGTCAAGAAATCTGAAACGATGCAACAGCAGAATTCTGAATCTCAGGATGAGTGGCTGCATGAATTTCCAAGAGCCAGATGAGGTTCTGAAATGAACCGTCAAAATGTTATCAAAAGTAGGCCACAGCTGGAGGTCAGAGGAAAAGGTTACATGAGGTTATACAATCCTAAAAGAACAATATTTCATGTCTGGTTTTTTAGCGAACCAATTATTTCCGTGGTTATAGGAAGCTTCAGATCTGTGGTGATCTGCCCTCCTCAGCTTCCCAAAGAACTGGGATTACAGGCATGAGCCACTGTGCCCAGCCGTAAATTCCTCTCTTTTTAGAGAAGAATCATTTTAGTTGCTGATATCATTATCCTCCTAGTCACCCAACTGGAATTTCATTTTTTTGTAGAACTGAGGACAAAACTTTCTCTGCCATCTCTTTTCATGAAACAGTATCCTGAGTTTCCAAGTAATTCATGTTAAAGTTGTTACCATTCACAACTATGTATCTGTGTAAAAATTATCTTGCCACTATACAAGAAACAAAATTCAGTTGTAAAAAAATTGCAATTCGAGGCTAATGTAAGATACAATTGCCATCCATAATCTCTATATCAAATTTGTATTCAAACAATGTCATAATGTTCACTGTTTTAATTTATAAAATAAGTTTATGCTAATTAAATTTCCTTTTAATCTAAATCTAATTTCTGGATTAAAAAGAATACCTTTTAATGTTGGGATGCCATATACATATATATATACACTTTCTTTTCTTGAGATGGAGTTTCACTTTTGTTGCCCAGGCCAGAATGCAATGGCAAGATCTTGGCTCACTGCAACCTCCGCCTCCCAGGTTCAAGCGATTCTCCTGTCTCAGCCCCCTGAGTAGCTAGAATTACAGGCATGTGCCACGACACCCAGCTAATTTTGTATTTTTAGTAGAGACGGGGTTTCTCCATGTTGGCCAGGCTGTTCTTGAACTCCTGACCTCAGGTGATCCACCCACCTTAGCCTCTCAAAGTGCTGGAATTACAGTCATGAGCCACCACGCCCGGCCAGAATGCCATATAAAATTTAATTCGGGGAAAATGTCTGCTGCTAAAATTATGTGGAAAAAATCATTTAGCTCTAGAATAAAAAGCAAGGTAACAGGACAAGAATCTACTTGCCTCTTCAGCTCCACCCCTTGCTACTCAGTCACATCATGCATAGTCTCTGGAAAGTCATCTTTTTTCTCATTCTGTTCCTTCTTCTGCCATCCTCTGCCTACAATATCCCTGTGTTTGCACTTGGGGCCCACACATCCCTGAAGACTCAATTCAGATCTTGCCAAAAATATTTTCTGGCCCACCAAGGGTGCAGCGTAAAGATGGAGCAATGGTGGCCGCACACTTGGACAAGGGGGGAAGGGCTACTTACGACTGATGTCATAAGTCGTCCCTACTGCTGTGTTGTTCCCTGTTGGCTAGGGTTAGACTGCACAAGCTAGACTAGTCCCAATTGGCTATTTTTTTTCTTTTGACCTGTGTCTAGAAACTGATTGGCTATTTTAAAGAGAGCAGGGGTCTGAGCTGGAGTGGTACAGTGGGTGTTTTGGTGGGAAGGATGGATAAGGGTGGGTCAGAGCAGGTAGCCAGGGTTGACCTAGGTCAAAAAAGGTGACCAGAGCAGGTGCCTGGAGCAGGTGACTGGACAAGTCAGGTTGGAGCCAGGGGCTGGGGGAACAGATGTGAACTACTGATTAGCACCGGTGGACAAGGTTGTTTACTGGGGAAGTTAAACTTTAAAATAGAGAGTTAAAGAATAAGAGAGCTGAACATACTGACATACTGATTCTTCGAAGAGAAACTTGGGGTTCACCATAACAAGAGGGAAGGGAGAGAGAGAGGAAGAGAGAGAAAGAAGGAGGGAAAGAGGGAGGAGAGGAAAGAGAAGAAGGAAGGAAGGAAGGAAGGAAGATAATTTTATATTACAAGGCTCATAAATGAGGCAAGTTTTGCTGTTATGTCATGATTTGAAGGAAATATTAGCTGACCTATTTCTCAAAATTATGTTTAATATCCAGATTTCAGCTAACTGAATTTTCCACCATAAGAGATTCTTTCTTGGGAGGGTTGGGGAGAGAGGCCAAGAAAGTGAAAGTACTCTAAAAGCAACCATTTAAACTGGAAATACTCCTCTGCATCTAAAACATGACAGAGGTCTCCAAGTCTTCAGACAAGGTTAACCAGAGGAGAGAAGGGCCTGGGAAGAAAGGACAAAAAAGTAGAAAGTGAGACCCATTTTATGCCAGTTTCCCAGAGATGGTGGGAGAGGAGGGACAGAACAGTACAGACTCATCAGGAACAATTCAGTGCCCAGTTATGACATGTTTAAACACTGCCTTTTTGTGGTTTTTCAGCAACCCTGTGAGATGGGAGAGTGTCACACACTTCTTCATCTGGAGAAACTGAGCCCCTGAAAGATTAGACAGAAGCAAAACTAGGAACAGCAGCCAAACTTTTCAATAGTCTTCTCTCCCCTAGAGCAGGGCTCTGTGGAAGGGACAGAAACTATGTTACCTCCCTAATGATAATGTGCTGATTCTGTTTGTTTAACTAAAGCTACACCAGATTAGCAGACCATAATTACTGCTAAAATCCTTGTCTGTGATACAGTTGACAGAATGTCTGTTTCACTGAGCTGCACTCCCAGGAAAGGCTTTACTCAAGGTTAAGCTGGGCTGCCTGAAAGCAGTAGCGCTTCTGTGTCGCCCTGGATACTTTATCTAAGCAGCAGGATTTCCTACACTTGGATTTTAGATGGTTTACTTTGATTTCTTGGGGCGATAAGAGTTTGCTCCTTTTTGAAAGGTGTTAGTGGCCACACCATTGTAAAACCTTAAGAACTTTCTTTTGGGGCCGGGCACGGTGGCTCAAGCCTGTAATCCCAGCACTTTGGGAGGCCGAGGCGGGTGGATCACGAGGTCGAGAGATCGAGACCATCCCGGTCAACATGGTGAAACCCCGTCTCTACTAAAAATACAAAAAATTAGCTGGGCATGGTGGCACGTGCCTGTAATCCCAGCTCCTCAGGAGGCTGAGGCAGGAGAATTGCCTAAACCCAGGAGGTGGAGGTTGCGGTGAGCCGAGATCGCGCCATTGCACTCCAACCTGGGTAACAAGAGCGAAACTCCATCTCAAAAAAAAAAAAAAAAAAAAAAAAAAAAAGAACTTTCTTTTGTGTCTAGATAGGAAGGTATCTGCCTTTTTCTTGTTATACAACTTTACTAGGACTTCTTTTACGGAATACCTTCCTCCATCCCCCAATTCTTGGCCTTGTCTTTCAGCTTTGTAGAACACTAAGTCTGTCATTAATAATCTTTCCTTTATCTAGTCAACTTTGAATTTTATGCTTAATTCTTTGAAACCTAGAAATGAAATTCAGTGTGTTTGTTTCATCACTGGTGGTTTTCTACAGTGGATCGAGGAATGTTCTCATCTCTTGCCAGAATCTTTCATTTGGTTACTGTTCTCTTCCCTATCAGGTCCCTTCCCTATTCACTCTCATCTACTTTGTAAATCATAAAGCAAATTGTCAATGAATTTGGCTAAAAATTCAAGAAATAAAGCAAGGGGAGAAAAATAAGCTGACAGCGGAGTTGAGAGTAAAAGGGAAAGCATTCGAATGGGTCTGTTTTACTCCCCTGCCCAAAGCCAAATCAGGCGTTCCTTAAATAGAGCCCACAGTTTGTGGGCTTTCTAATGAATAGTGGCCAAGAGGCAGCCTTACATGTGAGGCATGCTATTACCATTTTTTCTTCATTCCCTCTCCTTAATTAGGGTCTTTAAAGGGAGGCTGCCCTCAGATTCTGACAAACAGTATCAGCTTCCTCAGAATGCAATGCCTGATCCTGGAGCTATTTTCAGGAGGGCTGGCATTCAGTCTATAACATAGTCTATATTTCTTGAATGTAGAGAATTCGCTGTGGAGGTTATAAAATGCCTATTCCTGAAGGCCTGAAGAACTGATTTTAGTAACCCATAATAATACGGCAGGGAGATTGATTGGTTTTCAATTTAGCAGTTTGGCTAACACCTACAATAAGATACATTTTACCTGTACCAAACACACACACACACACACACACACACACACACACACACACACACACTCATGAAATAATATTTATCCCTTTTCCGTGAAATTCCTTCAATTTTACATTCTAATTTATTTCAGTTTCTAAACGCAAATCTCCACCCACTGAATTGATTCTCTCACACACTAAGGAGTGGCAACCCACTGTTTGAAAAGCACTCAATGGGATGCCTTTTATTTTTCTAACCCTGTAATTCAATATAGAGAGATTCTGAATTGAGGACAAGCCTGATGAGTTTGAGGTATGGAATAAAGGAATCTGATCGGCTCTGGGTTTGTTGTGTTTTTAAATCTTCCTCTGTGTGTTCATTCTCTTCACCACAGAGAGGACTCTATTATCTTTGCTCAAAGAGCAGACAGTGCTCTAGCTGTTTTCCCCTGCTTAGCTTTGATCCCTGCAGCCATGCTCAGCCCTTCCCCCAAGCCCTCCCTTCCAGATGGATTGAGGCTGTTGAGACTCTAGGGTTTTCGGGGCTGGAAGCCTGCTGAGTGTTGACTGTTCCCATCTTCAACCTGCTCCATCCCCCAACTGCATTTCATTCCAGACCTACCACGTTAATAGGATTATTGTTCTTCTCTCTTATTTTGTTATTTCATATGGGGTGAATCACTTTGTTCCTGGGACAATTTTTAGTTGGTTGCTGAGATAACAAAAATGGGTGAAGATTTTATTTTAGGAATAAGTGTTCTTCATCAGCCAGGACTTAATCGGGGAAGAATTTATTCACTCTCAAATTGGTTACTTTTTGAAGTGACTTAAAAATAAGATTTTTGTGGCTAGGTGTGCTGGCTCACACTTGTAATCCCAGCACTTCGGAGGCTGAGGCAGAAGGATTGCTTGAGCCCAGGAATTCAAAACCAGCCTTGGTAACCCTGACTCTATTATTAAAAAATTTTTAGCTAAGATTGTTTTAACAGATAAAGTCACAGCATATCTTCAGGCACAACTGATGTTTTAAGCATGTATCGTCATCAAATCAACCATACAATATTTTAGCTTCAAATTTTAATTTTGGTTAGAAAGATACAATGAGGGAGAGAGATCCAAGATGGCTGAGCACTAGCAGCTCGGGACTGTAGCTCCCAGTGAAAGCTCAAAGAACGAGAGGACGCCATACCTTCACATGAATTCTTGTTGCTCACGAACCAGGAGATTCCCAGCGGAGGAGCCCCACGGGTCGCCAGCGACTCTTGTGACCGGCAAGGCGGTTTGGCCGGCGCCTTGGAGCGTCAGTTCTTGGTGCAGAGTCAGAAAAGCGCCATCAATCTTAATGCCGCTGATTTAGTCGGGGCAGTGGGTTGCTCAGATTTCAGTGCTGAGAATCAATAAGTCGGACGTCCACTCAGAAACCCAATTACAAAGATGGTAATTATAAAGACCACAGATGGATAAATCTACAATGAAGGGAAGAAAACAGCCAAAAAAGGCTGAGAATACCCAAGATCAGAACGCCTCTCCCTCAGCAGGGGATCACGGTTCCTCATCAGCATCGAAACAAGGCTTGATGGAGAACGAGTGTGTTCCAATTACAGAAGCAGGCTTCAAAATGTGGATAATGAGAAACTTCTGTGAATTAAAAGAACTTGTTTTAAACCAATCCAAAGAAACTAAGAACTTTGAAAAAAGATTTGATGAAATGTTAACAAGAATACACAATTTAGAGAGGAATATAAGTGAATTGATGGAGCGAAAAACACAATACGAGAACTGTGTGAAGTATGCACAAGTTTTAACAGCTGAATTGATCAAGCAGAAGAAAGGATATCAGAGGTCGAAGACCAACTCAATGAAATAAAACAAGAAGACAAGATTAGAGAAAAAAGGATAAAAAGGAACGAGCGAAGTCTCCAAGAAATATGGGACTATGTGAAAAGACCTAATCTACGCTTGATAGGTGTACCTGAATGTGACGAAGAGAATGAATCCAAGCTGGAAAATACGCTTCAGGACATTATTCAGGAAAATTTTCCCAACCTAGTAAGGCAGGATAATATTCAACTCCAGGTAATACAGAGAACACCACAGAGATATTCCTCAAGAAGAGCAACTCCAAGGCACATAATCGTCAGATTCACCAGGGTTGAAATGAAGGAGAAAATACTAAGGGCAGCCAGAGAGAAAGGTCAGGTTACCCACAAAGGGAAGCCTATCAGACTTACAGCAGATCTCTCAGCAGAAACCCTACAAGCCAGAAGAGAGTGGGGACCAATATTCAATATCCTTAAAGAAAAGAACTTTCAACCAAGAATTTCACATCCAGCCAAACTAAGCTTCACAAGTGAAGGAAAAATAAAGTTTTTTGTGAATAAGCAAGCACTCAGAGATTTCATCACCACCAGGCCTGCTTTACAAGAGCTTCTGAAAGAACCACTACACATAGACAGGAACAAACAGTATCAGCCTTTCTTAAAAAATACCAAAAAGAGCATCAATATAATGAAGAATTTACATCAACTAATGGGCAAAATAGCCAGCTAATATTAAATGGCAGTATTAAACACACATATATTATTATTGATTCTAAATTTAAATTGACTAAATCCCCCAATCCAAAGACAGACAGGCAATTTGAATAAAAAACTAAAACCCATCAGTATGCTGCATCCAGACCCATCTCACATTCAAGGATACACAAAGACTCAAAACAAGGGATGGAGAAGGATTTACCAACCAAACAGAGAGCTAAAATAAATAAATAAAAAGCAGAAGTTACAATTCAGCAACAAAGATCAAAAGAAGCAAAGGACATTATATAATGATAAAAGGATCAATGCAACAACAAGAAGAGCTAAAGATCCTAAATATATACGCACCCAATACAGGAATACGTAGATCAGTACCACATCATATCAACTTAGAAGTTTAAATGAAATGTTCGTTGGCTCCTTGTTTGTTATTCTCTTCCCTCATTTTCTTTTATATCTCCATTATTAAGGACAATTATAGGCATACCCATATTTAGATTGTATTCTAGCCCGGGCAATAAAGCAATACCCCCATCCTCTCTCCCACTTCCTCTTTCTCTTTCTTCCTCTTCTTTATTCTTTTTCTTATAAAAAAATAAAAATTAAAATAAAATGGTCTCTAAGAACTAAAAAAAAAAAAGATAAAATGATAGACTGGTTATATCATTTACTTTATGCCTTATATTCAACAACATTTACTGAGTACTTATTAGATACAGCACATTTATTGACCTCAAGATATCTAGACCTTTAGAAGAGAGTTTTTTTAATGCCTACAAATAGCCATTATATAAAATAAGATTTTAATATGTGACATATACACAGTATAGTACATAGCCTAATTATAGTATCTCTTCCTTTTCAGAACTCATAAGAGTGAAAAGAGAAATTAATCATTCCTAGTGTATCTGTTTTTTCAAGATATGAGTTTGTCAATTTTCTCTATTGTTCATTTTAATTACATGCATGATTGATTGAATGAATGCTAAGCATCTATTTGGTGTCATGTACTATAAATGTGATGAAATGGTCTTCCTATTGATATTTCTTTGGTTTCTGGACATACGTCTCAAAAGAATTGACTTCCCAATAACTGGAATGCATGAGGGTGGAGAGAGACTGAAAAATGGAAACAAAGAGGCATGAAATAAAGCTACTTTGGACTCAGGTCTTTCCTTCCTCTTTGACTGTACAAAGCCACATTATCCAATAGAAATATAAAGTGAGCCTGGGTGTGGTGGCTCATGCCTGTAATCCCAACACTTTGGGAGGCTGAGGTGGGTGGATCACCTGAAGTCAAGAGTTCAAGACCAGTTTGGTCAACATGGTGGAATCCTGTCCCTACTAAAAATACAAAAAAGTAGCCAGATGGTAGCACATGTCTGCAATCCCAGCTACTTGGGAGGCTGAGGCAAGAGAATCACTGGAACCTGGAAGACGGAGGTTGCAGTGAGCCAAGACTGCACCACTGCACTCCAGCCTGGGCAATAAAGCAAGACTTCACCTTGGGAAAAGAAAGAAAGAAAGAAAGAAAGAAAGAAAGAAAGAAAGAAAGAAAGAAAGAAAGAAAGAAAGAAAGAAAGAAAGAAAATATAAAAATTTAAACTATAGTAGCTATATTTGAAAAAGTCAAAATAAACAGATGAAATGTATTTTCAACAAAATACCTTCTACAACCTACCTAAAATATTACCTTTACAATATGAAATCAATGTAAAAAATATTAGTGAGATATTTTATATTCTTTCAGATATTTTTGGACTATTGTCTTCAAAACCTGGCATGTATGCTTCACCTACAGCACATCTCAGTTTTGATTAACCATATTTCTTGAGTTCAGTAACCACAAATCACTAGTGGTTATTATATTGAACAACACAGCCTAGATGAAGAAGCAGAAGTCAAGGAAAATCTAGATAGTTTAACATTTAGAGGAAGGTACTCTTACTTCATGGGGGAGGGAGGAATCTGAAAACCAGTTTTTTCTTTATACTAATAGAGAAATGGGAGTTGCCACCTCAAGATCCGCTCTTTTCTCTTCCAGCCTCTCAGATGTGGGGAAATGAGATAGAGTTGGCGTGGAACCTCTCCTACTTCTCTCCAGCACCCGACAATTAAATCTGCTTTGAGGAAAATAAAAGTAACTCTACAGTCCTCACATTAGTATGGTGCCTTGCAATTGATCAATGATTCCATATACAATATATCATGGGATATTTAGTCATACTGTGAGGTAGTCAAAGTATTACTATCCTCACTTTATAGATGAATGACTTGGGGCTCAGGGAGATGAAGACTTGCTCCAAAGTAGCACAGTTAGTATCCAAGTGTTTTGAAACTTAATCTAACATATGTTCCACTAAACCAGAGCTGCCTGCCAAAAGGAAGTTAAGAGAATATTTACAGAAGTATGATTTTTTTTCTTCTCTGGACACATTTCATCTACCCCACCCCCTAAGGAGGGGAAAAAAACAAAAACAAAAAAAAACCGCTGGTGATTACAAAAGCATTGCAGAAATAATCTCTTGGCCAACTGAGCGTTTAACTGGGTTTGTTTGTTTTTTTTAAGTTGGACCTCAATGCCTAGTGTAGCAATTTAGAACATCTAATTATTGACAGTAAGTCAACATATTACAAAGGCAGAGCTTCTGCATTGGCCCTGAAATGTGTTGCAATAAATTTTGTCTGGGAAAACAACCAAAAGTGAATCAGCAGCATGGCTGTTATATGAGATGCTGGCTGAGCCCAGGCCCTAGGCCATTGGCTTACCTACCAACAATACCTCCCTTTCAGGCAATGTCAATTGTTTTATGAGAAGATCACAGTTCTCTGGAAGTGAGCTTTTGTGTTTTACTCTAGTCAGCAGGATCCAACTTTACTACTGTCATGGAGGGAATTACAGCAATTCTATCAACTTCTGATGCAACTTTCTTCTGACACTGTGTGAAACAGACTGGCAGGACTCTAAAGATGGAGACCTCAATGCTCCAGAAAAGGAAATCTGTCTTTTGAAAGCTCTCTAAAACAGAGAATATGCAATACGTTTATTACTTCAATTTTAGAAACATAATGGGCTCTAAAACATTCTCATTGATCTGCTTCTACTGCTCCTGTTTTTTTTTTTTCTGCTCCACCCAATTGTCTTCCTATTTTTATCTCTTTCATCTCACTCTGGAGCCATGTTGCTTGGTGAGGCCACCATTCAAAATAAATGATTTTTCTCCCCCTCTTTCATGTTGTACCTATTTTCTTAATTCTTGGCTGTTACTTTTCTCAATTAACCTTTGGCAAATTGTAATGAAATTAAATTTAGCTGGTTGTAGAGAGAAAGAGTCATTCTAGGAGTTTTTTGGAATGGTCTGGGAGTGAATTAAAAATTATTTTGATAGACCTCAGAATGTGGACAAAAAACTAATAATCCAGCTGGGAGTTAGTGTATGCAGTTTATCTCAGTCACAGTAAATTCTTAGGCATCTCCTTGTAGCTGCCACAATAATGCTAATAATGATGACTTCATGCTTGAAGTGCTGAGTGTTGAATCCTTTGCCCTAGTTATGTGCCACATACTGATTTCCTAACAGTAGACAAATACGGGAAACACAAAAGGAAGATTCCATGGCCCACTAAGCCACTTCCTTTGTCTAGTTTATCACTCAGTTCTATCCTTTCTTTCCTTCCTCTGTGGGAAATGGGAGTTCATCAGTGATAATAACAAACTGGCAGAAAAAATATTAAGATAGCCAGAAACTTTGTAGCAACCAGCACTTTTCTTAGAGGAGGTCAAAGCCTAAAGAAATGTATCAGCCTCTGTTCCTATCTTCCCCCAATAACTCCTTCTGTAGAAATCCTACTCTCAGAAACTAATAATCAGGCATTATGGCAGATTATTTAATCTACTGGGCCAGTTCATGTAGCTTATTAGCTATCTTCCTCTAGACTGAAAAAAAAAATAGCCCAATTATTTACTAGCAAATCAGGAAAGGAGGCAAAGTTCTTTAGCAGTTTAATGTTACTATAAAAATCTGATTCACAGAGGCACATACATTTATACCATTCTCATGTTTGCACACCCACATGAGAGAAATATCACCTATGACAATGTGGCTATCACATCTTTTATAGCATACATTCTACTATAAATTTGTAGGGATCAAGGGAAAACTTCCTCTTTGCCCTCTGAAGGCTTACTGAAAAATCAACTGATGAAAGGCAGATTAATAGGAGAAATGGCATACAGATGTGTTAGGGTACATGAAGAAGAATCATAGAATGATTGTCATATATCCCAATGAGGTACAGATGGTTGTAGACACTTCTTAGGGGAAAGAGAGAGAAGTGTAGTTGATTTTCAGGGGATTTCAATGGGCTCGGAGAACATACAGTGGCCTGGGATAAAGTCTTTTGGGCCAGCAGAGCAGACAGTGACTTGTAATCAGTCTGTCCTGTAGTGCTGATAGAATTCACTTTCTTAGTATGAGTTCAGTTAATAGAAACTCAGGGAAGGGATCAGAGGTAATCGTTTTCTTTACTGTCAGGTCCAAACTGTAGGCAAATAAGAAATTTCAGAGGACAACTTCATCCTGCACAGAGGATTAAGAGACAGGAAAGGGAGGCTGTCCAAGAGACCTCTTCTTCTTCAGTTCAGCTTCTTCTGTTACTTGAGAGGCTTCTTTATCAGCATATCAAAGTGCCATATTTTGGGGTATCCGTTTCTAAGCTCCAACACATTCAAAGTACCTCAAAAGAACCAGATGCTGCTAAGATATTTCATGGGTAAGCTTCTGTCCTCCTCTCTGTATCCTATATTTAAAATTCAAGTGGTTTCTCTTTCTAGGTTACCATGTAACTTTGTTGGTTAAAAGTGCTACTCATTTAAAATGTCAAATTACATAGCTGGAGAACTGGCCTACCTGATTCATATACTCTGCCTTTCTCAATCCCTGTAATCCCAGCAGCATGCATTCTGTCTTTTCAACGCACATATTAAAAGGTAGCTTAAAGACTGTCAAAAGGGTTGAAAAGAGTATCTGCAAACACTGATCCAGCTTGCAAAATACACAGAAGAGTAGCAAGAAAAATGATATAACATCCCATGTAGTCTGTATAGTGGCCTGGTTTGAAGAATGAAAGCAGTCTGAAGGTGTCTGAAAAAAGTCTGAAAGTGTGTGTGTGTGTGTGTGTGTGTGTGTGTGTGTGTGTGTGTGTATGTACCCATGCCTAACAGCTCACATTTAGCTTTTTTTTTTCCTTTTCTTGTTTTTGATACAGAGTCTAGTTCTGTCACCTAGGCTGGAGCAAAGTGGTGCAATCACAGCTCGCTGCAGCCTCAGTCTCCTGGACTCAAGCAATCTTCCTGCCTCAGCCTCCCGGGTAGCTGGGACTACAAGTATGTGCCACCACAGTCAGCTAATTTTTTAATTTTTATTTGTAATAGAGATGAGGTCTCACTATGTTGCCCAGGCTGGTCTTAAACTCCTGGCCTCAAGCGATCCTCCTGCCTCAGCCTTCCAAAGTGCTGGGATTACAGGCATGAGCCACCCAGCCCAGGCATGTTTGGCTTTCTATTTCCTTTTTTAAAAACCTTGAGGCCAGGTGTCGTGGCTCACGCCTATAATCCCAGCACTTTGGGAGCTTGAGGTGAGCAGAGAACCTGAGGTGAGGAGTTTGAGATCAGCCTGACCAACATGGAGAAACCTCATCTGTACTAAAAATACAAAATTAGCTGGGCGTGGTGGGATGTAATCCTGGCTACTCGGGAGGCTGAGGCAGAAGAATCACTTGAACCCAGGAGGCAGAGGTTGCAGTGAGCCAAGATGGCACCATTGTACTCCAGCTTGGGTGACAGAGCAAGACTCTGTCTCAGGAAAAAAAACTTCAACTTTTATTTTAGATACAGGGGTACATGTGCAGGTTTGTCACCTGGGAATACTGCATGATGCTGAGGTTTGGGGTTTGAATTCCATCACCAAGCTAGTAAGCATAGTACAAGATAGGTAGTTTTTCAACCCTCCCATCCCCTACCCTGTAATAATCTGTAGTGTCTTTTCCCGTCTTTATGTCCATTTGTGATTAACTTTCTTTTATTGTTTTACTAGGTCACTTCCCAGAATGTATATACCCACACATATTGAAAAAGTTTTTAGCACTAGAATTGCCCTGGGTCATTGTATTGGAACAGGTGCCAAAACAGTAATGCTCTTACCTGAAACACTGCTGGGGTTTGCAGAAAGGCACTAATGCACCCTTCCTACTGTGTGTTCATGCCAAAAAATACAAAGAAAGACGTAGCTCCCCGAGGGAGAGGGAGAGAAGCTCTTGCCTCATTTTAAATGAGTAGAACTTAAAGTTATGAACTAAGACGAAGGGAAAATACAAAACAAATATTTTTCAAAGAGTAGTAAAATATTAGAACCCTAAAAGATCTGATGGGCACACTTGCCTTGCTTTTTTCAGCCTTATATCATCATACAAGTTTATTTCATTAAAAAAGAAAAAACAGTAAACAGAGAAGCATGGAGAGCATTACAATCCCCCACAATTCCACCTCCTCAACATGTGTACATTTATAGACTATGGTTCCATGGAACCTGATTCATGTGGAACCTGATACGGATGAATAAATTTTTCCCACCAAAATATCATAAATTATATTTTGTTGTAGAAATTGTCTTTTTTACTTAATAACAAATCACAAAAACCTCTCCATGTCAGTAAATATTTACCACAGCATTTGCTGTTTTTTTTTGGGGGGGGGGGTTGTTGTTGTTGATGTTGTTTTGAGATGGGGTCTCTCTGTGATGCTCAGGCTGGAGTTCAGTGGCGTGATCTTGGCTCACTGCAACTCTGCCTCCTGGGCTCAGGCAATCCTCCCACTTCAGCCTCCTGAATAGCTGGGATCACAGGTGCGCCACCATGCCTGGATAATTGCTTGTATTTTTTAAAGAGACAGGTTTCACCATGTTGCCCGGGCTGATCTCCAACTCCTGAGCTCAAGCGATCCTCCCACCTTGGCCTCCCAAAACGCTAGGATCACAGGCCTGCACCACTACACCCAGCACACCACACCAATGGGTACATAGTGTTCTCTTAGGTGGATATATTGTAAGTTATTTAAGTAATACCCTATGATTGATTGCTTGAGTACTTTTCAACTTCTGTAATTGTAATTCATTCTACAATAAACATCCTTCCAAATACATTTCTGTGCATATATCTGACTTTTTTTAGGGAAAATTTTCAGAATTGTCCTTGATAGGTCAAATGTAAGACATTATTTTTTATTTATGCTTATTTAGCTTTTAAATAAATAAAATTCCAAATTACCCTATAGAAGAATAGTGCCCATTTGTATCTCAATATCAATCTATGAGATCTTTTTCTCAGTTTTGCCATTATTTGGAGATGATTTTCAAACCGATGAAAAATAGATAGGTGACCTGATAGGTGATAATTTATCTTTTACTATCTTAGTATGTTTTACTTCATTGGTAAAGTTGTATGTTTTCTTTATGATTACTGACCACTTGTATTTTTTATTTTTTGAACTGCTTTTGTCCTTTGATTTTTTTGATTTGTGACTTTCTTTTCTTTTTTTTTTTTTTTCTTTTTTTTTTTTTTTTGAGACGGAGTTTCGCTCTTGTTACCCAGGCTGGAGTGCAATGGCACGATCTCGGCTCACCGCAACCTCCGCCTCCTGGGCTCAGGCAATTCTCCTGCCTCAG
This sequence comes from Saimiri boliviensis, assembly GCF_048565385.1. Lineage (NCBI taxonomy): Eukaryota > Metazoa > Chordata > Mammalia > Primates > Cebidae > Saimiri > Saimiri boliviensis. Next base: position 24,632,116 of record NC_133466.1, on the reverse strand, counting down.
CCTCCTGAGTAGCTGGGATTACAGGCACGTGCCACCATGCCCAGCTAATTTTTTGTATTTTTAGTAGAGATGGGGTTTCACCATGTTGACCAAGATGGTCTCGATCTCTCGACCTCGTGATCCACCCGCCTCAGCCTCCCAAAGTGCTGGGATTACAGGCTTGAGCCACCACACCCGGCCAATTTGTGACTTTCTTAACGAATTGTAAGACCATTCTATTACAATGATTACTAGAACTTTGAACTCCAAAATCTTGCAGACATTTTTCTAAAATAACCCAGATTTGGCCGGACATGGTGGCTCACGCCTGTAATCCCAGCACTTTGGGAGGCTGAGGCGGGTGAATCACCTGAGGTCAGGAGTTTGAGATCAGTCTGACCAACACGGTGAAATACTGTTTCTACTAAAAACACAAAATTAGCCAGCCAGGTGTGGCAGCTCATGCCTGTAGTAATCCCAGCTGTTCAGGAGGCTGAGGCAGGAAAATCGCTTGAACCCAGGAGGCAGAGGTTGCAGTGAGCCGAGATCTCACAATTCCACTCCAGCCTGGGCAATAGAGCGACCCTCAAAAAATACGTAAATAAATAAATAACCCAGATTTCAACCCAGATTTCAGGTGTCTCCTAATTTGAGGGACCAGGAGGGAACACCATGACCATACAGCTGCCTTTGTGTTCATCTTTTATATGGTGACTACCAGGATATGTGAACTCAGTATGTCTTTGAAGCTCTTAAATAATCCTCTCATGCAAAAACCTTAGTGAACATGTAAACATAACTGAGTCTTCACAGAGAGGGTGGAAAACAGGTTTTGCAAAACACATCTCACAGAAAAAAAATCCCTCACAGACATGTCTGTTCTTATTATCTGTTACATCTGGGACTGGGGTAGAAAGTGGTTGGCAAACAAATCAGTTCTTCTCCTCAACTTGCTTCTTCAAATTTGTTTTGATGCCCAGCCAAACAAAGGGCCCTTCAGTTACCAGAAATTGCCCTCCTTAGAAGAATATTTAGCAATCATCAAAACTTGTTTTAAACATGCCCTTTGAGATAGCATGCCCAGCTCCAGCAGTTTGTATTAGAGTATTCAGATCCTTTTCTATTAAATTCTTCAAGTGTTAACTTTTCTTCACCTAGTTTCTGCCCATCTCTTGCCAATTTTCTTTCTAGATTTTTTTTCTTATCTTTCTTTCTTTCTATTTTTTGTCTGTTTGGTTTTGGGTTTTTTCTTCTTTTTCTTCTTTTTCTTTTTTGAGACAGAATTTCACTCTTGTTGCCCAGGCTGGAGTGCGGTGGCATGATCTCAGCTAACTGCAACCTTCCCTTCCTGGGTTCAAGCAATTCTCCTGCCTCAGCCTCCCTAGTAGCTGGGATTACAGGCATGCGCCACCACACCTGGCTATTTTTTTTTATTTTTAGTAGAGACAGGATTTCTCCATATTGGTCAGGCTGGTCTCAAACTCCTGACCTCAGGTAATCCCCCTACCTCAGCCTTCCAAGTGCTGGGATTACAGGCATGAATCTCCATGTCCAGCCAATATATTATTATTATCTGCAAACAATGGTAATTATGTCTCCTTCTTTCAAGTATTCATGCCTCTTACTTTCTCATGTCTAATTACATTGAGCAGTACATCTAAATTAGGAGTACTAGTAGTGATGATGGGTTTCTTTGCCTTTCTCTGCAAAAGCTTTTAATGCTTCCATGAACAACAACATACAGTTTGAACATAAACACATATACACACACAATTTTAATTTCAAATAGTTTACATTTATTCCTATTTAGTGATGGTTTAAGTTCCTTATATGTATATTTGCTTCATTTGCTTTTTTTTTAACTAGGAAGAACTATTAGATTTGTCAATTTCTTTTAGATACCAGTCTGCTGACCCATACTAAATTAGAATTATTACCTTTTTAAACACTTAAATAAGCTTAGACATGCTTATGGGCTGTTCATTCTATTGTACTGATCTACAAGTCATTTGTAACACCAATACAGAATAGGTCTATTTATTGAACATTTTAACACATTATAATAGCTAGAAATATTAGCCCTTCTATTTTTCTAATCTTTAAAATTTTTTAAGTCAGGCATGGTGGCTCACGCCTACAATCCAGCACTTTGGGAAGCCAAGTTGGAAGAATCACTTGAGCTCAGGCATTTGGGACCAGCCTGGGCAACACAGGGAGACCCTCATCTCATAATAAAATAAAATATTACAATTAATTAATTTTTAAAAATATTTTCTTGGTTCATGTGTCTTAATATCCTAACCATTATTATATTACTATCATGCAGATAGCAAAAATTAATGATAGTTAGAAAATAATACAAAATAATTTGGGGCACTTTTATTTAAAAATTAAAATACATCCAGTACCGTGAATTCCAGGAGAGGCAGAAGTCAGTATGAGCCTAATAAGTGATGAAAATTATCACAGATTTATTTTTAGCAGATATAGAAGATGAGAGAAAAAGAGAGAAATTACAGAGTGATGGAGAAGGCAGACATCATGCATTATGATCAGGGGTTATTCATTTTAAGCTGAAACATACATGTGTAGAAAACACCCTTGTACTTATAACACCAATAACTGTGAAGAAAAATAATTTAGCCAAATAGTTCCTAGGACAGGAAAAATAAGGAACGGTATTTTGAGATAAGAAGTCAAGCTCTTGTATAATAATGATATTGGGTCAAAGAAAAATCAAAAGAAATTTTAAAAATCCTACAACATGAATGAAAGTGTCACCAAATTGGGAGTCTATAATAAGCATGTTTGGAATTATTTTCTTCCCAAAGAGTTTATTTTTGTTTTAATTTATTTAAATAGTAAACACTTCTGAAAACACATAATTAACGTCAAACTGGTTCTTGTAAAAGGTGAGGTGGAGCAATTCTATTAAGCTATAGGGAGGTGAAGAAAGAATATCTGGTAAATGAATTTCAAATAATCTCCTTCACAGTATGCCTTTCCATAACCTCTGCATCCTTTTCATCCCAAACTGCCCACATTAGGTTGAACTCCTTGCACTTCTCAGAGGGCATCTTCCCTGCCACCCCGTGATGTCAGTGGGCTGCGGGAGGTCCCCAAATACCAGTGGGACCTCGAGCTCTGCCAGGTCCAGGCACCTGACACCATCCTATAAGGCATTCAAGGACGAGTCAGAAAACAGTGACTGTACGGAGATTTACTGCGAAGTGTGTCTCCACAAAAGTGGAGTTCAGGTGTACTCAAGAGAGATCACTCCCAACGGGCTTGGGGCTGCTACTTTTATAGGTTTCTTTAGCCAAAGGGTGAAATATTCATGATTTCTGGAAAAAGGTGAAGATTTCTTGGGACTGTGGTGCCATCCATTTTTACAGTAAAAGTGGGTGCTCCGGCCGGGCGCAGTGGCTCAAGCCTGTAATCCCAGCACTTTGGGAGGCTGAAGCGGGTGGATCACGAGGTAGAGAGATCGAGACCATCCTCGTCAACATGGTGAAACCCCGTCTCTACTAAAAATACAAAAAATTAGCTGGGCATGGTGGCGCGTGCCTGTAATCCCAGCTACTCAGGAGGCTGAGGCAGGAGAATTGCTTGAACCCAGGAGGTGGAGGTTGCGGTGAGCCGAGATCGCGCCATTGCACTCCAGCCTAGGTAACAAGAGCGAAACTCTATCTCAAAAAAAAAAAAAAAAAAGTGGGTGCTCCTAGAGCACTGGTGGGTCATGGCGTTGGTGAGTATGTGAAGTAGTATGTTAGTGAATGCACAGTGATGTCCTAGTGAGATCTAGGTCAAATCCAGTACCATGTTGGGTCCAGTCAACCTTAGCCAGCTTTGTCTACGCCCTGGTTTACAAATTATCAGCTATTTCAACAGTTTCCTTTTTGCTAGTCACGTGAAACTGCTGCCTGGAATTTTCTATTCTGATAAAACCACACTGTATTATTCCTGTCTCACCACCCTTCACTTTCCACCCCGCTTTCCCCTAGATACTAGTACCACATGCAGTGTTAGACACAGGGTTGTGGAAATCATCCCTGTATCCCGGTCTGGACAGGTAGCTCTTCTCTTGCTGGTACTGCATCTCATGCACACCTCTCTGAATCACGGATTTTCCTGACTGTCTCCCTCTGTGGAGACACTGTGGAAGGCTTCTTAATTGTACAGTCACCATGTAGCATATGGAAGCATTAAAGACGGTATGAAAAAAAAATAAAATTTCTTTTTTTTTTTTTTTTGAGGCGGAGTTTCGCTCTTGTTACCCAGGCTGGAGTGCAATGGCCCGATCTTGGCTCGGCTCACCGCAACCTCCGCCTCCTGGGCTCAGGCAATTCTCCTGCCTCAGCCTCCTGAGTAGCTGGGATTACAGGCACGCACCACCATGCCCAGCTAATTTTTTTTTTTTTTTTTTTTTTTTTGTATTTTTAGTAGAGACGGGGTTTCACCATGTTGACCAGGATGGTCTCGATCTCTCGACCTCGTGATCCACCCGCCTCGGCCTCCCAAAGTGCTGGGATTACAGGCTTGAGCCACCGCGCCCGGCATAAACTTTAACATCTTAGGAAATGTGGGCATAAGCTCTGCTCTCTACTGTATTTATTTTTCTTAATACCCTTGTGGTTAAAATGTCACAAAACAATGTCACATAATGTCATTAATATCATATCTTGGCCGGGTGCGGTGGCTCACGCCTGTAATCCCAGGACTTTGGGAGGCCAAGGCGGGCAGATCATGAGGTCAAGAGATTGAGAACATCCTGGCCAACATGATGAAACCCCATCCTCTATTAAAAATCCAAAAATTAGCTGCATGTGGTGGCACCTGCCTGTAGTCCCAGCTACTCGAGAGGCTGAGGTAGGAGAATTGCTTGAACCCAGGAGGCAAAGGCTGCAGTGAGCCAAGATCGCACCACTGCACTCCAGACTGGCAACAGAGCAAGACTCTGTGTCAAAAAAAAAAAAAAATCGTATCTTACTGGTATGATATTAATAGTCATATCCATACCATTAATGAATCACATCAAGAAAGCCCTTCTCCTTTAGTGTCTATAAAGATTATAGAGAAAAACAGTGCAAGTCATTAAGTATAAGAATAAAGGAATCAACCGGGCACAGTGGTTCACACCTGACACCCCCATACTTTGGGAGGCTGAGGCAGGAGCACTGCTTAAGCCCAGAAGTTTGATACCAGCCTGGGCAACACAGGGAGAGCCCTGTCTCTACAAAACTTTTTAAAAGAAAGAAAATAAGGGAATCATAAAGTTGAAAAGGTACATGAAATCATTCATCCTGGGGTTTCTAACCCAGGCTGAGCTTTTAATAAAGTGCCAACAACACCCAGGTCTTATGCTAAGAGAATTTGATTACACTTGTCATATGTGGTCAAGGAGTAGCTGTGGTATGTGTGTGTGTGTGTGTGTGTGTGTGTGTGTGTGTGTGTAGATAGGGTCTTGCTATGTTTCCCAGGCTGGTCTCAAACTCCTAGGCTCAAGCAATCCTCCTGCCTCAGCCTCCCAAAGTGCTGGGATTACAGACATGAGCCACCATGCCCAGCTAAGTAGTATTTTTTAAAGTGCCCCAAATTCTTCTAATATGCACCCAGAATTAAAGACACCCCATTTAATCCTACTTATTCATTTTTCTGATGAGGAAACATGAGAGGTGATGTCACTTAGAAGAGTGAGTAAGGGACACACTAAGAACAACTAAAGTTACTCAACATAAAATGTTCTCTTTCCATCAGATCATAGATTTATTATGGAAGGAATGATCAGAAAATCAAGAGATGTGCAAGAACTGGCTTACTTAGATGACCACTGTGGGTGAGATTAACTAAACTGAAAGTAAAGCAATAGAAAGTTGTATGTGGTGGCACTTCAAATAGGAGTAGTGGGAACTAATATGAAAAGAAAAAACTGGGCGGGTGTGGTGGCTCACACCTGTAATTCCAGCACTTTGGGAGGCCGAGGCAGGCAGATCACTTGAGGTCAGGAGTTCAAGACCAGCCTAGCCAATATGGTAAAACCCCATCTCTACTAAAAATACAAAAATTAGGTGGGAGTGGTGTAGGGTCCACCATGGCAGGGCCAGCTACTCTGGAGGCTGAGGCAGGAGAATCACTTGAACACAGGAGGCAGAGGTTGCAGTGAGCCGAGATTATGTCACTGCACTCCAGCCTGTGCAACACAGTGAGACTCCATCTCAAAAAAAGAAAAGAAAAAAATTATTACAGTTGGCAGACGAAGGAGGGATCTGTGCAGGAAATGACTTGGCTGAATAAATAGAACGAGCTAAGACTAGATTATCCAAACATGAGATTCATTTCTAAATCAGACTTAACAATTTATCTACTTGTTTCTTTCCTATCAGTATAAATCTCACACTAGTAGTGAGCATGGATTTATAGTTGTCTGCAAATCCTGCCCCTGAAACCGAGAATATAGAAGTCTCCCTGGTTCAGAAGAACTAAGGATTGAAATTACATTGTTGCATGAGGTCAAATTCTTCTCAGGTTTATCTTACACATTTAGAATATTAAAAAATAATAAATTGGGGATGTCGATGAGGGATTTCACCATATTGGCCAGGCTGGTCTCATACTCCAGACCCGGTGATTCACCCGATTCAGCCTCTCAAAGTGCTGAGATTACAGGCATGAGCTACCACACCTGGCCTAGACTTACTATTAAAGCCAGTTTTGGCTGAGTGCACTGATTCACTCCAACATGGTGAAACCCTGTCTTTACTAAAAATACAAAAATTAGCCAGGAGTGGCGGTGTGCACCTGTAATCCCAGCCACTCAGGAAGCTGATGCAGGAGAATCACTTGAACCCGGGAGGTGGAGGTTGCAGTGAGCCGAGATCACACCACTGTACTCCAGCCTGGGTGACAGAAGGGGACTCTGTCTCAACAACAACAACAACAAAAGTGCAGGGGTGGGGGAAATGGGGGGCAGGGAGAATATAATAAAGGATTAAGTAGCAAATACAAGGTAGGAAAGGGTGGTCCAAAACCAATTACCTGTTCCTGAATTTGCTTCCTAATAAAGCAAGGTCCTCAGGCCATCTTCTCTGAACCTTGATTCCACCGTATTTTCAGTTTGTGAAGAGTGATTTAAACAAGTCCATTTGAGCTATCAAACTCATGCTGTTTGAGAAGATTCATAATCCCAAAGAGAGCTCTTACGAAGGAGGAATTAACATGGCAAACACGTGCGCAAACTACAGATGGCTGAGACATGTTTGGGGAAAGTAGGCAGTCTCTCCTGACTGGGAGGGAATGCTATAAAGGAGGCAAACTACAGTCTTTTGTGATAAAGGATGGTCAATTAGTCACAGGGTCACAAAGTCTGTCTTATAAATCTTTGTCGTATTTAAGAAGCATTTGGGACCCCTTGAATTTTGGTTCATAATTTATGCACAAGAAGCTCTTACTTGGTTTCTCAGATAGTGGAATAATAAGCAAACAAAAGTCCCAAACTCCAAAAAGACATTAACCTAGGGTAGCTGAAATGGGTAGAGTGCATGAGGAGAGGAGCAATCAGAGTTGGAGAAGCAGCTTTTTTCTTCTTTCCGGCGCTCAAGGTGTCAAAGTGAGGATGTGGTGGGTCCTCCGGTGAGAAATTCCAGATTTCCTCGGGTCTTCCAGTAGGAGTTGTGATCAACTGTGCTGCCAACACAGGAGCTGAAAACCTGTATACCATCTCCGTGAAGGGGATCGAGGGACAGCTAATCAGACTTCCCGCTGCTGTGTGAAGGAGCAAATGGGACTAGATCAGGGAGGGCCTAGAAAGGTAGGATTCTTTTAAACAAGTAACTAGAATTGATAAATCATTTTTAAATACTTTTAATTCAAATTTTAATGACAAAACTAATCATTATAAAAGTAACATAAGTTTATTAAAAATTTAAATATATCAAAATATATTATGTAAAAGTGAAAGTTCACCCTAACCCCAATTCCCAGAGGTACCTGTGAGTCATTTAGCCTACGTGCCTGTGTCTTCTTTTTTTTTTTTCTCTTGCCCAGGCTGGAGTGCAATGGCACAATCTCAGCTCACTGCAGCCTCCACCTCCTAGGTTCAAGCAATTCTCCTGCTTCAGCCTCCTGAGTAGCTGGGATTACAGGCGACCACCACTATGCCTGGCTAATTTTTGTATTTTTAGTAGAGACAGGGTTTCGTCATGTTAGCCAGGATGGTCTCGAATCCTGACCTCAGGTAATCCACCCGCCTCAGCCTCCCAGCCAGTTTAGGATTTTTCAACCTCTGTACTACTGATATTTTAGGCTGGATAATTTCCAGTAGTGGAAAGAGGAGCTGGTGACCTTCGCACTGTGGGTTATGTAGCAGCATCTCTTGCTTCTACCTACAACAAAAAATATTTATAGACGTGGCCAAATGTCCTCTGGGAGGCACCTGGGTTGAAAACCACTGGTCTAATTTACTGCTGACTGTCTGTCACCCAGCACAGCATGCAATAAATATTTGTTGAATTGAATGAAGTGAATGCATTTAGGAAGCCCTCAGTACGTGTTAGCTATTTTTATTATACTATTTTCCTACTATATAAGTTTCTACATAAGTGGCATCCAATTATGTGTGCTTCACTGCAAGTTGCATTTTTTCTCTAACAATCTACCTTGGTCACATTTTTTATCACCACCACCATTTCATACACTTGTATCTCAGTCTCTTTCTAAGGAGTCACAGTTGTTTTAGAATTCATTTATTCAATTTATTTTTATTTTTATTTATTTATTTATTTATTTTTTGAGACGGAGTTTCGCTCTTGTTACCCAGGCTGGAGTGCAATGGCGCGATCTCGGCTCACCGCAACCTCCGCCTCCTGGGTTCAGGCAATTCTCCTGCCTCAGTCTCCTGAGTAGCTGGGATTACAGGCACACGCCACCATGCCCAGCTAATTTTTTGTATTTTTAGTAGAGACAGGGTTTCACCATGTTGACCAGGATGGTCTCGATCTCTCGACCTCGTGATCCACCCGCCTCGGCCTCCCAAAGTCCTGGGATTACAGGGTTGAGCCACCGTGCCCGGCCCTTCAATTTATTATTAATGTACATCTAGGGTAATTTCAATTTGTTGCTACTATAAATAATGCTACAAAGAATATTTCCGGCCGGGCGCGGTGGCTCAAGCCTGTAATCCCAGCACTTTGGGAGGCCGAGGCGGGTGGATCACGAGGTCGAGAGATCGAGACCATCCTGGTCAACATGGTGAAACCCCGTCTCTACTAAAAATACAAAAAATTAGCTGGGCATGGTGGCGTGTGCCTGTAATCCCAGCTACTCAGGAGGCTGAGGCAGGAGAATTGCCTGAACCCAGGAGGCGGAGGTTGCGGTGAGCCGAGATCGTGCCATTGCACTCCAGCCTGGGTAACAAGAGCTAAACTCCATCTCAAAAAAAAAAAAAAAAAAAAAAAGAATATTTCCATTATGAATTTGTATTTAATGACACATCCAGAGCTATGCATATATCATGTATTAATTTGGAAAGAGATATGGGATATTATATTAGGCAGGGCTCTCCAGAGAAACAGATTCAATAGGATGTATATATATAACAAGTTTTATAAAGAAATTGGCTTACACAATTATGGGGGTTGGCAAGTCCAAAATCTGCGGGTAGACCAGCAGGCTAAAGGCCCAGAAAAGAATTGATGCTGGAGTTCAAGTCCAAAGGTCATCTGCTACAGATTCCCTTTCACTGCAGGGAGCTCAGTCTTTCATCCTTTTCAAACTATCAACTGATTGGATGAGACTCATCCACATTAGGAAGAGTAATCTGGGCTGGGCTTGGTGGCTCACACCTGTAATTTCAGCACTTTGGGAGGCCAAGGCAGGTGGATCCCTTGAGCTCAGGAGTTCGAGACCAGCCTGGGCAACATGGTGAAACTCCATCTCCACAAAAAAAATACAAAAATTAGTTGGGCATGGAGGCACATGCCTGTGGTCCCAACTATTTATGAAACTGAGGTGGGAGGAGTGCTTGAGCCCAGGAGGTCAAGACTGCAATGAGCTGAGATTGTGCCACTGCACTCCAGCATGGGTGACAGAGTGAGACCCTGTGTATCAGTCCATCTTCACACTGCTATAAAGAACTACCTAGCACCAGGCATGATGGCTCATTCCTGTAACCCCAGCACTCTGGGAGGCCAAGGCAGGAGGATCATGAAGTCAGGAGTTTGAGATCAGCCTGGCCACCATGGTGAAACTCTGTCTCTACTAAAAATACAAAAATTAGCCAGGTATGGTGGCATGTGCTTGTAATCCCAGCTACTCAGGAGGCTGAGGCATGAGAATTGCTTGAACCCAGGAGGTGGAGGTTGCAGTGAGCCAAGGCTATGCCACTGTACTCTAGCCTGGACAACACAGCAAGACTCTGTCTTGGTGGGGAGGGTAGGAAAGCACTACCTGGGACTACATACTTTATAAAGAATATAGGTTTAATTGACTCACAGTTCTGCATGGCTAGGCAGCTCTCAGGAATCTTACAATCATGGCAGAAGATGAAGGGGAAGCAAGCACCTTCTTCACAAGGTGGCAGAGAGCAAGGGGAAGTGCCACACTTTTAAACCATCAGATCTCATGAGAACTCACTATCACAAAAACAGAATAGGGGAAACCACCCCTATCATCCAATCATCTTGTACCAGGTCCCACCTTCAACATGTGGGGATTACAATTAGCGATGAGATTTGAGAGGGGACACAAAGCCAAACCATATCATCCTGTCTCAAAAAAAAAAGGAATAATGATCTGCTTTATTCAAAGTCCACCAACTTCAATGCCAATTTCATCCAAAAACATGCTCATGAAAACGTCCAGAATAATGTTTGATCACATATCTGGGTACCATGACCCAGGCAAGTTAAAGAAAATAAAATTAGCCCAGTGCAGTAGCTCACGCCTGTAATCCCAGCACTTTGGGAGGCTGAGGCAGGTAGATTTCTTGAGTCCAGGAATTCAAGACCAGCCTGGGTAACTCGGAGAAACCCTGTTTCTACAAAGAGATACAAAAATTAGCAGGGGATGGTGGTGCACACTTATAGTCCCTGCTACTAGGGAGGCTGAGACAGAAGGATTGCTTGAGCTTGGGAGATCGAGGCTACAGTGAGCTGTGATTGTGCCCCTGCACTCCAGCCTAGGTAATAGAGTGAGATCCTGTCTCAAAAAAAAAAAAAAAAAAATCCATTCCAAATCAAGGGTGCTGGTAAAAAAAAAAAAAAAAGAAAATGTATCACATATAAAATTAATCACCACGGATTCCTTGTCCACACATCAGCAGAACTGTCTAACCACCCGAAAAGAGAACTGTCACTATGAACTGTGTACTAACCAGGAGCCTGGACTGAACAACCTCTCTATGCACGTGAGGTTCTGAGTCTGTGTAGAGACACCATCTGAGAATGTTGACATATGTCTTTCTCTTTCTTCTTAACCGTGGCTACAGACTAGTCTATTTTTGTGGTTTATGTGCCTACTGTTTATTCTGTCTTCTTGGGGCTGTCAGGCACTCAACTGACACTTCTTGATACTGTTGCAGTGTCTGCCTTGAGCAGCTAGTGATGGATGTGAAAACCCTTTGTATAATTGTTTATGCCAAGGAAATGTGCAGCCACGTGCTCCTGTGGTCTCCTGTGGGCTAAAAAAAACCCTAATAACCAAGCTTAGTATCATTATGTCTAAAATTAAAGTAAACAAATAATGAGTGAGGGCTTGAGTGGTTTTATCATGGTTGAAAAGTACCGACTGACTTAATGCATGAATCTTTTAACACCTATTTATACGCATAAAGATCTGGGGGGATTATTCCAGTTTCCCATCTGGGTTCTAGATAAGTGAGATTGCTGGGTGGGAGAATTTTGTAGATTTGTTGTTGTCTTAAGGTAGGTATCTGTCCTTTCTGCCTAAATTAACTGTGGAGCAAGAAATCAAATATACAAATTAACGCTATAAATAAGCAAACAAATAATTCTTAAATCTCAATCAATACTTCTCTACTTGTGAATTGAAGAATTAATACAGTCTCTTTGTTTGCTGCTTGGTTTGATGTTCCTTTACATTTAAAATTAGGTTCGTGTTCATGAAACAAGGTTAGAAATTTAGGGAAGGGAAAAAAAATCTACTATTTAAAAATATATGACTCTTGGCCGGGCGCGGTGGCTCAAGCCTGTAATCCCAGCACTTTGGGAGGCCGAGGCGGGTGGATCACGAGGTCAAGAGATCGAGACCATCCTGGTCAACATGGTGAAACCCCGTCTCTACTAAAAATACAAAAAATTAGCTGGGCATGGTGGCGTGTGCCTGTAATCCCAGCTACTCAGGGGGCTGAGGCAGGAGAATTGCCTGAACCCAGGAGGCGGAGGTTGCGGTGAGCCGAGATCGTGCCATTGCACTCCAGCCTGGGTAACAAGAGCGAAACTCTGTCTCCAAAAAAAAAAAATATATGACTCTTTATTTTTTGCTACCACTTTTTAGAACCTGGGTATTAAAATACATAATAATAAGGAGTTAAGTGCATCCCGTAATCTCACCATCCGCTCACTTCAAGAGGCCCATCATTAACCTTTCCATTAATTCTACGTCTTTTAGATCTTCCTAAATCAACGCCTACTCTAAACGACTCCTCCAATTAAACCCAAGTTTTGCATCTGCACTTTCTCAGTTCTAGTCTGAAAAGCCTACAATCTTTTCTGTCTAGTCCCCATTTCTGCTTCACTCTAGAATCTGGCTTGAAGCCCTGGACTTTCTCAAATTCGATTGCTGGCAAGCAAGTCTTCCATCAAACAGATCCCTCACATGTCTGTGCATTAAAAATAGCTCATATGACTCACTGGCACTCCTTACTTAGTCAAACTAAAGGACAGCATCTGTGCCTCAGGGACAGGAGAGTGAAGAAGGAAAGTACCAATATTCAAAAATCATTTTCTGGACTTCATATTGACGTTAGCTGTGTCCTTGGTATTTCTATCAGGAAATATATCTGCAAGTGATTTTATGTAGAATTATTCTTTCTTAGCTGATCTATCTGGGGAGGCATATTTTCAAGAGCATCTGATATGGCTTATCCAGCACTGTCATGTTTATTCATGGGTTCCACTGTTTAGACTAATATTATCATAATGGCCCTGGTTTCAAAAATGGCTTTTGTCAAGTCTTCTGGCTTTGTGTACAGAGATGGACCTTTTAATTCATTCATTCCTTCATTCAAGAAATGATTATTGGCTGGGCGCAGTGACTCATGCTTGTAATCCCAGCACTTTGGAAGGCCAAGGGGAGGATCGCTCCAGCCTAGGAGTTTGAGTCCAGCCTGGGCAACATAGGGAGACTCTGTCTCTGCAAATTAAAAAAAAAAAAAAAAAAAAAAAAAGCCTGGGCACGGTGGCTTACACCTGTAATCCCAGCACTTTGGGAGGCCCAGGTGGATCATGAGATCAGTTGTTCGAGACCAGCCTCATCAACATAGTGAAACCCTATCTCTACTAAAAATACAAAAATTAGCCAGAAGTGGTGGTGGGCACCTGTAATCCCAGCTACTCTGAAGGCTGAGGCAGAAGAATCACTTGAACCTGGGAGGCAGAGGTTGCGGTAAGCCAAGATCGCACCACTGTACTCCAGCACAGATGACAGTGTAAGGCTATGTCTCAAAAAATAATAATAATAATAAACAAAAAAACCTATGCTGAGGTAAGAGGATCACTTGGGCTCAGGAGGTCAAGGCTACGGTGAGCCATGATCATGTCATTGCACTCCAGTCTGGGCGACAGAGTAAGATCTTATCTCAAAAAAAAAAAATGAAATTATTATTGAACGCCTGCTAGGGCTGCCATGTTCTCCAACTTGTAAGGGCATCATTTTCAGTATAGTCTCTGGAGTTGAGCTCTGGCAGGGGCATTCCCTTCCGGGGTATATTTACTGAGAGAGATAGAAAGGTATGTGTCACATAGTCACCTATCCACAGCCCTCCCGGGGGTATTGAGAAACATTTTTCAATTTCAAGTAGAGTACTGGACGTTTGTTTGTTTGTTTGTTTGTTTGTTTGTTTGTTTGTTTGTTTTGAGATGGAGTCTTGCTCTGTTGCCCAGGCTGGAGTGCAGTGGCATGACCTCAGCTCACTGCAACCTCCACCTCCCAGTTTCAATCAATTTTCCTACCTCAGCCTCTCGAGTAGCTGGGACTGCAGGCACGTGCCACCATCCCCAGCTACATTTTTTGTAGTTTTAATAGAGACAGGGTTTTGCCATGTTGGCCAGGCTGGTCTCAAACTCCTGATCTTAGGTGATCCACCTGCCTCAGCCTCCCAAATTGCTGGATTTGCAAACTTGAGCCCCTGCACCTGGCCAGATTACTGTACATTTGTTACTCATTTATACCTACTGGTTATTCATTAAAACTAGCCCAGGATTATGTTTTTATTGGCCTTGTCTAGTGGCTTTCTCCATGTCAAGACTCTCTCTGTTCCTGATATGAAAGCACACTTAGTAATCAAACGTAAGCACAGGACAGGCAGAGATTCGAAACCAACTATGAACTAGGCAATAAAAATACAGACTTTCATATAAGGTTTCTGTCTTGTAAATGTTGATAGTACTTATCAACCAAAGGAATAAAGTCCAGCCCTGCACCCAACACAGCTGACAATATGATCTTTGTAATCCACAAAACGTCAAGTGTAATTATCCTGATCATTCCTTCACTTTTTAAGAAAATCAAAGTAGGACAAGAGAAAAATTGTGTTTCTTTAATAGAACCAAGCAGAAAGGTCATAAAATCTAGTCCTGACAGGTTCTCCTCTCAGTAAGAAAACTTTCTTCCCTAATAGTAACTGACCTTTCTCATAATTTTTCACCCCTGTCAAACATTTCTAAGACTTAACACAACTATTTTTGTTAGTTGGATGAAAAACAACTTGTGATTCAGGTAGAAATAATTCTTCAAGCAGAGGAATTTATGTAACTGTGCCTTTTACCATCCATTAAGTAGTTTTGTGTGTGTGTGTTGGCCTACTTGTAATGTGTATTAATGTCAGTTTATAAGAGGAAACAACATTCAGCCTTTTCACTGGTCTATAATAAGAAATCACTATTTCAAATGACCTTCCCTGAATACCACTCTCTACTGAGTGCTAGAAGGAGTGTGGACAAAGATGAGTAAGACACTGCCCACGCTCTCTGTGTGCATGCAATCTGGGGCCTGTGATGACAACTACTAAAAGAACTCAGTCAACTGGCAAACTAACAAAGGCTATAGCCATGGGTGAACAGAGTGCCTTGAGAACATGGGAAGATTAATTCCAACTGGGGGATTTGGTAGGGTATATAGCGACCACGTGGGGATGTCAGAGGAATGAGAAAACAAGTAGATTAAGGGATGAAGAGAGACTTGAAACATTTAAGAATAGAAGTCTGGTTGCGGAATTCAGACTTAACCCATTAAGTCGCGGGACTTGGAAGTAGCAATGCTCAGATTTGTGTTTCCTTAGCAAGATCTTTTGTGTTATTCATTTCATACAATGTACAACCCATATATGATTTAAGGTCTGCAAAAATCTTCTAACCTACCTTCTGTTGCTGATCCTCTTCACCATTTTGTTCCTGTAAAAGAGCACTCCTCTCCCACCACATGCACTTTCTCTCTGACCCCCAGCATGTCTTGAGTTCTATCACCTCTGTTTCCCTCCAGCTCTGCTACCAGCCTGAAATCCTCATCCAGTCTTTGCCAGTTATTCAGTTTATACACTCAGCCTGTTTTTTTGTTTCTTTTTGTTTTGCTTTTGAGACAGAGTCTCGCTCTGTTGCCCAGGCTGGAGTGCAATGGCACGATCTCAACTATTGCTTCATGGACTCAAGCGATTCTCGTACCAGCTAATTTTGTTTTTGTTTTGTTTTGTTTTGTTTTTGTCTCTTGCTCTGCCACCCAGGCTGGAGTGCAATGGCACGGTCTCGGCTCACTGCAACCTCCGCCTCCCAGGTTCAAGCGATTCTCCTGCCTCAGCCTCCTGAATAGCTGGGATTACAGGCGCCCGCCACTACACCCAGCTAATTTTTGTATTTTTAGTCAAGACAGGGTTTCTCCATGTTGGCCAGGCTGGTCATGAACTCCTGACCTCAGGTGATTCTCCCACTTTGGCCTCCCAAAGTGCTGGGATTACAGGCATGAGTGAGCCACTGCACCCAGCCTCACTGAGCATGTTAATTGAAATTACATATATATGCATTGACACACATATATGTAATTGATATATGATAATATAAACATACATATTTTTAGAACCAGGGCCTAGTATGTATTAAGTAGTGTGAGAGATAGAAAAGTATAACATATCAGCTCACAGCTTGATTAGCTTTGAGAGAATTTTTCCAGACCAGAAGCCCAGGCTGTGAAATTTGAGGGTAAAATATTCCAGAGTAAGGAACAACCTTGTAAGGACAAACTTGTAAGGAAAAATTCCAGAGTAAGGAACAACGCTCCATGCGGAGCATCCCAGAGCCCTTCAGAATGAGGCATTCATTTCCTCAATGACTTTTGGTGGCTGAAAAGAACTTTTGTTCTCCGGGATGAAAGAGAACCACCTTACCCCAGGGCAGTCCACTTCGAATAACGACTCAATGACTAGGTGAGGGATGGGACTATGGGGCCTCGGCCTCTGGCCTCAATGATCGGCCTAGCTCCTGGTCTCTTTGTGAGACTGGCTCAGGGCTTTGTTGCAAGCGCATCACTTCTGCCCAATCCTATCTCCTTCACTCCTCAATAAACTTTCTACCTGCCAGTCCTCATCTCAGAGTCCCTGAGAAAGTGGACATAAGATAGTAAAATATATAACGATGATGTAAAAACAGCCACAAAAAACAATGATAACAACCTAAAACAGTAGGGTATACAACAATAAAAGAGAGATGAATTTTTTTCTAGAGAAAACCTTGAACTCCATAATATGGAATTTATTCTTTTTTTTATTTTTTTGAGACAAAGTCTCGCTCTATCACCCAGGCTGGAGTGCAGTGGTGCGATCTCAGCTGACTGCAATCTCTGCATCCCATGCCCAAGTGATTCTCATGCCTCAGCCTCCCGAATAGCAAGGATTACAGGCGTGTGCCACCATACCCAGCTAATTTTTGTATTTTAGTAAAGACGGGATTTCACCATGTTGGCCAGGCTGGTCTTGAACTCTTGATATCAGGTGATCTGCCCACCTAAGCCTCTCAAAGTGCTGGAATTACAGGCATGAGCCACAGTGCCCAGCCTGGAATTTATTTTTTATCCTATGAAACTGTTGTTTCCAAAGTAAAGGGGCTAAAAGGATGATAAGGGGTATAGGAAAAAATTATTTTTTTAATTATTCGTGGTTTTATAAATGTCTTTTTTCTGTTTCATAATGTAGATAACCTATTGGTAAAATAACACATCTACATAATATGAAGTATATATATTTGTGTACATTATATATGTATGTATATAATAATGTGTGTGTATATACATACACACACATACCTACGCATATACATACACATACATACTTTGGTATGTGCTCTAATTTTTTCTTTTTTTTTGCTGTCCAGGCTGGAGTGCAATGACTCACTGAAGCCTCAACTTCCTGGGCTCAGGCAGTCTGACCATGTCAGCCTCCCAAGTAACTGGGACCACTATGCCTGGATAATTTTTTAAGTTTTTGTAGAGACAGGGTCTCAGTATGTTGCTCAGGCTGGTCTCAAACTCCTGGGCTCAAGCAATCCTCCTGTCTTGGCCTCTCAAAGTGCTAAATTATACAGGTGGGAGTCACCACACCTCTAAAGTTGTTTTTTTTTTTTTAACCAGTAGATGTATGCAATTAAAATTCAAGACCCTACGGTAAACAATGGGAGACTCATTGAGGTCTTATTTGCCAAGGAGGATATGCTTAGGATATAAATTATAATAATGGTTCTCAACTTTCAACCCAGGAAAATCCTCTGGGAATTATTAGAAAATACTGATGACCAGACCACATCCCAAATCAATCACATCAACTCTGGAGTAGGAACCAGCATCAATATTTTTCTTTTCTCTTGGTGATTCTAATGTGCCAGGGTTAAGAACCACTGAATTAAAGCTATGATCAAGTTTGATCTGAATTAGCCAATGAAATTAAAGTATTAAAATTTAATTATTGCCGGGCGCGGTGGCTCAAGCCTGTAATCCCAGCACTTTGGGAGGCCGAGGCGGGTGGATCACGAGGTCGAGAGTTCGAGACCATCCTGGTCGACATGGTGAAACCCCCGTCTCTACTAAAAATACAAAAAATCAGCTGGGCATGGTGGTGTGTGCCTGTAATCCCAGCTACTCGGGAGGCTGAGGCAGGAGAATTGCCTGAACCCAGGGGGCGGAGGTTGCGGTGAGCCGAGATCGCGCCATTGCACTCCAGCCTGGGTAACAAGAGCGAAACTCCGTCTCAAAAAAAAAAAAAAAAAAAAAAAATTTAATTATTAAAATTAATACTATTAAATGTTCTCAAAAGTTACAGAGGAATAACAGCTAAATATTTAAGAAGTTCCTTTACCTTAAGTATTGAAAATAAATGGTTTTTCTCTGCACCAATTGTTTTTACTTCCTTATAAAGCCTAGCTGTCACGTGATCCTCCTGACTCTACCGAAGTAAGTCAGAGAAGTAAAAAGTGAGTTACTCATTAAGAGACCTTTTACATAAAACACTTTCTTATCTGTTAGAATGTGAGTGAGCTTTCTCAACCTCTCAGCTTGTTTTCCCAAGTTTACACAATAATAAAATACACACAATGACCCTCTTATTCTTCTTTTGCCCACCGATTATTTAGTACTGATTAGCTTTGAAATGCAAATAGCCCTATCAAATAGCAAGTGACTCGCCTTCAACCGGACTAAGGCTGCATTAGAGTGAAAGTCAAAACTGTTTCATGCAAAGAAAAAAAACAGTCTGTCCAAAGTCCCTAGATCTTCAATTTTTTCAGGATTATATTCAGGATATGAAATTCCTTGTACTAACAGATTATCTTTCCTTCTAAATTCTTATGTGTCCAAACTCCCAATCCTGTGTTGACTTAACAGTTAACTGTTTGCTGACCATTACTTTCAAACCAAACACAATGCTTTCAGTATTTGTATTTATATCACAACATGACGCATACTAGTAAGAGAGGGAATTTTTACAGAAAAATCTTATCTAGCCTATTACATTAGGACTACTATTTGTTCCTCTTAAACAAAGAGTAACAACTTCAGGGCTGCAAAATACCTTTGAGATTACCTAATTCAGCCTTTTCATTTTACAGATAGGGCAAGGTCTGGCATGCCTTTACTAGGTCAGTGTTTGGGCTGAAGGAAACAGGGCTGGGTTGCTGAATAGTAAATTCCTGGTGGAATGGAAACTGAGCTGACATTGGCAGATGGGTACTAAACCAGCTGGAGTCCTCTGCCTGAAATTCAAGGCTTGAAAGAGTCAGAGGCTGACAAGATACCAAGACTGAGACTGATCTACTATTTCTTTCTTTTTCTTTCTTTCTTTCTTTCTTTCTTTCTTTCTTTCTTTCTTTCTTTCTTTCTTTCTTTCAGATAGGGGCTTGCTCTCTTGTACAGGCTGGAGTACAGTGGCATGATCAAATCTCACCACAGCCTCTAATTCCTGGGCTCAAGCAAGCCTCCTACCTCAGCCTCCTGAGTACCTGGGAATACTGGCATGTACCACCATGCCCAGGTAATTTTTTTGATTTTTAGTAGAGATGAGGTTTCCCTTTCTTGCCCAGGCTGGTCTTAAACTCCTGAGCTCAAGTGATCCTACTGCCTTGACCTCCCAAAATGCTGGGATTACAGGCTTAAACCACCAGGCTCAATCTGCCATTAGTTCTTAAATCACCATCTCTGTCTTTCAAATAAATTTCTCAAGCTGGGCACTGTGGCTCACACCTGTAATCCCAGCACTTTCAGAGGCCAAGGCAGTCGGATCACCTGAGGTTAGCAATTCGAGACCAGTCTGGCCAACATAGTGAAACCACATTTCTACTAAAAATACAAAAATTAGCCAGGTATGGTGGCAGGTGCCTATAATCCCACCTACCTCAGGTGGCTGAGGCAGAAAAATCCCTTGAACTGGCCGGGCGCGGTGGCTCAAGCTTGTAATCCCAGCACTTTGGGAGGCCGAGGCGGGTGGATCACGAGGTCGAGAGATCGAGACCATCCTGGTCAACATGGTGAAACCCCGTCTCTACTAAAAAATACAAAGAATTAGCTGGGCATGGTGGCACGTGCCTGTAATCCCAGCTACTCAGGAGGCTGAGGCAGGAGAATTGCCTGAACCCGGGAGGCGGAGATTGCGGTGAGCCGAGATCGCGCCATTGCACTCCAGCCTGGGTAACAAGAGCGAAACTCCGTCTCAAAAAAAAAAGAAAAATCCCTTGAACCCAGGAGGCTGAGGTTGCAGTAAGCCAAGATCACACCACTGCACTCCATCCTGGGCGACAGAGCAAGACACCCTTTCAAAACAAAAACAAAAACAAAAACAAAAAAACCCTCATATCCTCATGCATTTTTTTAAATGGCAAAATATTCAAGAAGTCTGTATTTTGAGAAAAACATTGCCAGACTAAAAATTATCTGACAGTAAAATCTCAGAGTAAATTTAAATTTTAAAAATTTTGTCAGAAGCAATTGGTACTCAAAGAACACAAAGATTTGTAAATTTCAGAGAAGATAAAGTTTTCTAACAACCTCAAAAATTGTATTTCCCAACACTACTTTCCCTAAAGAGAAAAGTTTTTATTTGTTTGTTTTTTGGGTTTGTTGTTGTTGCTGCTGTTATTTTTTGAGACAGTCTCACTCTTGTCACCCAGGCTGGAGTGCAACGGCGTGATCTCCACTCACTGCAACCTCTGCCTCGCAGGTTCAAGTGATTCTTCTGCTTCTGCCTCCTGAGTAGCTAGGATTACAGGCGCCAGTCACCACACCCGGCTAATTTTTGTATTTTTAGTGGAGATGGGGTTTCACCACATTAACCAAAACTCATGACCTCAGGTGATCCACTCGCCTTGGGCTCCCAAAGTACTGAGATTACAGGTGTGAACCGCTGCGCCCAGCCAAGAAAAGATCTTAATACATAAATAAAATATAGAACAGTCTCCCTTTCTTTCATTGTTTCTTTTTTCTTTCTTTCTTTCTTTTTTTTTTTTGACAGAGTTTCACTCTTGTTGCCCAGGCTGGAGTGCAATGTTGCGATCTCAGTTTACCGAAACCTTCACCTCCCTGGTTCAAGCGATTCTCCTGCCTCAGCCTCCTGAGTAGCTGGGATTATAGGCATGCACTACCATGCCCGGCTAATTTTTATATTTTTCGTAGAGACGGGGTTTTTCCATGTTGGTCAGGCTGGTCTCGAACTCCTGACCTCAGGTAATCCACGCCTCGGCCTCCTAAAGTGCTGGGATTACAGGTGTGAGCCACGGCGCCCAGCCCAGTCTCTTTTTCTTTACAATCCTTCTGATCTTTTGAGAACAGTCTCCTTGTAAGTGTTTCCAACATGTAAAAGAAAGGGGGATTTTTTTGGAATTGTTCCAGTTTGTCATTTAATTGTCACTTTAAAGTGAAGAAGATTGAGAATTAGAGAAGTTAGTTTGTCCAAGGTTTGGAAGAACAGGGTTTTGGATTAAAACCTAAATCATCAAACTCCAAATCGACATTGCTAACAACATTCTATTAGTATGCAAATATGTTTCTTGCTTCAGGCTATGTAATAATTATAAATAATAAGGCTGGTATAGACATTAGCTACTGACACTGAATAATTCTCCAAATAACCACAAAGTAAACTGCTTCTACATAGTGGGAAAGAGTCCTCATAAAGCACTCAGCCCTGGAATATCCTTTCAAAAGCAAGATATCAAAAACATTAAAACAAAATGATTCTCTATCAGGAAAAGACATTTTGTTGTGTGCAGAAGAATCCTACCAAGCACTCAGGGTGAACTGTAGCAAATAGACACAGATATATCTAGATAATTAGGCACAATGTAGATAAAAATTCTTGGGTGTTTCACGGAACCTGGAACAGTTGTAGACAGAGACTGAGAATTCAGTACAGTTTCTATATTTACTCCCGTATTGGGAAATTCCCACTCTGGCTTGAAGCTGTATGGCTCAGCATGGAATAAAGACTGGTGTGAGAGTTTTAAGCAGGTGAATCAGAACCAGAACAATAAAGAGAACAAGTGCAGAGTTTTTTTTATCTTCTTTCAGCTACAAGTTTTTCCAACACCCAACTAACAAAAGTGTTCAGAATCAATACCCTTGTAATCACATACGGTCTACATGTCTTGGTTTTCACATGCATCAGGAACCGGACATGTGTACATATGCGCACTTAGGAAACCCAGGCCTTGGGTAAAACTATGGGCAAAGGTAGCCACAAATTTGTATAGCCCCAGATCTGCTCCTTCTATTCTCTGGGAACTCCAGTTTTCCCATAGTCCTCCGGAATTGTTCTAGGAGGAACTAGAGCCTATTTTTCATGAGCAATTGGGTCTAGATATGACTCAGGTGACTTCCAATGTGCAAAGTAGCAGCGGTGATGCCAGTGTTTGCTGAAAATGCTGTCACTGCTGTTGAACATGCAGAGGTGTGCCGTTTTGGGGCCAATGTCTGATGTAGAAGAAAACGAGTCCTTTGTCTGATCTATGAAGTCAGATGGCCAGGGTTCAAATTCCAACTTTGCAATTCACTAGGTGTATTAGCAGTGACATAAGTTTGTGTATTTATCAAATGGCATTGTCATAGCCCTACCTCATAGGATTGTGATAAGGACAAATAATATAATGCACATAAAATGCCTAGTTAATATTTATTGAATGCATATTATAAGCTAAGCAAAGTGCTAACATTGCTATTATTTGTAAGAAGCAAGCAGAAGATGCCACTCTCGGCAGTGTTCCATGCAGCAAATTGCTCTGCCAGTTTCTACTTAGTCTTTAATTGCAGCCCCTCGCTTTAGGATCTAGACTGCTCCTGAATAACATGAATGGTAGAACCCGTGCTACTCTAAAAATCATCTTCTGGGCTGGGCGCGGTGACTCATGCCTGTAATTCCAGCATTTGGGAGGCCAAGGCGGGCAGATCACAAGGTCAGGAGTTCAAGACCAGCCTGGCCAACATGGAGAAACCCCGTCTCTACTAAAAATACAAAAATTAGCTAGGCATGGTGGTGCACGGCTGTAATCCCAGCTGCTTGGGAGGCTGAAGCAGGAGAACTGCTTGAACCCGGGAGGTAAAGGTTGCCATGAGCCGAGATTGTGAAACTGCACTCCAGCCTGGGGTAAAGAGCAAGACTCCATCTCAAAAAAAAAAAAAAAAAAAAAAAAAATCATCTGTGCACATTCACATGTGACTGACTCCTGGGGCAAACCAAATAGGATGCCACCAATATCTAGGAGGTACAATAAATTGTACCTAGTTTACGAATTGCAGAATTGCAGAACAATAGTAATTTTTCATGTCTTTTTGAATGACCAATTAAAAAATAGTATATAAAAAGACAGAAACAAAGCCACAATTTTCAGAGACTTCCAGGTGTTGTTAAGAAGGGTTTGGTGTGTGTCCCCTCCAAGTCTCATAAGGTGGGGCCTGGTGGGAGACATTTTGGTCACAGAGGGCAGATCCTTCATGAATGGCTTGGTGGCCTCCAGATGGTAACGAGTGATTCTCATTCTGTTGCACCATGTGATACCAGCTCACTCTTCACCCTCCACCATGATTGTAAGCTTCCCAAGGCTGTTACCAGAAGCAGATGCCAGCATCATGCTTCCTGTACAGCCTGCAGAACCATGAGCCAAAATAAACCTCTTGCCTTTATAAATTGCCCAGTCTCAGGCATTCCTTTACAGCAGTGGAAACAGACTAATACACCCACTTTCAAAGGACACCGGTAAAGTCTCACCTACAGAAAGGGGCCTGACGAGTTACATCTAACATACATTAAGAATTTTATTAATTACTCCTAAGACTTTGTCCTGTAGACCTACTTTCATGCTGCACACATAGGTATGTGAACAAAGATAGGTGTCGAGGCAGTGCAGCATATATGCATATATGAATGGAAACAAATGTCTGCAGAGAATGGGGTAACTAAATCTTGATACTTTTTAAAAAATATTTTAATAATTCTCTCCTTATTTCTTTAAAATTACTTATTTTTCTTTTTTTTTTATTTAAAGATGGGGTTTCACCATGATGGCCAGGCTGATCTTGAACTCCTGACCTCAGGTGATCCACCCACCTTGGCCTCCCAAAGTGCTAGAATTACAGGTGTGAGCCACCATGCCTGGCAATCATGATACTTTTAAAAACAATTGAATAAATATGTTCTGATACAAAAAATTTTCAGTATCAATAAGTGAAAAAAGTAGATGTTAGAAAGTATCTCTAATATGCCCCGAGTTATGTTTATGTGTGAGTGTTTTAAAATACGTATACATATCTATCTATTTATTTTTATTTTATTTATCTTTTTTTTTTTTTTTTTTTCTTTTGAGACAGAATCTCACTCTATCACCAGGCTGGAGTGCAATGGCGCTATCCTGGCTCACTGCAACTTCCGTTTTCTGGTTTCAAGCAATTCTCCTGCCTCAGCCTCCCAAGTAGCTGGGACTACAGGCACACACCACCACGCCCGACTAATTTTTTGTACTTTTTAGTAGTAGATACAGGTTTTCACCATGTTTGCCAGGATGGTCTCGATCTCTTGACCTCGTGATCTGCCTGCCTCAGCCTCCCAAAGTGCTGGGATTACAGGTGTGAGCCACCAAACCCTAAAACAATTATGGAAATATATACTATACACACACACACACACACACACACACACACACACACACACATATATATATATATATATGTAACTGCAAATGGACATAAAATGGACAAAGTAAAAATCAATTACATGTATAATGTTTAGGAATTAAAATGATATCCCAAACTTCTCCCTCCTATTGGTTTTACTTATTTTAAACGATATTTAGTATGGCAAAATACCAATGAAAAAATTTCAATAATCTACAAAAATTTGTTGTAAGAAGGATGTAAAGGTAAAAAAGGTATTAGACATCAATGACAATTTTCTTTCACTAAACCTGCACCCAGGTTGTCTATATTTTCACTTTAGTTAGTTTAAACAAATCATAGTGGGAGATAGCTAGGGCTGTGTATCATATAGAACAGAAGAAAGTATCTTAACGATTGCTTTACCCTATAAAATAGCTTAACAAAAACATGAGCTGAGTAAATCTCGCAGATAAAATGATCAAATAACATGATATTCTGAAGAAAGTAAAATATTGCAGTCCTAAAGGAAAAAAAATAAGGACCAAAACAATATTAGTATAAAAACTTTGAACTGATGGTAAATAAGAAGATAGTCATAATGAAGGCAGAATGAAAAAAATAAAGATGAAAGAAATTCAATATGAAAATAGTCTAAGTATAACTGATGTTCTGGAAGAAAACTCAACAAATGTAAAGAATATTTTATTCAAAGATACACTTCAAGAAATATCCCTGAAATGAGCCAAAAACTGAATCTGCAGAACATAATATCACTTCCAAGAAAATTTGATTTAGAACATTCAACTCATAGACAAGCTAATGAGGTTCAAAAATAAAGACTTTTTTCTTAGGCATCCAGATTTTATAGGTAAACTACCACGGAAGGGAGAAAACTTTGGTCGAGTGACTTCTCTGTGGCAATATTCAATGCCAGAAGGAAAAAAACGGGCAATGGTAGCTGATCCCTAAAATGACCTTCAACGATTCATAGCTCCTGTATTTACATCCTTGTGTAGTCGCCTTTCTCATTTTAACGGGGTTGATCTGTGTGACCAATAGGATCGTGCAGAAGTGATGGTATGTCACATCCAAGACTATATTATAAAACACACTGTAGCCTCTGTCCTGGTTCACTTCATTCTCCCCTGGGCCAGTCACCCTGGTGTAAGCCAGCTGCTCTGCAAAGGTCAACATGATAAGGAACTGAAATCTTTCGCAAGCAATCTCTGGTTAGCTAATGAGAAACTAACTTGCAACAATCGCCACATGAGTGAGCCATCTTGGGAGGTGGAAGATCTGGTCAGCCCTTGACATGACTGCAGCTCCAGCCCACAGCTTGAACGCAGTCTCATGAGAGAAGCTGAGCTGCTCCAGGATTCCTGATCCTCAGAAACTGTGTATAATAATAAAGATTTGTTGTGCTAAGAAACTAAAATTTCCAGTAATACGTTTCACAGCAATAGATAATCCAAACAATCCTCTAGAAGGGAAATAGCACACGGACTAAAAATATTAAACAATACACATTGTGACTCAAGAATAACATATTCAGACAAGTTGTTATTCAAATGCAGAAGTGTATATTTTTATAAATAAAAAATGTTAGGCAATGCAAGATTCATTAAAACAATTAGGACAGGTGCAGTGGCTCATGCCTGTAATCATAGCACTTTGCAAGACCAAGGCAGGAGGAACTGCTTGAGCCTGGGAGGTCAAGCCTACAGTGAGATGTAACTGCAGTACCACACTGCAGCCTGCAACAGAGTAAGAACTTGTGTCAAAAAGAAAAAAAGAAGAATTACTTGTTAGGGAAGACCAAGTGATTAGAGATTAATCAAAGCAAACATTCAGAAACAGAAATTATAGTGAAAAAAACTGGCAGTGAGCATTGAGTGACTCTTAAATTGAAGAAATGATACTAAGTTCCTACGGAAATTTATTAAAATTTCTACTTTGTATCAATAAAATAGAAAATATACATTAAAAATTACACAATATAAAAATAATAATAATGTCAATAACAAAGTTGAAAGGAATTACAGGAATGCTAAGGTCTTCAATTTTTTTCTAGAAAACTGTTAATTGATAGGTAAAATGCAAAGATTTTATTAAATAAACACACTGACTCCAATTCTTCTATATTTTTCATAAATTCGTTGTTAAGATAAATCTTTTAGGAAATAGTATCTCTTTTGGCAAAGAAATATGTTCGGATTTTTTTTTCTACTCATCTAACATTGACTTGACGAAATATGATCTGATTTTGAATTTCAAATTTTCTTTCATTTCACTTGTTTCTTTTCTATTGTAATTTTTTTTTTTTTTTTCTGAGACAGAGTTTCACTTTTGTTGCCCAGGCTGGAGTGCAATCTCAGCTCAATCTCAGCTCACCACAACCTCTGCCTCCCAGCTTTAAGTGATTCTCCTGCCTCAGCTTCCCCAGTAGCTGGGATTACAGGCATGGGCCACCATGCCCAGCTAATCTTGTATTTTTTAGTAGACATGGGGTTTCTCCATGTTGACTAGGCTGGTCTTGAACTCCCAACCTCAGATGATCCTCTTGCCTTGGCCTCCTAAAGTGCTGGGATTACAGGCATGAGACACCATGCCTGGCCAGGTTGTAAATTTTAATTATAATTGTATTTAGGGCCGGGCGCGGTGGCTCAAGCCTGTAATTCCAGCACTCTGGGAGGCCGAGGCGGGTGGATCACGAGGTCGAGAGATCCAGACCATCCTGGTCAACATGGTGAAACCCTGTCTCTACTAAAAATACAAAAATTTAGCCGGGCATGGTGGCGCATGCCTGTAATCCCAGTTACTCAGGAGGCTGAGGCAGGAGAATGGCTTGAACCCAGGAGGCGGAGGTTGCAGTGAGCCGAGATCGCGCCATTGCACTCCAGCCTGGGTAACAAAAGCGAAACTCCATCTCAAAAATAATGATAATAATAATAATAATAATAATTGTATTTAGAAATAGAATGTATATTATGACTCCATTTGCAGAAAAGTCAAAAAGCTTATCCATCACAATCAAGTTGGGTTCATCCCTGGGATGCAAGGCTGGTTTGACATACGCAAATCAATAAACATAATCCATCACATATACAAAACCAATGACAAAAACCGCATGATTATTGCAATAGATGCAGAGAAGGCCTTTGACAAAATTCAACAGCCCTTCATGCTCTCAAGAAACTCTCAAGAAACTAGGAATTGATGGAATGTATCTTAAAATATTAAGAGCTATTTAGGACAAACCAAAGTGGAATCAGCACAAGACAAGGAAGCCCTCTCTCACCACTCCTATTCAACATAGTATTGGAAGTTCTGGCCAGGGCAATTAGGCAAGAGAAAGAAATAAAGGTATTCAAATAGGAAGAGAAGAAGTCAAATTGTCTCTGCTTGCAGATGACATGATTGTATAAATAAAACTCCATCACCTCAGCCCAAAATCTCCTTAAGCTAATAAGCAACTTCACAAAAGTCTCAGGATACAAAATCAATGTGCAAAAATCACAAGCATTCCTATATGCCAATAAGAGACAATCAGAGAGCCAAAGAATAAGTGAACACCCATTCACAATTGCTACAAAGGGAATAAAATAAAATACCTAGGAATACAACTTGCAAGGGATGTGTAGGACCTCTTCAAGGAGAACTACAAACCACTGCTCAAGGAAATAAGAGAGAACACAAACAAATGGAAAAACATTCCATGCCCAGGACAGAAAGAATCAACATTGTGAAAATGGCCATACTGCCCAAAGTAATTTATAGATTCAATGCTATCCTTATCAAGCTACCATTGACTTTCCTAACAGAATTAGAAAAACTACTTTAAATTTCAATGGAACCAAAAAAGAGCCCACATAGTCACGACAATCCTAAACAAAAAGAATAAAGCTGAAGGCATCATGCTACCTGACTTCAAACTATACGATAAGGCTATAGTAACCAAGACAGCACAGTACTGGTACCAAAACAGATATATAGACCAATGGAACAGAACAGAGGCCTCAGAAATAACACCACACATCTACAACCATCTGATCTTTGAGAAACCTGACAAAAACAAGCAATGGGGAAAGGATTCCCTATTTAATAAATAGTGTTGGGAAAACTGGCTAGCCATATGCAGAAAACTGAAACTGGACCCCTTCCTTATGCCTTATACAAAAATTAACTCAAGATGCATTAAAGACTTAAAAGTATGACCTAAAACCATTAAAGCCATAGAAGAAAACTTAGGCAATGCCATTCAGGACATAGGCATGGGCAAAGACCTAATGACTAAAACATCAAAAGCAATGGCAACAAAAGCCAAAATTGACAAATGGGACATAATTAAACTAAGGAGCTTCTGCACAACAAAGGAAACTATCATCAGAGTGAACAAGCAACCTATAGAATGAGAGAAAATTTTTTGCAATCTATCCATCCGACAAAGGGCCAATAGCCAGAATCTACAAAGAACTTACACAAATTTACAAGAAAAAGCAAACAACCTCAGCCGGTTGCGGTGGCTCACGCCTGTAATCCCAGCACTTTGGGAGGCCAAGTCAGGCAGGCCATGAGCTCAAGAGATTGAGACCATCTTGGCCAACATGGTGAAAACTCATCTCTACTAAAAATATAAAAATTAGCTGGGCATGGTGATACATGCCTGTAGTCCCAGCTACTTGGGAGGCTGAGGCAGGAGAATCGCTTGAACTCCGGAGGCAGAGGTTACAGTGAGCCGAAAATGCACTTCAGCCTGGACGACAGAGTGAGATTCTCTCTCAAAAAAAAGAAAAAGGGAGAGAGATCCAAGATGGCTGATCACTAGCAGCTCGGGATTGTAGCTCCCAGTGAAAGCGCAAAGAACGAGAGGACGCCATACCTTCACATGAATTCTTGTTGCTCACGCACCAGGAGATTCCCAGCGGAGGAGCCCCAAGGGTCGCCAGCGCGACTCTTGTGACCGGCGAGGCGGTTTTGCCGGCGCCTCAGAGCGTCGGTTCTCGGTGCAGAGTCAGAAAAGCACCACCAATCTTAACGCCGCTGATTTAGTCGGTGCAGTGGGTTGCTCAGATTTCGGCGCTGAGAATCAATAAGTTGGACGTCCACTCAGAAACCCAATTACAAAGACGGTAATTATAAAGACCACAGATGGATAAATCTACAACGAAGGGAAGAAAACAGTCAAAAAAGGCTGAGAATACCCAAGATCAGAACGCCTCT
Source organism: Saimiri boliviensis (assembly GCF_048565385.1). Classification (NCBI taxonomy): domain Eukaryota; kingdom Metazoa; phylum Chordata; class Mammalia; order Primates; family Cebidae; genus Saimiri; species Saimiri boliviensis. Next base: position 24,602,074 of record NC_133466.1, on the reverse strand, counting down.
TCCTCAGCAGGGGATCCCAGTTCCTCATCAGCAACGAAACAAGGCTTGATGGAGAACAAGTGTGTTCCAATTACAGAAGCAGGCTTCAAAACGTGGATAATAAGAAACTTCTGTGAATTAAAAGAACTTGTTCTAACACAATCTAAAGAAACTAAGAACTTTGAAAAAAGGTTTGATGAAATGTCAACAAGAATACAAAATTTAGAGAGGAAAATAAATTTAGAGTGAATTGATGGAGCTGAAAAACACAATACGAGAACTACGTGAAGTATGCACAAGTTTTAACAGCCGAATTGATCAACCAGAAGAAAGGATATCAGAGGTCGAAGACCAACTTAATGAAATAAAACTAGAAGACAAGATTAGAGAAAAAAGGATAAAAAGGAACGAGCAAAGTCTCTAAGAAATATGGGACTATGTGAAAAGACCTAATCTACGCTTGATAGGTGTACCTGAATGTGACGAAGAGAATGAATCCAAGCTGGAAAATATGCTTCAGGACATTATTCAGGAAAATTTTCCCAACTTAGTAAGGCAGGATAATATTCAACTCCAGGTAATACAGAGAACACCACAAAGATATTCCTCAAGAAGAGCAACTCCAAGGCACATAATCGTCAGATTCACCAGGGTTGAAATGAAGGAGAAAATACTAAGGGCAGCCAGAGAGAAAGGTCAGGTTACCCACAAAGGGAAGCCTATCAGACTTACAGCAGATCTCTCAGCAGAAACCCTACAAGCCAGAAGAGAGTGGGGACCAATATTCAACATCCTTAAAGAAAAGAACTTTCAACCAAGAATTTCACATCCAGCCAAACTAAGTTTCACAAGTGAAGGAAAAATAAAGTTTTTTGTGAACAAGCAAGCACTCAGAGAATTCATCACCACCAGGCCTGCTTTACAAGAGCTTCTGAAAGAACCACTACACATAGAAAGGAACAAACAGTATCAGCCTTTCTAAAAAATACCAAAAAGTAAAGAACATCAATACAATGAAGAATTTACATCAACTAATGGGCAAATGGCAGTATTAAACTCACATATATCATTATTAATTCTAAATTTAAATTGACTAAATTCCCCAATTCAGAGACAGACAGCCAATTTGGACAAAAAACTAAAACTGTATGCTGCATCCAGACCCATCTCACATTCAAGGATACACAAAGACTCAAAACAAAGGATGGAGAGAGACTTACCAACTAACCAGAGAGCAAAAATAAATAAATAAAAAGCAGAAGTTACAATTTTTGCCTCTGATAAAATAGTATTTAAAGCAACAAAGATCAAAAGAAGCAAAGAAGGACATTATATAATGATAAAAGAATCAATGCAACAACAAGAAGAGTTAAAGGTCCTAAATATATACGCACCCAATACAGGAATACCCAGACATACAAGACTTATAAAGAGACTTAGACTCCCACACAATAATAGTGGGAGACGTCAACATTAATATTAGACAGATCAATGAGACAGAAAATTAACAACGATATCCAGGACTTGAACTCAGATCTGGAACAAGTAAACGTAATTAACATTTGTAGAACTCTCCACTTTACACAAAATATACACTCTTATCAGTACCACATCATATCAACTTAGAAGTTTAAACGAAATGTTGGTTGGCTCCTTGTTTGTTACTCTCTTCCCTCATTTTCTTTCATGTCTCCATTATTAAGGACAATTATAGGCATACCCATATTTAGACTGCATTCTAGCCCAGGCAACAAAGCAATACCCCCATTCTCTCTCCGTCTTCCTCTTTCTCTTTCTTCCTGTTCTTTATTCTTTTTCTTATTATTCTTTTTCTCTTTAAAAAAAAAAAAGAAAAAAAAAATTATTGGTCATTAGAGAAATGTAAATCAAAACACAATGAGATACCATCTCACGCCAGTTAGAATGGCCATCATTAAAAAGTCAGGAGGCAACAGATGCTGGTGAGGATGTGGAGAAAGAGGAATGCTTTTACACTTTTGGTGTGAGTATAAATTAGTTCAACCATAGTGGAAGACAGTGTGACAATTCCTTAAGGATCTAGAACCAGAAATAATATTTGACCCAGCAATCACATTACTGGTTATATACCCAAAGCATTATAAACGATTCTATTATAAAGACAGATGCATGCACACGTATGTTTATTGCGGCACTGTTCACAATAGCAAAGACTTGGAACCAACCTAAATGCCCATCAATGATAGACTGGATAAAGAAAATGTGGCACATATACACCATGGAATATGATGCAGCAATAAAAAAAGAATGAGTTCATGTCCTTTGTAGGGACATGGATGAAGCTAGAAACCATCATTCTCAGCAAACTAACACAGGAACAGAAAAAGAAACACTGCATGTTCTCATTCATAAGTGGGAATTGAACAAGGAGAACACATGGACACAGGGAGGGGAACATCACACACTGGGGGGTAAGGGGAGGAATAGCATTAGGAGAAATACTTAATCTAGATAATGGGTTGATGGATGCAGCAAACCACCATGGTACGTGTATACCTATGTAACAAACCTGCAGGATCCAATCCCCACCCACTAGGCCCCACCTTCAACACTGGCGATTACATCTCAACACGAGATTTGGAAGACAGTCATCCAAACTATATCACCTTCTAATATGCTTAGACAAAGTAAAATTTTTCCATCGATCAGCATAAATAAAATTTTTCCGATGATCAGCATAAATCCTCAACAACACACTCTTTGCCACTTCAGGTGGCAATCCCAGCAAACTGAATACAAAATCACGTACACATATGCATTTATAGGCTGGGTGCGGTGGCTCACGGCTGTAATCCCAGCACTTTGCGGGGCTGAGTAGGCAGATCACTTGGGCCCAGGAGTTTGAGACCAGCCTGGGAAACACGGTGAAACCTTGTTTCTATAAAAATTATTTGGGTGTGGTGGCACATGCCTGTAGTCCTGGCTACTCAGGAGGCTGAAGTGGGAGGATCACCTGAGACAGGGAGGTCCAGGCTGCAGTGAGCTGAAATAATGCCACTGCACTCCAGCCTGGGCAACAGAGTGAGGCTCTGTCTCAAAAAAACAAAACAAAACAAGACAACAATGGCAGCAATAACAACATATATGCACTTATTTTTCCTAGTAAGGAGATTCTTAACTTTACCTTTTTTTTTTTTTTCAGTCCGTGGCTACCTAACGATAAAAATTAACTTTAATAAAATTCTCCAAGTGATAGATAGCCACCAAAAAACTGAACCATGTAGCTGATGCCACGAAGCAGTGCCTGGTCCATATCCATTCTGCATTTACTGTTACCATATTTCCTATGGGCAAGCCCCAGTGACTGACTGCCTGAGTCAGTCAGGAGTGTGCTAAACCCCTAAGGGACAGATGGAAAAAATTGGGGAGTTAATGCCTCCAGGAAAAGCTTTTAACCCACTGACAGATAGAAGTTGGTGAATAAATACCCCAGCTCCTCACCCCTCAGATGGGACAACTCCAAGACCTACTTACATAATCTTTCAAGATCTCCCTTTGGGATTGACCCAATATCCACGGGGTCTACCTGCTCATCAACATACCCTCTACTGACTTTTTTCCATGGGTTGTCTTACTTCCCTATTCCCCTAGTTGTGCTTCAGATCACTTTCTACTCTGCACTCAAATCTGTACCTTAGGGTCGGCTTCTGGGGAAAGTTCTCAACGTTAAATGACTATCCTATTGGATCTATAGATTATCCATTGTGGCTATCAATTGGTTCATCTCTGCTTAAACCAATCAATACTAAATTCACAACGCCTGCTAAGTGAGACCAGTTTTATATCCGTCTTTGGAAATCTACCTGTATTTCATTGCCCTTCTTTAATGGTAAATCAGACTCTACTCTGTATTTAAACTCACTATACTCTACACCAAACTAGAGGTAGCTTACAAAGAAAACACAGTACTCTTCCTAACATTTTAGGCTTTTGTGCCCAGCATAGTTTCTTTAAAATTTTCAGCAGCTCTTTGAAGCCTTGGGGGGAAAATAAAATGAGTGAAAAAGGAGCTGACCTGGGATATCACGGAGGCTAAGTGTTTCACTGATTGCGTTTTGCTGAAGATTACCCTCTGGTTTGGTTTGTTTTTTGCTTTGGTTTGAGATCTGTCCTTCTTTTGGCTTTCAGTAGCTGGACTTCAGAGAGTATTTGGGTTTGAGTAGTTGGACTCTGGAAACAGCAGGCATGTTGTTTGGCAGATGGATTTCTGCACTTCTACAGACCAAACCTAATTATACATTTTGAGTTGTCATCTGAGTTTCTGTTTGAGTTGCCAATGTTTGTCCATTGGATTTTTCTCCCGTCCATTAAGCAATTTTCCCGCATGATAGAGCATCTACACAAAAAGAATTTCAGGAAACCAGCAGCCATGTGTTGAGACCCATAGGGGAGATGCTGAGATTATTCACACAAAGTCCCTTTCTCTCCTTAGGCAAGCAAGTAGGAAATATATAATACTAGAATAAAGAACTCAAAAAAGATGTGACCTAACACATCTACAAGACAGTCTGGAAAATTCCTATCATGTTAGCAGTATAACATATGTACTGAATGCATTTCTACTTAGTAGCCAGAGAATATTTAATCTCCATCTGAATAACATAAAAATGAAAATGCTATAAATTGCAACTACCTAAATATTTTTTGAATCAATACATACCAAATATGTTTAAGTGTTCTTTTCTCATTTTTCTTAAGTTTCTACAAAGGGTCAACTGCCACCCGCACCCAGCATCTCCTGCCATATCTGAAGTTTGGGCAACTCACTGACCCAACAGAAATTAGTCTCCCTTGAGTGATACCCACTATATTCCTTCAATTTCTTCACTGCTTAGCAATAGCACTGCCAGGGAAATGGAAACAAACAAAAAAGTACAAAATCCACCACAGTTTATTTTTATATACAATAAAGTTTTCATAAAAGCAAAACCATAATGCTTAATGGTGACAAGAAAGGTTTCTAATGAGACTTCATAAACCTTTCCAGTGCTTTAAAAAACTTTATATAATAGTTGTACCTATTTTGGGGTACACGTGATATTTTGATACATGTATACTATGTGAATTGATCAAAATAGGGTAATGGGGTATCCATCACTTCAAATATCTATCTTTTCTTTGTGTTGGGAACATAACAATTCTTCTCATCTAGCTATTTTGAAATAGACAATAAATTATTGTTAACTATAATTTCCCTATTGTACATTGGATACTACAACTTATTCTATCTTACTGTACCTGTCAAGTGTTTTTGAATAAGAAACATTTAACTGGCTTTTTTTTTTTTTTTTTTTTTTGAGATGGAGTTTCCCTCTGTTGTCCATGCTGGAGTGCAGCAGTGTGATCTTGGCTCACTGCAACCTCCGTCTCCCAGGTTTAAGCAATTCTTCTGCCTCAGCCTTCCCAGTAGCTGGGATTACAGGTGCACGCCACCAGGCCCGGCTAATTTTTGTATTTTTAGTAGAGACAGGGTTTCACCATATTGGCCATGGCTGGTCTCGAACTCCTGACCTAATGATCCACTAGCCTCGGCCTCCCAAAGTGCTGGGATTACAGGCGTGAGCCACCATGCCTGGCCTGTTTAACTGACTTTTTTTTTTTTTTTTTTTTAAGAGATAGGGTCTTACTGTGTTGCCCAGGATGAACTTGAACTGAACTCCTAGGCTCAAGCAATCCTTCTGTCTCAGACTCCCTAGTAGCTAGGACTAAAGGCACAGACCTTTGAGCTTGGCTTAACTGACTTTCAAAGCTATAAAAGTAGGGATAGATAAGATCACCTGGACAGCATGTCTATTTACATAATAGTAGGGCTCCTCCTTTATCAGCTATGTACAAGTTTCCTTGTCCTTTAGCCTCTGAGTTGTGAGCTGAGGTATGTTCTTGCTACTAGGAATTCTAAATTAACATACCTACAAATGGCTGTCCTAACAGGGAGTCATCTAGTATCCAAAGAACCACCTTTCCTGGTTGACTCTTACTGCTCCCAGATACCCACTCCACTTCCCCTTTCTTCTCTTTTTTATTACTGATGAGTAAAATGTGTGGCTGATATCATCCCAAACTCATTAATAAGGTCAGCAAAGCTGCCTGTGATCTGTGGTTCCCAGGCATCCTATTCTTGCTGAATTTCCACTCCTGCTACTCACTCTTTCAACCCTAATCAGGATCCTTCCCTCCTACTTTCCACTCCATTACTATCAGCCACAACCTAAGCTAGACACTTATCCTTTCCTGAAACAGCTGCCAATTCTGCCTCTCACTTTGTGAAATGAAAATGTAGCCCTAAAACTACAAACAGTATTAGTTCAACACCAAAGAATCCACACTTAGCCCTTAAGCCATCTATGCTCTTTTGTTAAGAATAAGGTCTGACTCCTAATTCTGTGTCTGAGCAAGAAAAGATGCTTTACTGGAGTACTGACTTGGCCTGGTGAATCCAAGTCCCTCCAGAAACATTCTTATAAATATTTCACCATGCTCTATCAAGAACACTATAGGCTAAATGAGAGTTTGGAGGCTGCCTTGGGAAATTAACTACATTCATTTACAGCACAGTTGCTATGAGAAGATGCATTTAGTTTTACATCCGATATAAAAAACAAACAAATTCCTCAAAGGAATATAATCTAGGTTCCAAAATCTAGATCTCCAGCCAGGTTGGCTCTCTTTCTGGCATCTTCATTTGGATGTCCCTCAGGCACTGAAAACCTAACATTTGTACACCCCTAAACCTGCTTGTCCACTATTCCCTGTTTAATTAGTAGCACATTTTTACATTGATTGCCAAACCTAGAAACCTGAAACAGCTTTGTTTCTTGTTCGTCACTGACCATATCCAGCTGGGCTCAAATTTTGCTAGTCATCCCTCCAAAATATCTCATAAGCCTCTCAGATTGCTATAACAACTTGACTTCGGACCCCATCAGTTTTTACTGTGACTATGAAAACAATTTCTTTTTTTTTTTTTTTTTTGAGACGGAGTTTCGCTCTTGTTACCCAGGCTGGAGTGCAATGGCGCGATCTCAGCTCATCGCAACCTCCGCCCCCTGGGTTCAGGCAATTCTCCTGTCTCAGCCTCCTGAGTAGCTGGGATTACAGGCACACGCCACCATGCCCAGCTAATTTTTTGTATTTTTAGTAGAGACGGGGTTTCACCATGTTGACCAGGATGGTCTCGATCTCTTGACCTCGTGATCCACCCGCCTTGGCCTCCCAAAGTGCTGGGATTACAGGCTTGAGCCACCGCGCCCGGCGAAAACAATTTCTTTAATAATTTCCCTTTGTTTTTTTTTCCTGCACTCTTCAGATCCATCCTTGGCACTGCCTCAAGAGTTTTTTTTCCAAAACACAGATAGGATTATGATAGGCCCCTGTTTAAAAAAAACGCCAACTTTAGATTATTCTCCCTGCTAAATCAAAAAGCCTGACTTCAGAAGAAGAGGGATTCTTGCCCATTCTGTCACATTTGAATACCTAGGCAGTGAAACAAGGATTTTTCTGGCAGCACTTCTCCAGGGGTCTCAGATGTGAGCCCCTCAATGAGGCCAGGGAATAGACAGCTCTAATGCATTCAGTCTTCTCTCTCTTCAGGTGCCCTAGAAAAATCTTCAGTGAGTCCCCCATCACCTGGAGCCAAAAAGATGCATGGAGAGGAGTCTGCCTCTTGGATTCAAGTGGGGACTTCTGCTACAGAAATAATCCCTTGGCTTTTCTGCCTAATCTCAGATTTCCAATAACCAAAGTTAAATTTTGCATTTATTGTGGTAAATCCCCTCAATCACAGTTTTTCTGAGCTCTCCCCCTCTCACTACCTTCCTAATTTGCCTCTTATCTTACTCAAGTTTAATGGCTATATTTTAAGTTGTTAAGGCATTCTATAAATGTTCTGTTCAGATTTTAGAATAATAATTTAGAATGCCAATCATTTTCTCCCTAATTATAATTCTGAGTTGAAGTTGCAGGATTTGGTGCAAATTTTGAAAGAACACTTTTGGCTGGGCATAGTGGCTCATGCTTATAATCCCAACACTGTGGAAGGCCAAGGTGGGAGGAGGATAACTTGAGGCCAGCAGTTCAAGACCAACCTGGGCGACAAAGCAAGTCTCTCTCTCTCTCTCTCTCTCTCTCTCTCTCTCTCTCTCTCTCTCTCTCTCTCTCATTTTGTTTTTTTAAAGAAAGCACACTTTTTCTAAAATCTAGATGCATTCGGCCAACAAATATGTTTGAGCCTGTATTTAGCACCAAACACTAAATGAGATGCTGGAGCTGTAACAGTAAGGAAAAATGGACATGCACCCACCCTGCCCTCACAGAGCTTATAGCTGGGTGAGTGGGACGGGCATGAATCAAACAAATAACACATTCAAGTTTGAAACTGCAACTGCAGAAAGTGCTCTGAAGGGGAGGTGATCAGTGCTTTGAGAAATTTAATGCAAATTATCATTTTTATTTTTTGAAATGAAAGGTCTCACATATTTATTACTGAACCCAGCCAACCATCATGTTCATAATAGATTCAGAGAGAAAAAATATATTCCCAATAGAACTTGTCCAACTATCCAGATAGTAGTGACATTTTCAGCTTGACATGGTAACATGGTTGTGACCTTGAGACAGCATAAATATGTGTGCCATCTCATGTGCAATTCCTTATAGACCCAGCTTAGTTCTTCTCTAGTGTCTCCTTTTGGAGTTGTACCTGATTTTATTTCCAGTTTGAATCCATATCCACTGGGGAACAGTCCTGTGAGAAGGCATGGTGAGAAGTGGAGTCAGACACACACCACGATGGTGAAGAAAGGAAGAGAGAGGCCGGGCGCGGTGGCTCAAGCCTGTAATCCCAGCACTTTGGGAGGCCGAGGCGGGTGGATCACGAGGTCAAGAGATCGAGACCATCCTGGTCAACATGGTGAAACCCCGTCTCTACTAAAAATACAAAAAAGTAGCTGGGCATGGTGGCGCGTGCCTGTAATCCCAGCTACTCAGGAGGCTGAGGCAGGAGAATTGCCTGAACCCAGGAGGCGGAGGTTGCGGTGAGCCGAGATCGCGCCATTGCACTCCAGCCTGGGTCACAAGAGCGAAACTCCGTCTCAAAAAAAAAAAAAAAAAAAAAAAAAGAAAGGAAGAGAGAGCTATAATGCAAATAAAATCAAATGTAGTCAGAGGTGTCCCTTAGAAAAGGAGACTGGATCTGAAACAGTGAGGATGGCTAGGAAACACGTACTTGGGAAGGTCAAGCATTCCAGGCAAAGGGAACAGCATCTGTAAAGGGAACAGTCAGAGTGGGGACGGGGAGGTTGAGATGGACTTAGGGAGTAGGTAAGTGCAAACCCTTCAGAGTTAGGTATTATCTTTATCATAAATGCAGCTGAAGTCCTTAAATCAATACCTTCATGAGGAGGAAATAAGTGCTACTGCTTTCATTCTAATCAAAAAAAGGGGGACTTATTCTGAATTCCATCTCTGAGTCTTGAAATATCTGTTAATGCTTTAATGTTCCATGATGTTTCCTTACCTGTAACAAGTTTACCTCAATGCTTGTCACCTCCAGTTTTATAAAGGTATCCTAAGGAACAATGAGTCATAATTGCTGAGTTCTTTGAACCCCTTGGATGAAAGATGTTACACTGCCTATAAACATAAAGCATTGTTATTATCTATCAGACAAAAAGCTGTCTCCAGCCAAAAACAAACCAGCAAGACATAAAGTTTATGAGGCACCATCCACTTCTGTAATACTTAAATTTATAATCTGGGTATAAATTAAATGGGTTTAACATTGGGTTAAGCCCAGAATCTTTGATCTATAATGCCCAAAGCACTATACAAACATTGAATCATCTAATCTCAAAATTCCCTGTTGCTGTGTATGTCACAAACACCAACCATTATAATTATTGCTTTGATTTTTTTTTCCTAAAGTACACCACCAAAGTTAGTGTAAACTCTCCAAAAAAGAATACAAATTAGTCGCTATTCTGCTAGTCTTCTTTCCTTTTATTCAAACACACAACCAAAAGCGTCTGTATGACAAAATACAAACATGATCACAAAGATGAAGAAAAGCTTAAATAAAACAAGAAATACGGAAGCCACAGTGGCTCAGGCCAGTCATCTTGGTCCTTCAGGAGGTAAGGCTATGTGTTCGAGGCCAGCCTGAGCAACATAAGAACCTCTCATTCATTTAAAAAAAAACAAAAACAAAACAAAACAAAAAAAACTGGCTGAGCGCGGTGGCTCACGCCTATAATCCCAGCACTTTGGGAGCCCGAGGCGGGCAGATCACGAGGTCAAGAGATCGAGACCATCCCGGCCAACATGGTGAAAGCCCATCTCTACTTAAAAAAAAAAAATACAAAAATTAGTTGGGCACGGTGGTGTGCGCCTGTACTCCCAGCTAGTAGAATTGCTTGAACCCAGGAGGCGGAGATTGCAGTGAGCCAAGATTGCACCACTGTACTCCAGCCTGGCGCCTGGCGACAGAGCAAGACTGTGTCTCAAAAACAAACAAACAAACAAAAACAAGCAATAGACTTTTATTCCTGGGTAAACATCTTGTCTTTTTCTTATTTTTAGTACAGGGCAGATTTGGTACTTAGTGAACTGTTTCGGCGTAAGAAGGAAAGTAAAGAAAAAGGACTAGAGATGAGGATACTATAAGAATGGGAACTTTGGCAAAAGAGGGACATGGAAACGGGGATGGAACAAAAATTTATATACGTTCATTCTTTTTCCTTTTTTTTTTTTTTTTTTAAAGACAGAGTCTTGCTCTGTCACCCAGGCTGGAGTGCAGTGGTGCGATCTTGGTGGACTGCAACTTCTGCCTCCCAGGTTCAAACAATTCTCCTGCCTCAGCCTCCTGAGTAATTGGGATTAGAGGTATGCCCCACCATGCCTGGCTAAGTTTTGTACTTTTAGTAGAGACGAGGTTTCACCATGTTGGTCAGGCTGGTCTCAAACTCCTGACCTCAGGTGATCCGCCTACCTCAGCCTCCCAAAGTGCTGGAATTACAGGCGTGAGCCACTGCACCCGGTAGTTCACTCCTTTTCTTTCCTTTCACCAATACAGCTTACAGTACAGACGGAGGGAGGGTGGGACATGCAAAACCCAGGGCCCATGAAAATGTTTTAATTTCTTTTAAAATCAGAAGAAAGCAGGGCACAGTGGCTCACGCCTGTAATCCTAGCACTTTGGGAGGCTGAGGCGGGCGGATCACGTGGTCAAGAGATCGAGACCATCCTAGTCAACATGGTGAAACCCTGTCTCTACTAAATATACAAAAATTAGCTGGGCCTGGTGGCCCACACCTACAGTCCCAGCTACTTGGGAGGCTGAGGCAGGAGAATTGCTTGAACCTGGGAGGCGGAGGTTGTGGTGGCCGAGATCACCCCATTGCACTCCAGCCTGGGCAAGCAACAAGAGCAAAACTCCGTTTCCAAAAAAAAAAAAAAATAGCCAGGTGGTAGGTACCTGTAGTCCCAGCTACCTGGAAGGCTGAGGTGGGAGGATCACTCGAGCCCAGAAGGTTGAAACCGCAGTGAGCTCTGTTTGCTCCACTGCACTCCAGCTTGTGCAACAGAGAAAGGCCTTGTTTTTTTTTTTTTTTTTTTTTAAAAAAAAGGAAAAAAAGTTCAACACTGAGAACCCATCATTGCCCCCGTGTACTCTGGCATAAGACTGTACGCTTATTCTATGGAGTTAGTAAAAAGAGAGTCTTTGGAAGAAGGAACATAAAGGAGGTCTAGGATGTGAATACTACAGAGGGATTAAATGAAAATTCATTTGCTAAAGTTGATGCCTCCAGTCCTCTTCCAGCCATCCTCCCAGAAAGCTGACCACCCTATGTCTACATTAAGTGTTGACGATTAGCGGTCCTTTCTAAAAGTAATTTTATTGTCGTTACCAATTTGACTCAATCTGAGAGCACAATAAAAAAGCATCAACTACAGGCACAGACTTTTTTTTCTCTACTATCTTTTTTTTTTTTTTTTTTTTTCTGCTCTATTTTAACCTTTGAACAGAAAACCAGGAATTACCAGACACTGGAAGAAACTAAACCAGCATGAAGAGACCAAAACAAAGAGAAGTAAGCAACTGAAAGCAACAGTTTCTTCTTTTTATTGCATGTTTTTAGAGACAGAGTCTCTTTGTGGCCCAGTCTGGAGGCAGTGGTGGCTGCAATGCAACTTCAAACACCTGTGCTCAAGCAATTCTCCTGCCTCTGATTCCCAAAGCACTGGGATTACAAGTGTGACCCACCACCTCTAGCCTTTGGATAATATTTTAAAAGCCCATCAATAAAATCATCAATGTTTGTCTGTATTATATACATGTATTGCTTTTATATATTTATTTTTGGAATCTGCATTAGGAATCTAAAAAAAAATTCTGGCCCGACAGTGACTAATGCCTATAATCCCAGCTACTTGGGAGGCAGAGGCAGGAGGATCCCTTGAGGCCAGTAATTGAAGATGAGCTTGGGAAACACAGCAAGACCTCTGTCTCATAAAATAAATTTAAAAAAATTTGGGCCGGGCGCGGTGGCTCAAGCCTGTAATCCCAGCACTCTGGGAGGCCGAGGTGGGTGGATCACGAGGTCGAGAGATCAAGACCATCCTGGTCAACATGGTGAAACCCCGTCTCTACTAAAAATACAAAAAATTAGCTGGGCATGGTGGCACGTGCCTGTAATCCCAGTTACTCAGGAGGCTGAGGCAGGAGAATTGCCTGAACCCAGGAGGCGGAGGTTGCGGTGAGCCGAGATCGCGCCATTGCACTCCAGCCTGGGTAACAAGAGCAAAACTCTGTCTCAAAAAAAAAAAAAAAAAAAAAAAAAAAAATTTTGAGGTGACTGGCCAAGGGTTGATTTACTTATTTTGAGACAGGGTCTCACTTTGTCACCCAGGCTGGAGTACAGTGGCACGATTTCAGCTCGCTGCAGCCTCAACCTCCTGGTCTCAAGGAATCCTCCCACCTCAGCCTCCCAAGTAGCTGGGACTACAGGCTTGTGCCACTATGCCCGGCTAATTTTTGTACTGATGGGGTTTCTCCATATTGCCAAGGCTGGTCTTGCACTCTTGGGCTCAAGTGATCCACCCACCTTGGCCTCCCAAAGTGCTGGGATTACAGGGGAGAACCATCACACCTAGCCTGACTTATAATATACATGGCATAAAACTAAAAGGTATATATTTATACATTCATTGCTTAGGGGTAAATAGGTAACTTTTGGATGGTATTGACCCATAAAGCTAATGTTCCTGCTAATGTAAATAGAACACACTAGAAGGAAACCTTCATTTCTTAAGAATAGTATCATTTTTCAGAAAACATAAAAATTAGCAGTGTCACATGTAATAGGAAGTTTCTTGATTCACATGTCTTCATATTTCAAGCTGAGAAGAGGTGAAAATCCTTTAATTCTTAAGTATAAATTAACCTTTGAATGAATGGGATTGTAGGATTTAAATAATCTGTGGGTGTGTTGGTAAATCCATTAGTGCTGAGACATTTTTGCAAGGATGGATGCTTTATTAACCACAGTTATTTGTGTATCTGTAATTATTACCCTCTTGATGGACCAGGGATCATCACCTTTAAGCTGGTTTAGAGGCTATATAATGTGGAGTGCTTGGTGCTTTTTACTAAGACAGGGCATTTACGTAACGGCTGTGCACTATTTCTTTGCTTGGTTTGAAGACACAAAAGAATAATTTATATGTTCCAAAATAAATGAGATTATCTTATTATAGCTTCCAGAAAACATAATTTCCAAGCTGACAACAACCACAAATGCATTTTAAGGTGTCTTTAATATATTTCACGTAACTGCATAATTTTACCTACTGTTTATGAAATAATTTAGTCACAAACCAAAGTCTAAAAATGACTTCATGTAACTTTTTAAAGAACAATGGTTCCCCAAATAAGATAGATTGTCTCTTTCAAGATTATTTAAATCTTAGAATGGTAGGTACATTTAAAAAAATCTGTGTTCAGTGATCTAAAAAAGCAGAAAAAATTAAGCTTGTAAAACTTACATTTTAAAAAACACATTCTGGGCCAGGCACAGTAGCTCACGCCTGTAATTCCAGCACTGTGGGAGTCTGCAGCAGGAGGATCATGAGGTTAGGAGATTGAGACCATCCTGGCCAAAATGGTGAAACCCCGCCTCTACTAAAAATAGAAAAATTAGCCGGGCCTGGTGGCAAGTACTTGTAATTCCAGCTACTCAGAAGAAGGAGGCAGGAGACTCGCCTGAACCTGGGAGGTGGTAGTTGCAGTAAGTGGAGATTGCTCCACTGCACCCCAGCCTGGGTGACAGAGCGAGATTTTGCCTCAAAAATCAAACAAAAAGATATATTCTGAAAAGATCTATTTAAGGTGTAATGATTTGTTATTGCACCGATATTTAAATTTCATTAACATATTGCCACATAAAATAAGCATTTGACTCAGCTTGAGAAACACTTGAGAACCTACTATGTGCTTTCAGGAGTGAGGAAGACAAAAAAAAAAAATGTGCTTTTGCCGGGCGCGGTGGCTCAAGCCTGTAATCCCAGCACTTTGGGAGGCTGAGGCGGGTGGATCACGAGGTCAAGAGATCGAGACCATCCTGGTCAACATGGTGAAACCCCGTCTCTACTAAAGATACAAAAAATTAGCTGGGCATGGTGGCACGTGCCTGTCATCCCAGCTACTCAGGAGGCTGAGGCAGGAGAATTGCTTGAACCCAGGAGGCGGAGGTTGCGGTGAGCCGAGATCGTGCCATTGCACTCCAGCCTGGGTAACAAGAGCGAAACTCCATCTCAAAAAAAAAAAAAAAAAAAAAAAAAATGTGCTTTTTCATCCTTATAGAAGTATTTAGAACAAGGAAAGTAATTAACAGGTCTGCAAATGCCTAACACAGAAGGAGGCAAAAGCTATGAATATAAGAAAAAATACCAGGAAAATCCTTTTAGGTTAATTCCTCCTCCTCTCCCTCTTCTTACTTTCCGAAACAGGGTCTGGCTCTAATCGCCCATGCTGGAGCGCAGGGACATGATCATGGCTCTCCTCAACCTCAGACTCCTGGGCTCACTTTATTAGCTCCTCTTACTGAGATCCTGCTTACGGGGTTCCTGCTCATAGTAAGTGGAAGTTAACAAAATTAATATTGGGTATTTGTCCTCTCACCTCCGCCTCCGGAGTAGCTGGGACGCGCCACCACATCCACTCATTTTTTTTAGTAGAGATGTGGTCTTGCCATGTTTCCCAGGCTGGTCTCGAACTCCTGGGTTCAGGCGATTGTCCACCGCAGCCTCCCAACATTCTGGGCCACCATGCACGTCTTTTTTCTTTTCCTTTTTTTAATTTTAACACACTGTTGCTGACTTGAACCTTTTGAGTAATTTCTAAGATTTACTCTAGTGTTTGAAATAATTCTTAAAGCATGGGTTTTATTCTATTGCAGAAATTGCTAAGGGTAGTTAACTTTGTAACAAATGCGTGCTACCTTAAAGGAGCAGTGAACACTAAGAAAAGTTCTTATAGAACAGTGTTAAACAAATGAATAACTTCAATACTTGCTCTTTTCTCCTTGATTTCATTAAGTATAATGTGGTGAGTAGAAATTTAAAATATTGTTTACACGCAATTATATCCAATAGAATTCCTGTTTGCTCAAATAGGAAGTCCCCAGCCGTTACTCATGTTGTCCTCCGTCTGTATTGAACTCTTAATAGGTTGCAAAAGCTTTGGCAGAACTTTAGAATCAGATCATATAGAACATTAGAATGATCATTTTGCAAAGCCACTTCCTCTCACTACCACTGATCATCTGTCATTTAAGCTGCCATAAAGCAAGATTCCACTCAAATCAAGTTAAATTAGAATCACAGAAGTAATGCTCAGGCACTAGTATTTTTAAAACGTTCTCCAAGTAATTATAATATGCAGCCAGAATTCCAACTCACCAGGCTACATTGCAGTTGCGCAATTTTGGTCTTCCTGATAACTGATTTCTTTGCCGTTTCTCTTCTCTGGTTCAATGCATAGAAGTTTTCCAGTATTAGTTTTATTAGCTTCCACTTACTAAATTCTGCTTACAGGTTCTTGCTTAGTCTAGATAGTAAGCAGGAACTTACTGTATAAGTTGACAGACTACATAACCTGATAGACTACCTAAGCAGGAACCTTGTAAGCAGGAACTCAGTAAATGGAAGCTAATTAAAACTATATGCCAGGCAGGTGCCAGTATTTTTTGTGCATTATCTCATTTAAGTTTCATAGCAACCTCGAGGCAGAAGCTGTTTCTTTTTTGGGGGGCGGGGGGGAGGAACGGAGTCTTACTCTGTCGCCCAGGCTGGAGTGCAGTGGTGCGATCTCGGTTCACTGCAACCTTCGCCTCCCGGGTTCAAACGATTCTCCTGCCTCAGCCTCCCGAGTAGCTGGGACTAGAGGCGCGTGTTACAATGCCCGGCTTTTTTTAAAATTTATTTTTATTTTATTTTTTATTTTTTGTATTTTCTGGGTTTCACCATGTTAGCCAGGATGGTCTGGATCCCCTGAACTCGTGATCCACCTGCCTCGGCCTCCCAAAGTGCTGGGATTACAGGCGGGAGCCACCGCACTGTCCGGTAGGTGCCACTTCTATGAAACCTGACCAGTTAATGCCCCACTCCGCAGCCCAAGCTCTTACCCACTGCTTCTCTTCTTCAGTTCACTCCTGATATGGAACTGTCGTGACACTCCAAAGTCTCTATGTAGTTATAAATAAACGTTATCTGGAAGAGCAGCCGAGAAGAAGCCGCAAAATAACCCAAATGTAGTGGGCACCAGAGGCAGAAATGATACTGCAAGTCGGCCACCCAAAGAGCTGGATTACAGGCGTGAGCCACCGCTCCCGGCCGAGACCCACTTTCAAAGCTCACTCACGCGTCCTCACTAGCCAGCTTCAGGGCTAGGATAGCCTTTATGTGCAAAGGGGGAAAAAACAGGTATTTCCCAAATCCGTAGCGGCAGAGGGGCTCGATCCTTACTGGAAATGGTGAAAAGCCTTCTTGCGCCTTAAGTCAGCCCACTAGACTCATTAAGATAGCGAACCCCAGAGGGCTGCCCAGGTCGCTTCCCGATAGCCTGAGGTCAGAGACCCTGCCCCTGGGGCAGACGACGAGGGGCGGTGCGGGTGGCGCCGCCAGGGGTGCGCATGGGTGGGTGCAGGCGGGACGGAGGCTCGAGCCGCCCTAGCGGCGGCCCCTCCGGGTGTCCCGCGCCTCGCCTTGAAGGAGGGCGGCAACGCAATTTCAGTATCTGGGAGACGGGCTGCCCCACCCCCGCGGGCAAAACCCTGATTTAGCTTAAGGGATGGAGGCGGGACCCGGGCGCAGGCTCGCGGCGTGGGAGGCTACCGCCCGCGCCCACAGACGCCGCGCGCAGCGAGGCTGAGCTCCGCGCCGGGAGGGTCCCGGGGGCCGAGGAGCGCCGCGCTCGGTTGTCAAGGCAACCCCGCGCGGCTGGAGAAGCCTGCGCTCGCCGCCCGGCCCGAGCCGCTTCCGGAAGTGACGCGAATTCACCTGCAGAGCTGGGGTGGGGAGGAGGGGCGGAGGGTGCAGAGGTGCCGCCGCTGCCGCGAGCCAGTCGGGAGCGCGCGAGGCCGGGGAGCCTGGGACCCGGAGCGAGAGCTGCCCACCTGCAGCCGCCGCCCGCCGACTGCAGCCACCATGGCGCTCCTGCTGCGCTTCGTGCTCCTGTGCGGAGTCGCGGGTGAGTTGGGGCCTTGGGGTCCTCAGCCCCCGCCCAGCCTGGGAGCGCTCGCTGCCCGCAGCCACCCAGGAACAATGGGGCGTGGGGGAGGGGGCGGGCGCAATTTGGGGGCGCTGCTGCGGCGGCGGCGGGGCGGGCAGAATTGCGCAGGGGCGCTTTTGCGGGGCCGGGCGCCCCAGCCTGGCAGGGTGGAGCCGCGGCGGAGGGGCTCGGGCGCGGCGCGTCAGGTGCGCCTCGCAGGTCTCCCGTAGCTCTCTGCCCCGGTGCGGGCTTGCCTTTCTTTACTCTGGCCCTCTCCCTTGTCTGCCTCCGTGTCGGTTCTATCGAGCGTTACCCGATTTCAAAAGCCTTGGGCGGCGAGTTTTCAGGTGTCGAGTCGCCCAGGCGGGGAGGCTGAATTGAAACGCCATTATTTAATGGCCAGGAGCTGCCCCGCACCTCCGATCGACCGAGCTACCTCTAGGAAAGAGGCGCTGAGCGAACGCCAGCCTGGACATGCTTAGTCTCCTGAAAGCCGCGGGCCCGGGCAAGAGCTAACCCGACGCACACTGTGAACTAGACCGTGGGAAATCAAAAGTGGGTGCCTGCAGAATGCACCATTGGTTTCTGAAGTCCCGAGGCAAAGTGCAAAGGAGAATTTCAGTGACCTCGCTTTTAAGTTTGTAATGAGTCGGTTCATTTTGGAGATAAGACGGACTGAGTTGTACAGGGTAATTGCGACTGCTCCTTTTCTCTGGGAGGGGGGAAAATGGCATGTAAAAATGCGTGGACCATTAGGAGGCATTTTTACATGCCATTTACATGCCGTTTTTTGACATTTCAAAAAACTGGTGTTTCCATGTCAGCGTTTTAACCAACTGATCTTGTTTGGCAAATTAAGCACTTGCCGCTTTTTGTAACCAAATAATTCATTTTTTAAAATCCTAGGTAGGATCCTAGGGGCACACTTAGTGTAGCCTCTAGAAGGATAATTCTTTTTATTTATTTATTTATTTTATTTATTTATTTATTTATTTTGGTTAAGTGCTCTGAAGCGGGATCGGGTGGCCCTTTCTGTTGGGGGTGGCTCTCTGCTTCCTGTTGAAATGTTAATTCCATTGTTGGGTGCCACAGCTGTGAGCATTACTCATGGGATCGGCATTCTATTAACAAGTCTAATCTTCTATCTGAGCCTATATAGCACTACCTCCACCTTTTTGATATATATGGTTTAGACTTGGCTGGCTGATATGTCGAAAGTAACGCTTCCGGAGAAGATGAAGGGCCAGCTTACATAATACATTCCCACCTTTTTATTTTTATTTTTATTTTTTGTCTAGGCTGGACCTGAAATTCAAGTTGAGAACACAGTGTTTGTGTTTTCTGGGTGGAAAAATGTTTTAGCCCACATCTAAAGCAGAAAAGTGGAAGAAGATAAATTATGTGGGGGAACTATTTTTATGGGAATATTTAGAAAATTTGATTTATTTTATTTTTTGGAATGCCTCACTTTGATACGCACAATCCTAAAACACAATATTTTGATACATAGAGTCATTGTGCTCATAAGATATACGCTATGGTACAGTGAACATCTACTCGAAGGCCCAATGTCTTCAGCTAAACAAGACAACTATTTCTATTCCAATTTTTCAGTTTAAGAAACAGCTGAGGCCAGGCATGGTGGCCGTAATCCCAGCAATTTTGGAGGTTGAGACCAGCCCGGGCCACATGGCAAGATCCCACTTCTACAGAAATAACAAAACAAAACTCAAAAAGAACTAGTTAGATGCAGTGATGCTTGCCATAGTCCCAGCTACTTGGGAGGCTGAGATGGAAAGATTGCCTGAGCGTGGTAGGTCGAAGCTACAGTGAGCCCTGATCATGACACTTCAGCCTGGGTGACAGAGTGAGACCCTGTCTCAAAAAAGGGGAAAAAAAAGGCCAGGCTCGGTGGCCCACACTGTAATCCCAGCACTTTGGGAGGCCGAGTTGGGCGGTTCACTTTAGGTCAGCAGTTCGAGACCAGCCTGGCCAACACAGTGAAACTTTGTCTCTACTTAAAATACAAAAATTAGCTGAGCGTCATGGCATTTGCCTGTAATTTCAGCTAATTGGAAAGCTAAGACAGAGAATTGCTTGAACCCGGGAGGTGATGATTGCAGTGAGCCGAGATTTCGTCACTGTACTCCAGCCTGGGCGACAGAGCAAGACTCTCAGAAAAAAAAGAAGAAAGAAGCAGGTCAAACTAATTGATGGGTGGCTTTATGGCTTTATTTCTTCAGATATTTCTGACCACTTAGAAATGCATTGTTACGAACTCAAGTTCACTGTTAACATGATCTGACTCCTACATTAGCAAAACAAGGAAAAGACTTTCATATTTAAATTATACTATCAGTGATAGATACTCCTCTAGCTCGGAAAGAGTTTTGTGGTATACTCTGGCTGCAGATGGGATTCCTTTTGATGCGTTTTTATTGCCTCCCTACTGGTGAGTCATACTACTAATAATCCATAGTAGCAGTAGTAGTATGCAGTGGCAGTAGTAGTAAAATTAAACCCCTGATCAATTACTAAATGCCAGATACTGTTCTAAGGGCTTTACGTACCTATGTACTCAATGTACCAAGCAACCCAAGAGGGTGTTTATCATAATTATCCCTGTTGTACAAATAGAGAAACGGAGGCACAGAGTGGTTATATAACTTGCCCAGGTCACAGATTTGCTCTTGAATCTGTGCTGTCATCACACTGCTCTTCTGCCTCTACAGCAGCCACTTCCTCTTACTACCACTGGTCATCTGTCATTTATTAAGAACATACTGTTGGTTTGACTGTGTGCCAAATACTCAAGCCTTTTATTTATTTTATTTTTTTTCTCCTCCCTCCCTCCCTCAGGCTTTTATTATTAACTCCTTAATGTCATAGGCTTAGTGAATACTTTGAGGCATTGTGAGGATACTAGGATTTTCCAGGACTTGGGTCGACACGTGGCCTGTGGACCTGCAGCATCAGCATTACTTAGGGATCTTGGTTTGGGGTGGTGTTCTTCACATTGCCAACATGAATAGAACTAAAAAAGTCTGGTCTCCCAACACCTTGTTAGCTATTTGATGGTGGTCAAGCCTCACTGTGTGTCTGTTGCCTTACGTGTCAAGAATGGGGATCCTGGAGCAGGTGATGAGAGTTGGAGGTGGGAGGGTTGGGTAGATGTTGGTCAAGGGATACAAAATTAAATCCATTGTCCAACATGGTGACTGTAGTTAATATCAATGTATTATATTTTTGAAGATCACTGAGTAGATTTTAAATGTTCTCACCACAAAAAGTATGTGAGGTAATGCATATGTTAATTCCCTTGATTTAGCCATTTCACAAGGCACACATATTTCAAAATAATGTGTTATATATAGATAAATATACACATTTTTTGTCTGAAAAATAAATAGAAAAAAACAAATAGGGACTTTACTATCTGAGAGTTGTTGAGGAGTAAAGTGAGATGCTTATCATTTTCTTTTACCTGTAGCCTTTACTTTACATTAAAAAAGAAAAAAGATAAGATGTGATCTTTATCCTCTCCCTATTCCCCTCTTAATCATTTCATTCCTGCATTTATATCACCATCAGAAGAAAAGATGCCTCTCCTTCAGGCAAGCTCCTTATCCTGTCTGTTGTGGGATCTCCATTGATTACCAACTTAACTCATTGCGCTAGATCAGAGGACAGGGCCATTGCCTGTATTCATTGTTGCTGTCCCTGCATGATCTTGTGGCTCCTGGCAGACAGCTAGTATTCAGCAAGTCTTTTTCGCATGTCTACAAGTTTCAACTTGTTGCCATTAGGCCTGTGTATATGATACACTCTCTTCAGTTCATCTCTCTCTTCCTTCTCATCTAGTAAAGATGATCCTTATAGTAATTATTCCACTAGTCATGTCTTACTCAGTTTTTAATCTAAGGAAGTTGAGCTTCTGCTTTATCTCTGACCTTGTTCTATTTTTTCTCCTGCTTCAGTTGCCAAAGGTTACAGCAGTGCATGTGCCAAATTGACTTATCTCTTTGGAGCTCCTTGACACCTATTTTGGTTCTTTCCCACCCTGTTGACCTGCCCTTTACTGCCTTCTAAAATAGGTCCTTTAAATGTCAGCCTTTCTTACGGTTTAGCCCATAGCCAATCTTGATTTTAAACCTGTAAGGCCTCTCTTATCCATCATAGTACTCTCTCAAGTAGTTGCTAGTACATTAAAAATATTTTCAGCTCCCAGCCTAGCCAGCATGGTAAAACCCTGTCTCTACTAAAAATACAAAAATTAGCCAGGAGTCGTGATGCGCATCTGTAATCCCAGCTATTCATGAGGCTGAGGCAGAAGAATTGCTTGAATCTGGGAGGTTGAGGTTTTGAGAGCCAAGATCGTGCTACTGTACTCCAGCCTTGGTGACAGAGCAAGACTCCATCTCAAAATATAGATATATGTTTACATGATGTCACTGCTGACCACATTTTGTGTGGTAAAGATCTGAAGGGTGTACTGAGAGCTTGGTGGGAGCTGACAGGTCTGTCAGGTTATGCACCCTAACCCCACAGTACTAGGACACTGTGGAAGTGTCGAGAAGTGAGGTTATACACCGAGGTTTATTCCGCTGAATGGTAGCCATGTAGCACCTCTCAATGAAGGTAGAGCTGCCAGAACTAACACAGGCATCCTCTGGGGGGACGTACGCAGTCCCTGTTGAAACACAGCAGGACAGTGTGGGGCTTCCACTTTGATCTGGAAAACTTTTCTGAAGAAGATATAGTGGAACCTGATGTCTGGTTGCTTGAATGAGTGGCACAAAAACGTTGGAGAGATTTCTGGCTTGAGTGTATGATGATGTCACTAACTTACAGGAAATAAAAAGGAGCAGGTTTTCGGGAATGACAGTGAACTTAAGTTTAAACAGTAGTATTTGAGGTACCTGAGGACGACGGAGGTTAAAAAAAATATATCTGGTGGGAAGATTTCAACAAAGGACTGGATTTCAGGAAAGAGACAAACATTGGTGATACAGACTTGAGAACTCACTGCTGATAGGTTGGCGTCTGTGTAAGGTTAAGGAGGAAATGCAGATGGGACTAGAAGAGAAGGTGAAATGTGAGGCAGGGGAAACATCAACTTCTTTTTTTTTTTTTTTTTTTTTTTTTTTTGAGCAGAGTCTTGCTTTGTCACCGAGGCTGGAGTGCAGTGGTTCCATGTCAGCTCACTGCAACCTCCGCCTCCTGGATTCAAGTGATTCTCCTGCCTGAGCCTCCCTAGTAGCTGGGACTACAGGTGCATGTTACCATGCTCGGCTGATTTTTAATAGAGATGGGGTTTCACCATGTTAACCAGGATTGTCTCAATCTCCTGACCTCATGATCCGTTCACCTCAGCCTCCCAAAGGAAACATCAACTTCTAATGAGTACGTGGGAAAGCAGCTGGGAGCAAGAAGGAGT
The DNA here is from genome assembly GCF_048565385.1 of Saimiri boliviensis. Lineage (NCBI taxonomy): Eukaryota > Metazoa > Chordata > Mammalia > Primates > Cebidae > Saimiri > Saimiri boliviensis. Next base: position 24,578,855 of record NC_133466.1, on the reverse strand, counting down.
GATAGAGGATACAGGAGACCTAGAGGATGAAGGTGTCCTAGAGACTGATGCAAAAGTGAGCCTAGTGGGTTTTAGCATTGGGAGACTGTTGAGAACATTCAGAAAGTTCCCATGGGGAGGACAGTTCCTTAGGGGTGAGAGTAAAGCAACATTTTAATAGAGGAATGGGCATCAGATAAGTGGAGAGTGAAAAATAAACTTCCCATTTGCAGGTGGTTTGACAGTGAAGCTTTGCAAACGTGGCCTTAACATTTGCAGGTGGTTTGACAGTGAAGCTTTGCAAACGTGGCCTTAATTCCAGAAGGCAGTAGCATATCCCAGGGGAGAAGGTATACGCTAGCAGATAATGACTCTCTTAACTTCCCTCCGTCTAGACCTACAAGCTTGTCCACATCATCATTCTTCCATAAAACATGGTATTTCTCCTTAACGCTGATTCCTGAACTTCGAACCTTTTGGCTTCTCAGGGATGTCACTCTGTTGTCTCATCTATTGTATCTGGATTCCATCAACTTTAAACGAGCTTATTTTACCTTCTTTATAGACTTTCGCTACCATTATCTCTTCTTTTCCTTTATTTTTAATCTTTAAATTATTAATTTTTTTGAGACAGTGTCTCCGTCTTTCTGCCCAGGCTGGAGTACAGTGGGCTCAGATGATTTTTCTGCCTCAGCCTCTCAAGTAGCTGGGACTACAGGCACTCAGCCTTATTTTTCTTTCTTAACCAGATTTCTGGAAAAAATGGCCCACAGGTGCTAACTGATTATTTTCCTTCATGTCTGCTAATTCTTCCATCCTTTACAATTTAATTTTCTTCCCCTTCTACTCCTACCAAACTGCAGTTGGTCTGATGGTCACATCACACCTTCAGCCTCTTAAACCTCAGCACAAATAGCTCTATTGAACAGTTTCTTCCTGCTCTTCAGCTATTCCTCATTTCCCTTTGTGTGGTCCATTTCCTTCTTGTACCACAAATGCCAAGGGTTCTCAGGTTATGCAGTTACTGTTTATTTGCTTATTTGCCTCCAGTCCATTGCTAGTTTCCCTTTTCCAGCTTTACTCATATCAAACCCTCCATTTAACGTCTCTACACAGACTTCCCACAGGCATCTCTAGCTGATTCTGTTTCACACTCTTCTCTCTCACGTTAATTGGCATTTTCAGCCACCAAAATGCCCAGGCAAAAATATGAATATCTTACTTGGCCCTTCCTATTTTCCCACCTGCTCATATCCAATTTCTAAGTCACTATGTCCCTCCAGCCACTACTTGTAACCTAGGTTATCTAGTTATCTCTTCAGCTTGTTGAGATGCTTTCATAATTGGCCCCCGATTGGGGGAACTTTACCCTGCCCTCCAGGCACATCCTGTTACTTACTGCAGCATGTTCTAACCCTTATCACGCATGCCTGTATTGTCACTGTTTTCTCTTGCCAGGCTGTCCATTTCATAGATCAGGGACTGTTTACATTGTATTCTCAGTATATGGCACAGTGCATGTTTGTTGCATAAATGGGGACAGGTGTTCTAGACAGGAATTCATGTTTGTAGGCTTGGGAAGGACCTAGAGGGGAAAGAGCATTTGAAGATTAAGAATAGCTGCATCATAGAAGTGAGCAGGGCTGGACTGTGTGTCCCGCACACGTCAGCTTTGCTTCAGCTTTGCCAGTTGTTCGGGAATGGAGTTTATGTCACCACTCACATTTAGTTCTCCTGCTTGCAGCCAGTTTTCTCCCCTTCCCTTCTTTCTACCTTTCATCTGTCATAGAAGTCATCAGCAGGTGAGAGTTGATGCTTTCCATCATTAAATAAAGGAAATAATTGAGGCTGGGAACTTTGGATTTGGTTGATTTGGTGGCTAGCAAGTAGTGGATGTGAAGATAATTATTAAATTTATTATTAAGATAATTATTAAAGTAACCCAGAAAGCAATTAAAAATTATCTAACATGAATGACCTTATGGCTTTATCTTACTTTCATCTAACTTCTGTTTCTTAAGAAAACAAACCAAGCTGGGCCTGGTGGCTCACCCCTGTAATCCCGGTACTTTGTGAGGCCGAGGCAGGCAGATCACCTGAGGTTGGGAGTTTGAGACCACCCTGACCAACATGGAGAAACCCCGCCTCTCCTAAAAATAGTAAGATTAGCTGGGCGTGAATACAAAATTAGCTGGGCGTGGTGGCATGTGCCTATAATCCCAGCTCACTTGAACTGGGAGGGGGAGGTTGCGGTGAGCCGAGATCATGCCATTGCGCTCCAGCCTGGGCAACAAGAGTGAAAACTCCATCCCCCCACAAAGAAAAAGAAAGAAAGAAAGAAAAGAAAACCTAATAATCTAGAATAATAATTGTTTGATTGGGTTTGGATTTAGGCTGGTTTCTTTTTCGAGACAGTCTTGCTCTGTCACAGGCTGGAGTGCAGTGGTGTGATCTCGACTCACTGCATCCTCTGCCTTCTGGGTTCAAGCAATTCTCTTGCCTCAGCCCCCCGAGTAGCTGGGATTACAGGCATCCATTACCATGCCCAGCTATTATTTTTTATTTTTTATTTTTAGTAGAGATGGTGTTTTGCCATGTTGGCCAGCATGGTCTTGAACTCCTGATCTCAGGTGATCTACTTGTGGAATCCCAAAGTGCTGGGATTACAGACTCGAGCCACCTCGCTTAGCCGGTTGATTTTTCTCCCCCAACCCCAAGACAAAATCTCACTCTGTTGCCCAGGCTGGAGTGCAGTGGTATGATCTTGGCTCACTGCAACTTCCACCTTCTGGGTTCAAGGGATTCTCCTGCCTCAGCCTCCCGAGTAGCTGAGATTATAGGCGTGCGCCACCACAGCTGGCAAATTTTTGTATTTTTAGTAAAGATGGGTTTTCACAATGTTGGCCAGGCTGGTCTTGAACTCCTGACCTCCTGATCCACCCACCTCAGCCTCCCAAAGTGCTGGGATTACAGGCGTGAGCCACCATGCCCGGTCGGTTGATTTCTATTAAGAGTGTAATGCTACGTGGAAATAAGGAGGTAAGTGGAGTAAGTAACATTTTCTAGCTCGGGTTTCCTATCTTTTTCTGCTTGATTTCTTCAGTGGGGCAGCAGTTACGAATGGTGGAGCATGAGGAGTATAGAAGAATGTCACCTTGACGAGGTGACATGATTCAGAAAGCCAGAACCAAGTTCATCGTTTGCTTTGGTGATCTCTTGGAGCTCTTCTATTTTTTGACAGTCTCGCCCTATTGCCTAGGCTAGAGTGCAGTGTCAAGATTTGGCTCACTGCAACCTCCACCTCCCAGGTTCAAGCATTTTCCCGCTTAGTCTACTAAGTAGCCAAGTATAGGCATATGCCACCATGCTAGGCTAATTTTTGCATTTTTAGTAGAGGTGGGGTTTTACCATGTTGGCCAGGCTGGTCTCAAACTGCTGTCCTCAAGTGATCCGCCCATCTCAGCCTCCTGAAGTACTGGGATTACATGTGTGAGCCACTGTGCCTGGCCTGTATTTATCTCTTCTGTGCCTTCCCACTTGTCTTTCTTCCCTCACCTTATTGCCTCACCCATTCTTTTTTTCAATGAAGAGCCAGTTAGAGGCTAGGAATGGTGGTGCATGCCTGTAATTCCAGCACTTTAGAAGGCCAAGGTAGGAGAATCACTTGAGTTCAAGACCAGGCTGGGCAACATAACAAGACCTTGTCTCTACAGATAAATACAAAAATTAGCTGGGGTGTGGTGGCATGTGCCTGTTACAGTCCCAGCTATTCAGAAGGCTGAGGGAGGAGAATCACCTGAGCCCAGGAGTCAAGGGTGCAGTGTGCTGTGATTATACCACTGTACTCCATCCTGGGCGACAGTGAAACTCTGTGTCCAAAACAAGTTAGCCAATTAGAGTTTAATTAAGCTTTTGAGTTTAACTTGACTCAGCAGTATTTGCAATTTATTTCAATTGTCAGGGTGCTTGCAGAAAAAAAAAAAAAAGACTGTTTCTTGATCTATTGATAAAGGGAAGATAGGAAAAAGGAAGGAGATAATAGTAACTTTTTTTTTTTTTTTTAGATGAAGTCTCACTCTGTTGCCCAAGCTGGAGTGCAGTGGCACAGTCTTGGCTCACCACAACCTCCATCTCAAGCAATTCTCCTGCCCCAGCCTCCCAAGTAGCTGGGACTACAGGCACGAGTCACCATGCCCATCTCAAAGATACTTCTTACAAAATGGAATGGGAATGGTTTTAATTTCATTTACTTCTAAGAAATAAAAGTGTGTTGGAAAAAAACAAAAACAAAAAATGTGTGTTGGCTGGGCTCGGTAGCTCATGCCTGTAATCCCAGTACTTTGGGAGGCCGAGGTGGGTGGATCATGAGGTCAGGAGTTCAAGACCAGACTGGCTAACATGGTGAAACCCGGTCTCTACTAAAAAATACAAAAATTAGCTGGGCATGGTGGCTCATGTCCCAGCGACTTGGGAGGCTGAGGTAGGAGAATTGCTTGAACTTGGAAGTGGGAGGTGGAGGTTGCAGTGAGCCAAGATTGCACCACTGCACCCAGCCTGGACTTCACAGTGAGACTCCATCTTTAAAAAAAAAGAAAAGAAAAGAAATAAAAGTGTGTTAAGATTTTAAAAAGAAACAGCATAACTAAATGCAGTTACTTTTTCTCTTTCCCACAGTTAGATGTGTATTCTATGTAAGTTTTATACATTTTTCAGAGGAAGCGTGGTTTGACTATACACTTGAGGTTCTCTCAGGGAACATACAGAGACAATGAGCCAAATTTGTTTAGCCCTGCCTTTGTTCAGTTGTTGGGGTGACTGTCACTCTCTTCAGTCTTTCTTACAAGTATATTAAACTCTTGAAGACTGGACAGTTGAGATTTCTCTAAAGACCAGCCACAAACTTTTGACTGTGTTTTGTGCCAGGGTAGTTCTGTAGGAAGTATTGAGAAGACTTAACTTACTTAGTTGTACAGTGTGAAAGCAGATACTTTTAGAATGAACTAGCAAAGTGACCATATCTTATTTTTATTTATTTATTTATTTATTTATTTTTTTATTGTTTTTTTTTTTTTTTTGAGACAGAGTGTCGCTCTTGTTACCCAGGCTGGAGTGCAATGGCACGATCTCGGCTCACCGCAACCTCCGCCTCCTGGGTTCAAGCAATTCTCCTGCCTCAGCCTCCTGAGTAGCTGGGACTACAGGCACGCGCCACCATGCCCAGCTAATTTTTTTTTTTTTTTGTATTTTTAGTAGAGACGGGGTTTCACCGTTTCACCACGTTGACCAGGATGGTCTCGATCTCCCGACCTTGTGATCCACCCGCCTCGGCCTCCCAAAGTGCTGGGATTACAGGCTTGAGCCACCACACCCGGCCTCATATCTTATTTTTAAAGACAATTCCACACCCATCTCATTTAGAGCCACTCTCTTAACCTTGGGATAAAAAGGACACATTCTATTCTCATTCATAGGAAACAAGTCCTAAAGCCGAGGCAGTTGTGGCATTGGTGTAGAACAGTGCTGTCCAGCAGAAATATAATGCAAGCCACATATGTAATTTAAAATTTGCTGGTAGCCACAGTAAAATGCAAAAAGAAAAATGTGAAGTGAAATTGAATATATTTTGTTTAACACAAAACATACCAAATATGCTTATTTCCATACATAATCAAATGAAAAATACTGAGATGTTAAAATGTTTTTCATGCTTTGCCTGAATCTGGTCAGTGTTTGACTTACAGCACATCTCATTTGCACTACCCTCGTTTCAAGTACCAGCAGCTACCGTATTGGTCAGCACTTGGAGCTTTAGTTCCGGTCACCTTCCACCATAGTCCTCGAACGTCTAACCCAAGAAGCATGGGTGCAGTGTGCCATCAGAACAGCTTTCTCAAATGGAACATGCCTTTGGAATTGTTCTCATGAGATTTTACTTCTAAAATAGTTATTATTATTTTTTTGGTCATATAGTGTTTATTTTTTGTTAGCAATGAGCTAAAATAAAGTTTATTTCTTAATCTCTTGTAATCATTTGAACATTTGTTACAGGCACACAAAATTATATCAGCTGTCGTTATTCCATAGTTAAAGGCAATCACATTTTGAGTATAAAGCGGAAAAGTGTATGCATAAAGATTATAGTTTTAACTTGCCTTCAGGGGAAAAAAACGCATTTATGGAGAGGTGCAAAATAAGCAGGAAAGAAAGGGCCCAGGTAATGGTTGCTGGGGAAATTTGAAGTCGCTTAGTGGTATTAAAAAGGAACTTAAGCCAAGATTGAGACAGTCAAGTTAGACATGCTCACAACAGGGATAATTTTCTTGTTGGAGTTAACCTTCATTAACTTTAGGATTTTTCTATAAGGGAATACACTGTTTGTTCATTTTGCTAATAACATCTGTGTCTATTTCTTGAATTTCTTATTTTCTGTGATCTCATCTTTATAAGACATTTCATCTGGTGGGTTTTGGGTGTTTTTGTTTTTGTTTTTGTTTTGCTAAATGGTCACTTTTCCTGTCTCATGTTAATTGAAAAGGAAGAGAAGTGAGCTTGAGATTTTCTCTGAGCAGGAAGGCAAAGGAAGATTTCCTTATATGGTGTGACACATATTATTCTATGAAGGTGATGAAAATATTCACCATGGCAACCAATCTGCCTTACCCATAATGCAAAATACCCTATTTGCATTTATTTTGCCAGAGAATTTTGAAATTAAGATCTATGTAGTAAAGAATATGGGGAAGGTAATGTAGTATTTCAGTTGAAAAGGAGAATAGTTTAATTTTTCTTTTGACTAGTCAAGTGCAGTATTAAGAAGGAGGGAAAGAGAAGAACAAAGGGTTTGATCTGTAACTGGCTGTGAACAATTGATTGAAATAATTCACTACTTTTAGACCAGCCAAGAAGAAGGATTTTGACCAGAATTGGAATTCGAATGCTCCCCCAAGATGAGTATGTCTGTGTGCAGGGAGAGGGGGGAAGAGTTGAGTCACAGTCCAGTTCAGCAAATCTCTACCAGGATGTTTATTTTTTACCTCCCCATATCTGATTTCCCATTGTCATTTACATTTTTTCTGGTCCTGCTTTGTATATTTTGTATTAAATATTTCTTATAAGCAGGCTCAATTCCTGTGGAAGTTTGAGAGTAAATAAATAATATAATGTGTACTTACAGGCAGGGCATTGTAATAGTTGCTTCAGGAGATATAAATGAGTAACACTTCCAGTACTCTTGGCAAGCTTAAATCCGGAGGGAGGAATCAGACAATTATTCATGCAGCTATGGTACCAGGCAGAGCCAGGCAGGAATCATAGCAGATATGCTAGCTAAAAAAATGTAAGATATTCTCATTATTCCTTCTGTGCCCTTAAGTGGCATCGCTAAACCATTTTTCCCTCCACCTTGGGAACCCCTCATCCTTTGAGACTTCTGCCTCTGCTTGTACCTAACTTGGAGTTGCTTCTCCTTGTCGACAAGAAATACCACTCAGCTTCATATCCACCCCCTCCCCCAGCATTATGTGGCATTTTAGTATTTACATTTTACAGTGTGCTTTTCTAGCATCCTTACACCACATTTTCTTGACCTTTCAAATACAGTGATTTTTTTAGCCATTTTATTTAGGCAACCCTCTCCTTATGCTTTGGGTTTTTCCCCCCCCAAACTTAACCAGAGACCCTTTAATGCTTAGATCTTCAGTTCTAAAACCGTGAACTCTAATGTCATGCCTCCCAGTTTTCTCACTCTGCATCACACCTTCTCCTTAATATCAGTGAGACCTCCAGACCCTTCCCCAACCCTCACACTGGTCTTCTGACTACTTGAAAACCAGAGTTTCTTTATTAATCCTGGTTAGACTCCAGCCCCCATTCCTGATATGCATCAGTTCTACAGTTTCTTTGCTCCTGCTCACAAAGTGTGAGGCACAGCTGTGTGGATTGGGGAGATACTTTTTGTTGTCCAGTTTTGTCTTTATCTTTTTTTTTTTTTGGAGACACAGTTTCACTCTGCTTCACAGGCTGGAGTGCGGTGGCACGATCTCGGCTCTCTGCAACCTCCACCTTCGATGTTTAAGTGATTCTCCTGCCTCAGCCTCCTGAGTAGTTGGGATTACAGGTGTGCACCACAATGCCCGGCTAATTTTTTGTGTTTTCAATAGAGACGGGTTTCTCCATGTTGGTCAGGCTGACCTCGAACTCTCGACCTCAGGTGATCCACCGTCCTTGGCCTCTCACAGTGCTGGTATTGCAGATGGGAGCCACTTTGCCCAGCCCCCTTTTTGTCTCAATTTTAAGTACATTGTTAAAGCATTAGAACGTTGTATATTTAACAAAAACAATTTAAGTTTGCTTGTTTCTTATTCCTTCAGGCATTCTAAAATTTATTTTTAAGTAAAGCTTTTTAATGGAAGTTACGACATACACAGAAGACCACACGGTTTAGAGAGAGAATTAATTTTTGTAAGTGTATGGGGTAGAGCAGTGTCACAAAGTGGACACACCTACATACCGAGCAACCTGATGCAGAAATAGAACCCAGCCCACGTCTCAGAAGCCCTGTCATGCCCCTTCCAGTCCCTTTCTTCAATATTTTTTTCTTTTTTCTTTTTTTTTGAGATGGAGTCTTGCTCTGCTGCTCATGCTGGAGTGCAGTGGTATGATCTCGGCTCACTGCAACCTTCGCTTCCTAGGTTCATGTGATTCTCCTGTCTCAGCCTCCTGAGTAGCTGGGACTATGGCCACACGCCACCACGCCAGGCTAATTGTTTTTTTTTTTTTTTTTTTTTTTTTAAGACGGGGTTTCACCATGTTTGATCAGGATGGTCCTGAACTCCCGACCTCAGGTGATCTGCCCGCCTTGACCTCCAAAGTGCTTGGATTACAGGTGTGAGCCACCGTGCCTGGCCCCTTTGTATTTTTTGAACAGAGACAGGGTTCCACCATATTGGCCAGGCTGGTCTTGAACTCTTGACCTCAAGTGATCACACACCTTGACCTCCCAAAGTGCTGGGAGTAAAGGCATGAGCCACCACACCCAGCCCCCTTCACATTTTTTCCACTCTTTTCTGATTTCTAACAATGTAGATTAGTGTTAACGTTTTATGTAAATAGAATTTTACATTTTGTCTTTTTTGTCTAATTTCTTTTACTTCTCATGTTTGTAAGATTATTCATGTTTTGTAGCTTTGGTTTATTCACTTGCATTGCTGTATGGTATTATGTGAATGTACTACAATTGATTTATTTATTCTATTGAACCCCTTTTCCTAGCTTTTTTGCCATTATAAAGATACTATTGTGACTTTATCCTATGTGTGTTTTCATGCATGTGCAAATAAATTTCTACTTATCAATGGAATTTCTGAGTCCTGTAGGTTATACGCAAATATCACTTTAGCAGATACTCCCTTTATCCCAGCTTTTTTGCCATTATGAAAATACTACCGAGGCATTATCCTTATACATAAGTTTTGCTTTACTTGGTACTGCTTATCAGTTTTCCAAAGCTAATTGAACCAGTTGACACTTTAAGCAATAGAGTATGAAAGTTGCAGTTGTGGCCAGACATGACGGCTGACAGCTGTAATCCCAGCACTTTCGGATGCCGAGGTGGGCGGATCACCTGAGGTCAGGAGTTTGAGACCAGCCTGACTAACATGGCAAAACCCTGTCTCTACTAAAAATACAAAAATTAGTCGGTCGTGGTGGCAGGTGCCTGTAATCCCAACTACTCATAAGGCTGAGGCAGGGAGAATCACTTGAACCTGGGAGTTGGAGGTTGCAGTGAGCTGAGATTGTGTCACTGCACTCCAGCCTGGGCGATGGAGCAAGACTCCATCTCAAAAAGAAAGAAAGTTAAAGTTCCAGTTGGTCTACATCCTCATCATGGCCTTCTTTCATTTTGACTATTCTGGTGGATGTGTTAGTGCCATCTCATTGTGATTTTCTTTTCTTATTCTTTTTATTATGGAAAATTTCAAATATATGTAAAACTAGCACTTTGGGAGGCCAAGGCAAGCAGATCATGAGGTCAGGAATTAAAGGCCAGCCTGACCATCATGGTGAAACCCTGTCTCTACTAAAAATACAAAAATCAGCTGGTCATGGTGGTGTGTGCCTGTGGTCTCAGCTACTCTGGAGGCTGAGGCAGGAGAATCGCTTGAACTCGAGAGGCGGAGGTTGCAGTGAGCCAAGATCACGCCACTGCACTCAAGCCTGAGCGACAGAGTGAGACTCCATCCCCACCCCCACTACCAAAAAAAATACTGGTTCCTGGTTTGTATAACTTATTTCTTTAAAGTGAATCATTTTTTGACTGTTACTGGGTGTGCTGAGACAGGGTCTTGTTCTGTCACCCAGGCTGGCACCAGAGGTACAATTATGGCTCATCGCAGCCTCAACTTCCCAGGCTCAAGTGAGCCTCCAGTTCAGCCTCCCTGGTAGCTGGGACCACAGGCATGTGCCACCACACCTGACTAATTTTTTGATTTTTGTAGATAAGAGCTCTCACTATGATCTACCCTGCTTAGATCTACCATGCCTGGCTAATTTTTTGTAAATATGAATTCTCACTGTGTTGCCTAGGTTTGTCTTGAACTCCTGGGTTCAAGTGATCGTCCCTCTTCATCACCTCCCAAAGTGGTGGGATTGTTATAGGGGAGAGCCATATTATTGTGTTTTTATAGTAAGTATTCTAATTTCTGTGAGCCAAATTCAACAATGCTACTGAATGTGTCCTCTCTTTAAAATAGTAACCCTTATGACATGTTTTGACATTTTTCACAAAGCTCAATATTAAATTCTTCATAACGTTTGGTATTAAGGTCATATCCTCTTTCCAAGCAATCAAACAAGCATGTAAGACTTTGGAATATACATCTAGATTCCTCTTATTGACCAGGCACATTGGCTTACACCTGTAATCCCATCACTTTGGGAGGCCCAGGCAGGTAGATCACTTGAGCTTGGGAGTTCAAGACCAGCCCAGATAACACAGTGAGACCCCATCTTTACAAAAATATACAAAAATTTGTGGGGCATGGTGGCATGCACCTGTAGTCTCAGCTACTGGAGAGGCTAAGGTGGGAGGATGGCTTGAGCCAGGAGGTGGAGGCTGCAGTAAGCCAAGATTGTGCCACTGCACTCTAGCCTGGGTGACAGAGTTAGAGTCTGTCTCCAAAAAAAAAAAAGCCTCTTATTTTTATTTGTAAAATTTTCATTTTTTGTTAATTTCTTTGGAATAGCTCTAGATATTTTGAGAAGAATCATATATCAGTGTGTATTTTTTTCCTTCATTTTGTCCTAGAGATAGCTGAAAAATAACACAGCTTTTTTTCATCTATAGAATGAAGAATCTGTAGTTGTGATTTTAGAAGATACCCCATAAAAGTTTTTCTTAGCATAGTTCTCTTATGTTAAACTATATATAGAGTAGCATCAATGTTAGTTTCTTACCAGATTTGCTAACAAATTTCTCCTTAAGAAATAAGTATCCTGCCTTTCCTTCTGTCAGCACATGACCAGGCTTGCTCATTTCCCTCTGAGCTGTTTCTCCCATCTAGGCCTCATTGTTCGATTGCTTTGCTTCCCTGGATGGACAGTCATCCCAAGGCTCCTTTCCCGTGCCTGTGGCCCTCTCTCCCATCACCATTCCTCTTTCAGAAAGTTCCTTCATTTCACTTTCCCTCTGCTCTGAGCTTCCTCCTTCTACTTGTCCAAGGCTGGAAGGGAAAGGGCTGACTGAATAAATCTTGGGACACACCCTCCAGAGAGAAAGCACTGACACTTCTGGTTAAGTTAATGTGTGCTTCAGAATAGGGACATGTAAATATCTATAGTCGAGGAAATGTTGTATAAAAGAGAAGAGGAAGCAATTAACACTGCCTGTGGGTATCAGGGGAACTTCCGAGGTGAGCTGCCAAGTAAAATGTACTTTTATTTATTTTTTCCTTTTGAGACAGACTCACTCTGTCTTCTAGGCTGGAGTGCAGTGGTGTGATCTCAGCTCACTGCAACCTCTGCCACCCTGATTCAAGCGATTCTCCTGCCTCAGCCTCCTAAGTAGCTGGGACTATGGGCATGTGTCACCACACCCAGCTAATTTTTGTATTTTTAGTAGAGACAGGGTTTCACCTTGTTGGCCAGGCTGGTCTTGAACTCTTCTTGACCTCAAATGACCCACCCACCTTGGCCTTCTGAAGTGTTGGGATTACAGGCGTGAGCCACCCTGCCAGGCCTAAAATGTATTTTGATAAGTGGCTGGAGGTGCTCTCTGGGAAGAAGGTAGAATAAGAGAGAAAAGGGACTTTTAGACATAGAAGGAAAAGCATGTACCAACAGTGTTCCACAAATGTGGACTGATTTGTCTTGATTTGTTGATTTTATGATTGGCCCCAGATCAAATCAATTTCATTGTTGTAGTTAATTTTGTCAGGTTTTTTTTTTTCACTACTTTGAAATATGCCATCATTCATTCCTAGAGCAGTTTCCCTTATCTTACGTACTTGTGCCTGTAAACCTTGCTTTGCCTGCCTCTTCCCTCAAAGATCCCAAAATTGTTATCTGCTTATCTCCAGGCATCTAAAATCTGCTGTTTTATTGTTGCAACAAAGTGCTTTGTTGACTGCTTAAATCTCAAGACAGATTATGTGGTTTGCTAACTCATAATTCTTAGCTCCTCTCTGTCACTGCTTGGATTCTGCAGTGAGACACGATGTTTAAAATCTCTGTGCATATGCCATCACTGGTCAGGCTTTTCATCTATTCTCTTTCTGGGATAGATTTAAAACACAGAAAATATGTTTCAAAATGTTCCTTTTGTTTTGTTTCCTCAGTGATGGAGAAAAGAAAACCTTCATTCAACAAATGTTTGTTGAATGCCAAGTACCCTAAATTTTGCTCTGTTAAAGAAAACTCGTGATGATAAAGGATAGCATAATCTTTGCCTCTAAAGTCAAATGTGAAATAGTCACTGGGGGCAGCATGCGAGAGAAGGACACAGAGTAAAAGGCAGTTTCAGTAAAGTGAGAAAAGTGCCTGTGATGAAAGCATTGTTAGTGGCCCAAGGAGTAAATAGGATATCCTTATTACCTAAACAGATTTCTTCCTGCTCTTGAATTTTCTTGTCTCATTTCCTCATTTTTTCTAATTTCGGTGCCTTTATGATATTTTACTTCCCTCTTCTTCCACCTTAGTCTGGATTAAGTAACTAGTGTTATTCAGCGTTTACTTGGATTTCGCATAAGAAGCAGTTCTTTGATGTCATTGCCTGGAATGCCTGTTCCACAGGTTTTGTAAGGATCAAACGAAATAATAAATGTAAAGCCCTTTGCATAATGCTTGACTTACAGATAAGCAGTAAATTTAAATTCCTGTGCACCTCTATATCTTAATGTGCATACATTTTTTTTTTCTCCTGAGAAGGACCAGCCAAGCAGTTCTCTCGTGTCTTTATTGGCTATAGATTGAAAATTACATTTTTCCATTGTTTTGTGAATTCCCAATATGTCTAAATCTTCTTGAGAATTTTTGCCGAATTCATTAACTTCGTGTCCAGTTGAACAGTATACCTTATCCATGATGGGAAGCTTCATTGCCCTGGGAAACTGAATGCAGTCTGTACTAGTCTGCTCAGACTGCCGTAACAAAATACCATAGACAAAATAGCAACACAAAATACCATAGATGCCTTAAACAATAGAAACTTGCTTTTTCACAGTTCTGGAGTCTGGGCAGTCCAAGATTAAGGTACCAGCAAATTTGGTTTCTGGTGAGGGCCCTCTTCCTGGTTGGCAGACAGCTGACTTCTCCCTCTGTCCTCAGTGGCAGAGAGAGTGCTCCAGTGTTTCCTTTTCTTATAAAGGTGTTAATTCCATCTGTTCTGAGTGCCACCCTATGGCCTCATTTAACCTTAATCACTCCTTAAAAGCCTTACCTCTAATACAGTCACATTGGGGGTTAGGAATTCAACATATGAATTTTGGAAGGGACATGATTTAGTCCACCACTGTCCCCCCAAAATTATTTTTATTATGTTAGCATATTTACTAGTATACATATTATATGTTGAATGTTACGTTCTTTTTGAAAAACCTAATTGGATTCAGTGATTGTATTTGCTGTCAGGTGAATGGAACTAAACCTGAAGTTGGCAATGTTTAGTCATACTTCTATTTATATGAGAGAAAGTCAGTGTTACTACCCAGAAGCCAAATTTTAGTCACATCTTTTTGCTGGAGAGGACTGGTTCTACCTGATATATTTGCCCTCACTCTTTGTCTGAGGTAGATGAGCTTGAATTTCTTACTGTGATTTTTCTGCCTGTTGTTGGACATCTAGGTTGTTTTCAGATGTTTTTTGTTTCAGAGTGCATCAGTGAATAATATCCTTATACATAGAAGCTGTTCACCTATGAGAGTTCAGCTGCAGTTCCTAAAAGTGGGTTAAACATTGACATTTCACAGGTCTTCTACTGTGCTGGCAATAGGTTGTGCTGATTTACTTTCCATGTTGCCATGGTTTCCAACACTTTTGCCAACATTGGCTTTATTGAATCTTTTTAATCATTGTCAATTTTACATTTGAAATACGATGTTACATTATTTTAATTTTTATTTCTTTAATTATAAATGTATGCTCTCGTTAGTCTTTTTTAAAAATAGACTTTATTTTGTACAGCAGTTTTAGATTTATAGTAAAATTGAGCAGAAAGCACAGAGTTCCCCTATACCCCCTTCCTCCACATACCACAGTCTCCCTTACTTGTCAACACGTTCCCCACCAGAGTGTACCTTTGTTAGAATGGGCGAACCTGTATTGACATATCATTATCACCTAGAGTTCATAGTTTATATCAGGGTTCACTCTCTGGGTTTGAACAAATTTATGACATGTAGCCACCATTGTAGTATTACACAGAAGCATTTTCCTGCCGTAAAAATCCTGTGTTCCACCTATTCTACCCCTCCCTCTTTCCCCTGCAGCCATTGATTTTTGTACTGTCTCCATAGTTTAGCTTTTTCCAGAATATCATATAGTTGTAATTGTACAGTGTGTAGCCTTTTGAGAGTGGCTTTTTTCACTCAGTAATATGCAGTTGCATTTAAGTTTCCTCCATGTCTTTTCATGACTAAAGTATGCATTTTTGACTTGGTATGCAATACTACAGAAGTAATACAGTGTTCTTTTCTAAACAGAAGGTACTTGATGCCCATTTGTTCTAGTGAAGGTAATTCTGATTATTTGATTAAGGTGATGTCTACCAGATTTCTTCATTGTAAAGTTCATAACATTGCCACCCTCCTAGAAGAATAGCTTCTTTAATTATCTCTGGTTTGTTTCCAGTGTTATAGTGGAAACAGATCTTTTAAGGCCTTAGTAGGAGGTGATATCAAGGGCTAAAAAAATACTCTTTGATGAACTCATGTCATTTTGATGCTCAGATATAAGTCAGACTGTGCAAAAGAGAAGCTCTAAAGAACCAAGTGATTTAGAAACTGGAGCTAAGAAAAGCAAGCAGAAAACTGGGAAATGTTATTTCAGTCACTGCCAATATGGGATGTGGTTCAGTCTGTTTATTTATATAATATGATCCAGCGCTGTGCACTATTAACTAGACTCTGCAAATACTTGTAGCTTAATAATGTGCTGCATATTTTATCACATCCTGAATATAAATTTGGATAAAATGATAAGATTTGGTATTTGATTTACTTTTTAAACAGCATTTGAACCTGCAAATAGTTTGCAAGTTAAATTATTAATCTATTTGCTACATTAATAAAATTGGGCAGTGTTAGGAAAGATGCCCAGGGACGCTGCATGAGACCAAATGTCTGTCTTTTGTCTTATATAATTTGTGTCTGTTGCATACTTCAGCACTTGAAAAACTATGCCTCTGTGAAAAGAGGCCCTTCAGTGTTGCTAGGAAACCCAGGAAGTGTTTTATATGATCTCAAGATTTTAATTTATTTCTAGTGCAACACAATGAAGAGGAATTGAAGGTTTTAACCATTTTTTGGGAAAAAAAAAAAAAAAAACCCTGAAAGTCATTAAAAAATCATTTTAAAATACCATTAGCAGCGTGCTCATTTAAAAAAATCTCAGAATGAATAAAGCAGAAATGGGCAATCATCTTCCTTAAAATCTTAATTCTCAAAAGTAATTGTTATTAACAGTTTGACATATATCTTTTTATTTTGTTACACATATATATTTTAAGGCAGTCTTTTTAAATTAGTTTATATGTATCAAACAAGAAATAAAGATAATATGAAAACTAAGTTGCATTTTATTTTGATCATTTTGTGTAGTATAAGTACTGAGAGCATGAATTTGGAGGTTTTCAAATTTAGATGTCTAATTGAAGTTATTTAACTTTTTTTTTTTTGAGATAGATTCTCACTCTGTCGCCGGGGTGGAGTACAGTGGTGCAATCTCAGCTCACTGCAACCTCCACCTCCTAGTTCAAGTGATTCTCCTGCGTTAGCCTCCCAAGTAGCTGGGATTACAGACGCATGCCACCATACTTGGCTAATTTTTCTATTTTTATTAGAGATGGGGTTTTACCATGTCGGCCAGGATGGTCTTGAGCTCTTGACCTCATGATCCACCCGCCTCAGCTTCCTGAAGTGTTGGGATTACAGGCGTGAGCCACTGAGCCTGGCCTTATTTTACATTTCTAGTTGATCTCTACAAAATGAAAACTCTAAAAGCACACAGTAACCAGGAAGTTTTCATTGTTATTGATAGAAGTTTTTCGTTCTCACTTATATATTCTTAGCTCATATTTGAACTATTTTTTTATTTGTTTTGGAATGAGATTTTCATTTTTAAGTGTACTTAGATTATTCTTAATCTTATTTGATGCATGAAGTATTACTAACCAAACTAAATTTATAAAATTTATCAAATTTATAATCCACTCACCAGTTCTTTTCTACTATGTGCAAAGAACTACAGCAGAGATAAGAGGTAGCTGGAATTTCTTCCAGCCCTAATAGAGCTAATAATTCAATAGTAAATCAGAACATGCATTTCAAAAGGTCCTAGAAATACAAGGTAGTATAGGAAGAAGATAAGTTTCTGAACGTCTAGAAGATGTGACAAGCCAGTTGCTCAATTCTATAATCCCAGGACTTTGGGAGGCTGAGACAGGAGGATTACTTGAGCCTCAGGAGTTAGAGACCGGACTAGGTAACATAGTGAGACCCCACCCCCACCCCTCAAAAAAAAAAGAAAAAGAAAAATGAAATAGAAGGTGTGACACAACTCTGGATGCTACTAAGTCAATAAAATTTATTTAGAAAAAAAATTTCAAGGCAACATATGCTAAGTGCTGAGTAAGTGATACAGAGGGTAGAAAGCAAAGTATAATCAGCGTTCATAGAGGAGGAGAGAAAAATTATTGTAGGGTAGAGAGGTAGAAATGACTTAATGAATGAAGTAAGAATGAAATTATTAGAAATAATAGAGTTTATTTAGGTTAAATAGGAGAAACACTTGAAGTTATACACATAAATACCAAATCATATCCTTTTAAATAGAAACATGGGCATGAAATGGAGGCCAGAGTAGTTGGACTTTTGGGCTGGATCGGTAGGTTTGGATGATGTCTTATCAGTATTTGCTGGGTAACAAACCAACTCAGACTTGAGAGGCTTAAAACAAAATCATATATTTGTGATCCCATGGGTTGCTGGTTAGACTAGGCTAGGATGGAAAATTAACGGACTCAACAGTGGGGCTGCAGAGAGCTGGTCTGGACTAGGGCTGAGTATTCTATCAAAATTTATTTGAAAAACAGCATCGAGATAGTCACTGTGGGGAATTAGGACTTTGGATTGATTTACTCTTAATTTTCTTCTAATGTGTTTATTTTTTTGGTGGGAGCAGAGGAAAGGGAGAGGAAGAGAGAAGCAGGCCCCATGCACTGACCATATCTTAGTGCTTAGGGCCTCTTCCAGGTCACCATCCAGCTCTGAAGGCTGTCAGAGTCAGGTGACATCGCTCCAAATAGTAGAGCTGCTCTTCAACAGAAAGTGGTGAAACTTGCAGTTATGCATACTTTAGATGTTTGAATTTAGACTTAAGAAAACATTGAGTAATCACAAGTAAACCATAGATGTGACAAACTAGTGCTGCACATGCTTTTATAGTGTGAATAGGAAAAAAGTTTTTTATTTTTATTATTATTATTTTTTTTGAGATGGAGTTTTCACTCTTGTTACCCAGGCTGGAGTGCAATGGCACAATCTTGGCTCACCGCAACCTCCGCCTCTTGGGTTCAGGCAATTTTCCTGCCTCAGCCTCCCGAGTAGATGGGATTACAGGCACGTGCCACCATGCCCAGCTAATTTTTGTATTTTTAGTAGAGATGGGGTTTCACCATGTTGACCAGGATGATCTCGATCTCTTGACCTTGTGATCCACCCACCTCAGCCTCCCAAAGTGCTGGGATTACAGACTTGAGCCACCGCGCCCGGCCGGAAAAAAGTTTTATATGATTTTTCACTCACAGACTAAATTTGCCTTTTATTTTTTATTTTTTGAGATGAAGTCTTGTTTTGTCACCCAGGCTGGAGGGCAGTGGCATGATCTTTGTTCACTGTAGCCTACACCTCTTCGATTCAAGCGATCCTCCTGCCTCAGCCTCCCGAGTAGCTGGGTAGGTGCTATGAAGTCAACTATTTGGTTAAAAAAAAATAAATTTTTTTTTTTTTTGAGACAGAGTTTTGCTTTTGTTGTCCAGGCTGGAGTGCAATGGCGTGATCTTGGCTGAGTGAAACCTCCCATCTCCCAGGTTCAAGTAATTCTCCTGCCTCAGCCTCATGAGTAGCTCAGATTACAGGCATACACCACCATGTCCTGCTAATTTTGTATTTTTTGTAGAGATGGGGTTACACCATGTTGGTCAGACTGGTCTTGAACTCCTGACCTCAGGTGATCAACCCACCTTGGCCTCCCAAAGTGCCGGGATTGCAGGTGTGAGCCACTATGCCTGGCCTTAAATTTTTTTTTTAAATTTTCTTTTTTTTTTTTCATAACATTCTTGTAGTAAGATTTTTAAAAGATAGGTAAATTGACAGTGTTTCTTTCTTTTTGAATTATCCTTATCAAAACTTATTGCTTAGAAATATTTTTAAGCATTCAATAGAAGGTTATAGAATTAAATCTAATACAAATTTAATGAAGCCTTGGCAGAAACTGTCACAATTGATCAGCATATACCCTGCTGACAGTGACTTAGTTCCCAGTGTTTGTGGTAAGCATGAATTAGTGTAGCCTTGCATTTGTATGACATGGCTGACCATATTAGTACATTCTTACACTGCTGTAAATAAATATGTAAAACTGATAATTTATAAAGAAGAGAGGCTTAATTGGCTCTGCAGGCTGTACAGAAAGCATGGCTGGGAGTCCTCAGGAAACTTACAATCATGGCAGGCACGTCTTACGTGGCCAGAGCAGAGAATGGGGAGGTGCTACAAACTTTTAAACAACCAGATCTCCTGAGAACTCACTCAATATCATGAGAACAGCCAGGGGGAATTCTGTCCCATGATTCAGTCACCTCCCACCAGGCCTCTCTTCCAACATTGGGGATTACAACTCAACATGAAATTTGAGCAAGGTCACAAATCTAAACTATATCACTCACCTTTCAGAGATTCTAGCCAAATTCAGTTTTAAATATCAGCTTGCCTCTAGAGACCCTTTACTAGCAGAAACTTATCTAATGTCAGGAAGTTCGGTGTTCTTTAGGGGAATTGTATCAAATAAGATGATACTTGGCTGGGCACAGTGGCTCATGCCTGTAATCCCACCACTTTGGGAGGCCAAGGTGGGCAGATCACGAGGTCAGGAGATTGAGACCATCCTAGCTAACACAGTGAAATCCTGTTTCTACTAAAAATACAAAAAAATTAGCTGGGCGTGGTGGTATGCACCTGTACTCCCAGCTACTCAGGAGGCTGAGGCAGGAGAATCACTTGAACCTGGGAGGCTGAAGTTGCAGTGAGCTGAGATCACACCATTGCACTCCAGCCAGAGCAACAGTGTGATGCTCTGTCTCAAAAAAAAAAAAACAAAAATGATGATACTAATTGTGTCATTGTACTTTTACAAACACACAAATTAAAAATTGGGCATCTCTGAGTGTAGATTCCATTCCTCTGGACCCAAACCCCATCCTGTATCCCTCGCATCTGTGTGCTGCTTCTGAATGGCTGCAGGGAGCTGTGTGTGCTGCCATTATAATAGCAAATGCTTAGTCCTGTGTACATTTCTTTCTCTAGATTTCACCAGAAGTTTGAGTATCACTACTCCTGAACAGATGATTGAAAAAGCCAGAGGGGAAACTGCCTATCTGCCATGCAAATTTACGCTTAGTCCTGAAGACCAGGGACCACTGGACATCGAGTGGCTGATATCACCAGCTGATAATCAGGTGGTGGATCAAGTGGTAAGTTTGATATATCCTTGCTCACTTAGCAGCTGTCTGTGCAACTATCTGATGTGTCCATCACCTTGCCAGTCACATGGATGGGCTGCAGGGAGTGAGGAAGGAAGCCCCCTACTTCTTAGGCTTATGGTCTGGGTGAGAAAGGCACTCGATCTGGTAGAAATTGAGGACACATATGTAATGGAGGGAAATGGATAATGAGTGGCCTAAAGTTACTGAAGAGGAAAAGGTCACTGGAGTTCTTAGAGAAGGTTCAGGGAGGAAGAGGAACTTATGAAAATTTTGACAATCTGGATTTGAGGCAGGGAATAGCAGAGGCCTAGATGGAGTAGGCATGATGCTGAGACAGGAATGTGTGTCATGTGTTAAGAGATGGCAAATAACTGTGCTTTGTTATTAAAGGTTAGACGGAATTGAAATTTTTACACAAGGATTCTGTCAGTAGTAGAAGGGTCATTAGCTATAGTGTAACAAGTACATAATATTACAGTCTATTTTCCTTATTTTTTCAAGTTAAATATCCTGTACAATGCATTTCTTAAAAAACAAAATTGTCTTTTTAAATTAACTTTTTTCTTTGACTTTAAAACTTCCCAGCCTACAAATGAAGTCTTTAGAGCAAAAAATAATCTATAAAATACTTAAATTTTAAAAATACTAAAATATTGTTTCAGTATTTTCCCTAATCAAAGTAATAAGAGTTTAATGTAGAAAACTTGGAAAGCCAAAAATAGCACAAAGGAGGAAACATGCCTAGTAATCTCACCTCTTAGTATAGACATCATATTTTGCCTTTTAAATTATTCCAGAATACTTTATTTAGAATGTTGCACATTGGCTTTGTCTGTCACATTTAATTTAAAAAAAAATATTAATACATTATATTAGATGGGGGAGAGGAAAACAAGTCCAAAT